>NC_073691.1:133805408-134126677 GCF_029784155.1 Uranotaenia lowii | reverse complement strand
TGCTAGAAAACCTGACCGGAAATCCCGGTATCCACGTCCTGGTTCCTCCGCTGGAAAATTCACTCAATATCATGACATAAATCTATCATACGCTGACTTACCATAATGCTAGTTTCCTGTGGGATCCTGCCAGGATCACTTAAAAGAACGTCAAGACCAACGTCGATTTCGCGGGCAGCCAGAGTGGAAAGGTGTACCTTTCCCAATTCCAGGAACTGTAGGCCTACTACACAACCGCTGCCAAGAACTGGTGGAGGAAAATGTTTCCCCATCGCCATCGATGTCAGGAACTGCCGACTGAGCCCTAAAAACAGCGATACGATCGCTGTAAGCAACACGTACTGGCCCTACACTTACGATTTTTGTTTTGTTTTGCTGATGAACACTATAGTATTCAAGTAACACACAATCTATCATAACAATATATTTTATTGTCCTATATGTGTAGTTTAATAGTAGAATCTATCATATTTATAGTTGAATCAATTATACCACTACAGATGAATCTATCATATTTACAGTTGAATCGATTTTACCACTACAGTTGAATCTATTATATTTATAGTTGAATGCCTAAAATCAATCAAACAATTGTAGTTCAATCTATCTTATTTACAGTTGAATCCATTATATTCATAGTTGATTGCGTAAAGTCAATGATCAGTTTGTAGTTGAGTCTATTATTTTTATATTTGGATGCGAAAGACTCAACTACGCGTTGATGCTTGGTATAACCAGCTGAAATAATTAGAACAACTGTGGTCTTTTTTCTCCGTAATCGACAAAGTGACATAATCTGACTGTGCAACAAAATGCACCATGTGACAGAGTTCGACCATGTAACATAATCGATCATGTGGCATAATCTGACTACGCAACATAATCGATAATGTGACATAATCTGACAATGCAACATAATCTACCATGTGACATGATCTGACCATGCAACATAATCGGACCATGAGACATAATCTGACTATGCAACATAATCTACCATGTGACATAATCCGATCATGCAACATAACCGTACCGTGACATAATCCAATCATGCAACAAAATCGACCATATAACCACTAATCATACTGACAGGATCATATTCTGGCTAATTTTTTTCGTCACATTTAGCAGGTTCGCAATACCGACGGTAGATGGCGAACCTACCATTTTTCCGATACAAATGCCCTGTATGAAAATTGTACCTGTTTAGCTCGATTTTATCGTCTCAATTGCCAATTTTTTTTTCGAAAGTTGGGTGGAACCTTCTAACTGGGATAGCATTTCTTCAAATTTATCGATGCGCACTCTGGAATCGATATTGCGTACTGTTGGAAAAATTATCCAACAAACGAAATCGAGTGTCCAGTCAGTATGGTCAGTAATATAACGTAATCCCACCATGCAACATAATCCAATCATGCAAAATAATCGACCATGTGACATAATTCGACCATGCTGTATAATCGGACCATGTGACATCAAACGACCATGCAACATAATCGACCATGTGACAAAATCCGACCATGTGACATAATCTGACCATGCATCATAATCAACCATGTGACAAAATCTGGCCATGCAACATAATCTGACCACGAAACTCAATCGACAATGTAATGAAACGCAACATGCAGTGCAACATAATCCAACCTTGCAACAGAATCGACCATGTGACATAATTCGATCATGCAAAATAATCGGATCATGTGACATAATCCAATCATGCAACATTATCGATTATATGACATAATCTAAACATGTGACATAATCGATTATGTGACATAATCGAATCATGTGACATAATCGAACCATGTGACATAATCCGATCATGCAACAAAATCGAACATGTGACATAATCTAACCATGTGACATAATCCGATCATGCAACATAATCGACCATGTGACATAATCTGACCATGTGACATAATCCACCTATGCAACATAATCGGACCATGTGACATAATTCGATAATGCAACATAACCAACCGTGAGACATAATCCGACCATGCAACATAATCTGATCATGCAACATAATCGACCATGCAATATAATCAGCCCATGCAACATAATCGTACCATATGACATAATCCGAACATGCAACATAATTCGAATATGTGACATTATCTGACAACGCAACATGTAGGATACGGCTCTGCCACTGGGACCCATCGACGGCAAAAGAAGAATGAAACCGAATCGACTGACGAGCCCTTTCTATTATACCTTAGTAGGCAAGGAAAATCGAAATCCACCAAGAGGCGGGGCTTTCGTATTTTCTTTCTTTTTCTCTTTTTTTTTTAGAATCATTAGATGTGATGTCTGTTGATGAGGCGTTTTTCGTAACGCGAGATTCGTTCGCAAATTTCAGTATGTCCCCCTATATGTTGCCGTTAGACGTAATTCTACGTTAAAAATATAATTATTTTCCAAATATCAATGCACTTGGCATCCCTGAACACCCAAAAAAATCAGAACACTAACATCTGTGTATCGCTTTTCCACATGGCGAATTAGTTGATATTAAATAGTACCAGAAAATCACGTTTATCGTGCGCCCTTCTTAAAAATCCCATGGTTTGAGGGCTGAGGCCTCCTGCTATGTTGGTGTTCGTGTAGAACTGTCAATATACCCTAATAGGAGCCCTCCCTTTAAAAAACGATTATATAATTCATACTTCAAATAATTTCAGAAACATAAAAACCTTAATTTTGTGCATAATTTAATCACAATCGTTTGAAAATCCTACGAGCTCTGTAACATTTTCTAAAGATATTGTAAGAGACGCCCCACTCTCCTCCCTTTTTCAACTAAGGGATTTTATAATACAATTACTCAATCAAATATAAAAAAAACTGTCAACCAACATGATGAATCATATTATTTTATTAAAATATGTTTGTGTAGAAAATTTTATGAAAATTTCTTCTAAACTAATCAGATTGTGTCATATATCATGTTATTTCTGTATAGGAGCCTCCGTCTCATAATCGGCCATTTTTCACGTTGATCGGTCCAGTAGTTTCTAAGTCTATATGGAACAGACAGACAGACGAACATTCATGTTTATATTCAGAAGAAATCAAAACCCGTTGCAGTTGTTGCTCGGGGAAAATTCCGGCAGACTACAAGTGAGGGTTAATGTGTTTTCGAGTTTATCAGTTTTTTGCGCCCATAGATAACGAAATGCAATCGTTTCGTGGTGGCAAAGTTTCTTTACAGGTTTTCCCAACGAAAGCAGTTTTCGCGACGATGGAAGAGTAGGAATAGAAAATTAAAAAAAAAAAACGGATACATTTACCAATCGCCAAAGCCGGACTTTTGGGAAAACGACAGCAGCTCGATTGAATCACGCTTACGATGTGCGCGAACTGGTTCGGCTGAGTGGAAAAGCACGCTTCCCGGAGAATGCTGTTGCTTCCACCACCTGTCCAAAAGCTGTAGCAGCCAGCAAAACAACAACATCATAATGGTTAAAAACGGTTAGGTCGTATTATGTGTAGCAAAAATGCGAGGGCAGTGCGCTCATAACGGATGCAACTTAAATGGATCGAAGAGAAGACCGAGGTTATGTTTTCGAACAGAGTGACCAGGGCTCTTGTATTACCTTTTCGTCTTTTGCTTCCTCACAATTTTATTTGCTACTTATTTTTCATAATATTTCTCTTCTCGCTCTTGGATTAATGTAATTGTGTTTCATATGTAGTCAGATTCACTCGAAATGACTCTAACCCATTTGGACTACAACCGAGAGCTTTCTGAATACACCGCATCGAGTATAATGCTGATCCCTTCGAGCACCAGCATAATAAGCAATTCCTCCATCACTCCTGTTCCCAAACGGATGGCTAGAATTGCATCTGCCATTTTTTGATGGCGATGCATCTGCTTTCGAGCTTTCGTCCTGTCACTTTTTCCCCCAGCACCAAGCAGTAATAATCTACTGTCAGGGTAATGGTACCTCAGCTGCTTCCGGTACGAACTGTCGTAAAAACATCGTTTGAGGGTTTTCTCAGTATGCTTGTACTTTTTCAGATCGTAGGTGTTGTAAAAATTTCCATGCAATGTGTTTGCAAAGCGCTTCTGCAAAATGTAAGAAAGGGCGTACAGTCTTGTGTCAGAAAACTTTGTGGTGTCGTTACCTTGGTTTTTGTCGTATTGTAGTTTGTTATTCAATATTTCCTTGCCAGAATATCATAAAGAGCTTATGAGAGCCAAGAGGAAATAAGGTCTCGTCATTTCGTGAGTCTGTTGGCGTTTTTTACTGCTCTTAGCCAGAATGTATTTATTGGCTCGGTCGATGGGAAATTGCATCGGATCAAATAGGTATATTGGAATAGGGTTTCCTCATTTTGTTTTGCATTCCTAGACAGGGTCAGATATACTTTTTCATTTTCATCATAGGGATGATCAAATTTTTTTTTATCTGAATAAAACTTATTAATTTACATTTTTATATATGTTTTTGTGGGTCGAGGATCAGGTGTTTTCCTTATACTAGGAGCATGTTGGAAGGGGTAGAAAGCCGGAAGAGAGCTTGGGGAAGGAGTGAGGGATTTGAATAAAAACTGTTCCCTTCCTAGGAAGTCCATGTGCGTTTCCGATATGTGTGGCTTCAGCTCCATCCGACGATTGCACGGTAGAAGACTGAGGGGTAATTTTTTTCGAGGAGGAGATGCAGGTTTGAAGTGTGTAGCTATTGCGTTAGTTTTTTTTTCTGTTGTGGTGATTGCTGCTGTTATTTTCTTCTTTTTGCTTTGACCCGGCTGGTGGTTGAGGTTTTCTATTGTCTGTTGAAATGAGTTGATTTTTGTAGGCCTTCATCACGTTGGCGAATGTGGATTGACTGTTGGTTTGCTGGATCAATTTCCCGGCGGCTGCAATCGATATAATTCTATTTTCGGTGCTGACTTTTAATGCGTTGGTTCCGGCCTTCCAAGTTGGGCAGGATCTGTTGATTGCAGAATGGCCATTTTTTGGCAGTTTCCGCAGTAGAGATGATAATTGTAGTTCAGCACGAGAGAGGGGTTTCACACTTCTTCTTGGTGAGTTCGTATTTTAAACAGTTTCGGCAAAGCAACGGCAACGGGTAATACGCCCTCGTAGAATCCCAAAGCTTAGAAGCTCAGATATTACCGTTCCATTGATGGATAAAGCTTATGTGGAGTTGCCAACGATCCCAGTCGGAGTTTTTTTCTTTGTTAGACATATTTTGCACGTCAGTAACATTTTGGGATGCCAATTCTCATCCATTCCATTGACTTCTTGTCACGTCACAACGCATTTGCGCTTGTTCAAACTAACATGGCGATCAATATCGATCGGTGTACTATCAATCAAACTAGTTAGATTTTCAAGTTTATGAATTTGGTTTTCTCAAATACCATCCATGCTTCTTTTCGTAAAATCCCTAAATTTTCCCAGATTTTTCCATAAACCTCCCGATAATGAAAGGGTTTTGCGGAAGTTAATGTCCGTCCGCTGCTTTCAATACCATGTAATATTTGAAAACCCAGCAAACATAAAATCGCAATAGAAACGATAGCTTAAGTCGTTAAAAACGTTAAAGCAAATCGCAATTCCTACCGCAAAAGTAAACGATTGTAAAAATGGTTACTTGAAGTCGGTATAAATGTAAAAAATCGGATATGTACATAGAGGCCGCCATGTTTGCAGATTCTGGATACGATTTTACACAATTTGGGGCCTTATCAGGCTTCGACCAGCCTAATAATTACCCAATCAATAGTCCTATTTGCCGCTGATAGTGTTGGTGATATTATGCTGGTTTTTTCACCAAAACTTTTTAGTTTTGGGACAATCAACCTCAGCAAGTGTGCGTAAGAAATGTCAAAAACAACTCTATTATTATTCTACTTGACTCTTTTTAAACGTGTATTTATGATAGTTAACTGACAGTTCAACAGTCAAAATTCTATATTTGTGAGTTGTTGACCCTTGATTTGAAATTGTTGAAAACGCAGGTTTCAGTGGTGGAATAGAGTTAATCTTTATTCGTTTCGTTCGTCAAGTCCTTAAATAACTACATATAACATAAGTGATAGCTATTTACATTATTCACTGAAGTGATATCCTCACTTATTAGTTTTCTCATTTTCGTGTTATATTCTAAGCTAACCACTCAGAATATCTGGCAACACTGGTGAGTTACCATGAACCTAAATTGAGTTGTTTGGCTTCACAGTGTGATGGTGTAAACATTTGTACCGTGTTTACCATCATCAGCTGTCATCATCAATCATCACCGCTATTGTTTCAATTGCAAATTGACTCAAAAGCATGCGGAACCAAAACAAACTGTTTTGGTTTCGCCGACGGAGCGACAGATTTCCTCTGCCGAAACCGAAAGTATCAACACCTCCCCTCAATTCGCAGATTGAGAATGCTGAAGAGCTTCGCGTACCTCGCCCTTGGTAACGCCTTCGTGAACGCATCAGCTGGCTGATCCTCAGCAGAGATGTGTCGCAAAGATAGCTGACCGCTTCTTATGATGTCTCTGATGAAAGCATACTTCACATCCAGATGCTTCATCCGCTGATGAGTCCGCGCCTCTTCCAGATACTTGATGCAAGGGATGTTGTCCTCCATTAACGTGAAAGGAGTGCTAACCACACTCAATTCACCAAGGAAGTTTGTTAACCACAAACCTTCCTTGATCGCTTGACAAAGGGCTCCTATCTCAGCTTCGGTCGATGACAGACTGACCGTCTGCTGACGTTTCGTTGACCACGAAATAAGATTTCCGAAGATCATGTAAGCGTAGCCTGATACAGATCCTCGATCATCGGAGTCGTTTGCAAAATCTGCATCAGCATATCCGATGAGTGGTTCCGATTTCGCGTTTCTGCGGAATACCAAAGTCGTATCGGTCGTACCTCAAAGGTATCGCAGAATACGTTTCAGGCCTTGCCAGTGTTTATCCACCGGGCTCGCCTGGTATTTGTCAGTGCGCTAACCGCAGCACAGGCCTCGAAGATGTCGCCAGATATTGTAAACAACCGATCAATTCTTTGAATGGTTTTTCGGTGATAACCTCACCATCGTTCAGCTTCGTCCAGCGAACGTTTGTGTCAAGCGGTGTGCTTACGGGTTTACAATCGGCCATACCGAATCGTTGCAGAACCTTCTCGACGTATCCTGATTGCGAAATTTCGCTTACGCTGTTCGGAAAGTCTCGCTTGATGGTCATCCCCAAGAAAATCTTGACTTCCAGGAGATCCTTCATCTGGAATAGCCTTCAAAGCTCGGTCTTGATCCAGATAACCTCTGAAACGTCTTTTCCGGCAATCAGGATGTCATCCACGTACAGGATTAGGGTGAGTCCTCGCTTGCAGGATCGGTAAATGCAGCAGTCACTCTTCAACGGATAGAAACCAAACTTTCTTATCTCGTCGTCGATTCGCTGGTTCCAAGCACGACTCGCTTGCTTCAAGCCGTACAGGCTTTTCTGCAATCGAACGACCTTTGATTTTCCCACGTCATCGTTTGGCAACTGCATGAAGATAACCTCTTCTAAATTTCCATTCAGGAATGCAGTTTTGACGTCCATTTGATGAACGACCATGTCGTATTCGTTTGCCAACACCAAGACGGTCCGAACGATCTCCATCTTGGCTACCGGCGCATAGGTTTCCCAGTAGTCCAATCCTGGTCTTTGGGAACATCCTTTCGCGACCAATCGAGCCTTGTAGCGACCATCGTCCTTCACGGTAAACACCCACTTGAACAGGATGGGTTTCCTGTGGCCCGGGGGCAAGCTAACCGCTTCCCAAGTCTTGTTCTCCTTCAGAGCTGTCATCTCCTCGTCGATGGCGACCTTTCAGGAATCCCAATCGTCCCGGCGCTTCAGCTCAGTGATGTTCTGAGGTAGCTCCTCATCAACAACAGCGGCTACGTTAGCCACGTAGCGCTGTGTAGTCCCTCTTGTTCGCTGACTTCGTCTCAGGGCCGGTTCAGGGGTGACAGAATCTTGGTCATCATCGTCATTGTCCGGGAATTCCTCGCTGCTCTCGTAGTCGCTCTCGCCGTGATCATCTACAACCACACTGTTAACCACAGTGTGATCGGGATCAGCAGGCACATTGGCTAACCGCTCAGATGTGTTTTCTGTTATTGGCACATCGGCTGACCGCTCGAATGTGTTTTCAGGTGCACTCACTTCGATGGGCTGCTCGAATGTGGGCTGTTGTTCTGGCTTATACACATCAGCTAACCGCTCAAATGTGATGGTCTCTGGTGGTTCTTCGACAGACTTCTCGATGCCCTCCTCTGGCGCAGCACCGCCACGCACTGGCTCCAAAACGCTGATTTCGTCGAAGACCACGTTCCGGTGAATCTCGATGGGTCGGCTCGAACCATTCCAAAGCCGATATCCGTTATTCGCGTAACCCACGAATACTAGACGTTTCGATTTCGGATCAAGCTTCTGCCGCTTTTCCTTGGGAAGGAAGGAGTCTTGCACAGCTTCTGACCGAAGTGTGCAGTTGCCATAGCTTCGAACTGCTTGAAGCGCTCGAACACCTCGCTCTTGTGCTTGAGCAGATAGACGGTCATGAAGTGGGTGTAGTCGTCAATGAACGTGACGAAATAACGGAATCCGTCAAACGTCGGCACCTCCATATACCCACACACACATCCGAGTGCACAAGCTATATGCCAAATTCGGTTCCATTTGCTTCATTAGTTCTCGAGTTTTGAAAAAAAATGTATGAGAACACCCCTTCTCTCTTCCTATATTCTCACTGAGAAAAGGAGAGGTACCAAACCATCATAGAAACATTCTTCGTACCGGAACACACTCCCATGCCAAATTTGATTCCATTTGCATGATCGGTTGTCGAGTGATGAAGACTTATTACTTTTATTTGAGAGACTCTCTCCCATCTTCAAGGAAGAGGGTGGGTTCCAAGCTATTTTAGGAACTTTTCCCGGCCTCCAATACCCTCATCTGCTAAGTTCCACGCAAATCGATTCAGTAGTTTTCGAATCTATAGGGAACAGACAGACAGACAGACAGACATAAATTCATTTATATACATATACTAGCTGACCCGGTGTGCTTTGCTACACCTTTCAAAATCAAATGATGTTTTCAGAAATTATAAAAAATTTTATTGTTTTTTGGGATTATTTTAAATCAAATTATGACGTAATTAATAAGCAACCACTATAGAATGAGAGCTGCAGCTGGAGTTTCAAATTGCAACACAAAGATAACCATAACTCATATTCTGAATCTTGATCTATAAACTAATGTTTAAAAGATCTGATAATTTTCATCTGTTTGCTTAAGTTTCGTCCTAAAAAAGAAGGGTCCCAAATTAATCGTTCGCAAACAATCTAACTTATAAAAAATGGTTGTTTTTGCTTGATATGTTCTGGATTTATGCTAAAAAACTGATTAGAGAGCCCCTCCCTGTCCTTTCCTTAACCCCCTGCTGAATGGAGTTCGTGATCTTTAATAATCATACCTATTTTTTTTTTTCGTTTCCAAAAATCCTCTCATATCAAATATAGTTTCATTGGTTGATAAGTATTACAGCTTTACAACAAAATTTATATGGAGCCTCCTCCTTTCTTCCCCTCTCAACACTGTAAAGCGTAAGGGTCTACAACAATCGTAGAAACATATCTCGTCACCAAGTACCTTTCCATGCCATATTTGTTTCCATTTGTTGGCTTCGTAAGCATTAATTGAGAACATGTGCTAACAAAATTGTATTGGGCTAGCCTTCCTCCTCCCATGTACCTTCTCACTGAAAGGAGGATGGTGTGTCAAAGAATCATAGAGTCATACCAAAATGATTTTCCACGTTAAGTTTTGTCCATTTCTCGGATTTGGTAAAATAAAGGTTAAATGTAAGCTTCCCTCTTTCCTTCCTATATTCCCAATTCCGTTCTCTTCTTTCAATATAGGGGTGATAACTTAATATTCATAAAAGTATTTTTCGTACTCAAATACTTTTTGATGCCAAATTTGGTTTCATTTGCTCGATTAATTCTCGAGTTATGCAAAACAAAAAAAATGGAAACCCCCCTTTCTCCCTTTATATCTTTCCGCTAAAAAGGTGGGGCTTCAATTTATAATAGAAACATTTCTCCTATCCAAATACACTCACATGTCAAAATCGGTTCAATTTGCTCGATCAGCTCTACAGTTATACTGAAAATTGTAAGGGAGACCTTTCCTCCCCCTTTTTACCCACCTCTTTGAAGGATTGAGGGATACCAAATGTTCATAGAAGCATTTCTCGTACCCAAATATCGTTCCGTGCCAAATTTGGTTCTATTTGCTGTTGTAGTTCTTGAGTTATGCAGTAAAAATTGTATGAAACTCCCCTCCCTCTTTCCTTTCTCCCCGCTGGAAGAAGGAAGGGGTCTCAAACAATCATTAGAACATGTCACGTTCCCAAATACCCGCCCATGCCAAGTTTGGTTCCATTTGCTTAATCACTATTTTAGTTATGTTCAAAACTATAAAAGAGGCCCCCTCCCCCCTTAATAACTCCCTACTGGAAAGAGGGAGGGGTCTCAAATAATCATTGAAATATTTTTCGTATCCAAATACCCTCCCATGCCAAATTTGGTTCCATTAGCTTTATTAGTTTTTGAACTATGTAAAAAATATGAAAAAGGCCCCTCCCCCTTTCTACTGGAAAGAGGGAGGGGTCTCAAATAATCATTGAAATATTTTTCGAGTCCAAATACCTTCCCATGCCAAATTTGGATCCAATATCTTGATTAGATCTCGAGTTATATGAAAAATTGTTAAGTAGCCCCCCTCCCCCCTTCCTATCACGCCACTGAAAGGAGGGAGGGGTACCAAATATTCATAGAAATATTCCTCGTTCTCAAATACCACCCCGTGCCAAATATGATACCATTTGCTTGATTGGTTCTCGAGTTATGCAAAAAAAATGTCGTTTGTTTGGGAGGCCCCTCCCCCCCTTCATGAGAGAGGGAGGGGTCTCAAACCACAATAGGAACCTTCCCCTGCCTCCAATACCCCCACCTGCCAAGATTCACGCAAATCGGTTCAGTAGTTTCTGAGTCTATAGGGAACAGACAGACAGACAGACAGACAGACAGACAGACAGACAGACAGACAGACAGACAGACAGACAGACAGACAGACAGAAATTCATTTATATATATATACTAGCTGACCCGGTGTGCTTTGCTACACCTTCCAAAATCAAATGATTTTTTCAAAAATTATTCAAATTTTTATTGTTTTATTGGCATTATAACATAATTCATAACCAACCGCTATAAAATGGGAGCTGCAGCTGGAGTTTCGAATTGCAACACAAAGATAACTTAAACTAATATTCTGAATCTTGCTCTATAAATTTGTGTAAAAGATCTGACAATTTTGATCTGTCTGGAGGGTCTCAAATTAATCGTACCCAAACAATCTAACTTATAAAATATGATTGTTTTGCTTGATATTCTCTGGATTTATGCTAAAAACTGATAAGAGAGCCTCCCCTCTCCTTCCCTTCACCCCCGGCTGAATGGAGGTCGTGGTCTTTAATAATCATACCCATTATTTCGTGTCCAAAAATCCTCTTGTATCAAATTATAACTTTATTGGTTGATAAGTTTTTAAGCTTTACAACATAATTTAAAAGGAGCCTTCTTTCTTCCCCTCTCTACACTGTAAAGCGTAAGGGTCTATAACATTCGTAGAAACATATCTCGTAACCAAGTACCTTTCCATGCCATATTTATTTCCATGTGTTGGTTTTGTTTGCATAAATTTAGAACTTTAGAAGTGTATTGGCCTCAACTCCCTCCTCCTAGGTACCTACTCACTGAAAGGAGGATGGTGTGTCAGATATTCATAGAATCATAGAAAAATGATTTTCCATGTTATGTTTTGTCCATTTCTCGGATTAAATAATAAAAAAAGTTAAATGTAAGCCTTCTCTTCCCTTCCTATATTCCCAATTTTATCATCCTACTGCAAGAAAGGTATTGCTTCACAAAGAAAAAATATTTCTCGTACTCAAATTCTTTTTGATGCCAAATTTAGTTTCATTTGCTCAATTAATTCTCGAATTATGCAAAAAAAATGTATGGAAGCCCCCCTATATATCTTTCCGCTGAAAAAAAGTTGGGGCTTAAATTTATAATAGAAACATTTCTCGTATCCAAAAACCCTCACATGTCAAATATGGTTCAATTTGCTCGATCAACTCTCCAGTTATACTGAAAACTGTAATAGAGACCTCTCCTCCCCCTTTTCATCCACATCTTTGAAGGAGTGAGGGATTCCAAATATTCATAGAAGCATTTCTCGTACCCAAATTTCGTTCCATGCCAAATTTGGTTCCATTTGCTGTTGTAGTTCTTGAGTTATGCAGTAAAAATTGTATGAAACTCCCCTCCTTCTTTCCTTTCTCCCCTCTGGAAGAAGGAAGGGGTGTCAAACAATCATTAGAACATGTCACGTTCCCAAATATCCGCCCATGCCAAATTTGGTTCAATTTGCTTAATTAGTTTTTGAGTAATGTAAAAAATAATAAAAAAGGCCCCCTCCCCCCTTTATATCTCCCTACTGGAAAGAGGGAGGAGTCTCAAATAATCATAGAAATATTTTTCGTATCCAAATATCCTCCCATGCCAAATTTGGTTCCATTTGCTTTAATAGTTTTTGAGTTATGTAAAAAAAATATGAATGAGGACCCTCCCCCTTTATACTGGAAAGAGGGAGGGGTCTCAAATAATCATTGAAGTATTTTTCGTATCCAAATACCTTCCCGTGCCAAATTTGGTTCCAATATCTTGATTAGTTTTCGAGTTATATGAAAAATTGTAAGATAGCCCCCCTCCCCCCTTCCTATCACCCCACTGAGAGGGGGGAGGGATACCTGATATTCATAGAAATATTCCTCGTTCCCAAATACCACCCCATGCCAAATTTGATACCATTTGCTTGATGGGTTCTCGAGTTATGCAAAAAATTGTCTTTTGTTTGGGAGGCCCCTCCCCCCCTTCATGAGAGAGGGAGGGGTCTCAAACCATAATAGGAACCTTCCCCTACCTCCAATACCCCCACTTGCCAAGTTTCACGCAAATCGGTTCAGTAGTTTCCGAGTCTATAGGGAACAGACAGACAGACAGACAGACAGACAGACAGACAGACAGACAGACAGACAGAAATTCATTTTTATATATATAGATATATATATATATATATATAGATATATATATATATATATATATATATATATATATATATATATATATATATATATATATATATATATATATATATATATATATATATATATATATATATATATATATATATATATATATATATATATATATATATATATATATATATATATATATATATATATATATATATATATATATATATATATATATATATATATATATATATATATATATATATATATATATATATATATATATATATATATATATATATATATATATATATATATATATATATATATATATATATATATATATATATATATATATATATATATATATATATATATATATATATATATATATATATATATATATATATATATATATATAGTAGCTGACCCGGTGTGCTTTGCTACACCTTCCAAAAATTACTGAAATTTTTGGTACTTGCTTAGTTATTTAACTTTGATTTGCACAACATTCTAAATTCAATTTCAAAATCATTAAAATAAAATTGTAAAATTTTTATTGTAAAATCTACTTTTTTTTTTATTAAATTGTGTTTTAATCCATTGTATGACTCTGGATTTCTAAGTTTATAACTTAAACCAAAATATTATTTTATATATGGAATTTGTCCCTCTTCACTGTCCCTTTTTAATTGGAGAGTTTATCAAACTATCCTAGAAATATTTTTTGTCACAAAATAACGTCAAAGGACACATATTTTTATTTATTTGTTCCCATATTATTATACAAATTGTGAGAGAGACCCCCTCTCCCATTCCTAGATCCCTAATGGAAGGAAGGGGGGTCTCATAACATCTGAAAAACACTTGTTGTATATAAATACGATCCCATGTCATCGGATATGGCTTCATTCTCGAAAAGTTCTCGAGTTATTCAAAAAATGGGTGACCTTTTCCCCACTTTATATCTCCCCTCTGGCAGGAGGAAAGTGGTCTCAAACCATTGAAAAAACATAGCTAGTACACAAATATTCTCCCATTGAAATTTGGTTCCATTTTATTGATTAGTTATCGAAATATTAAAAAAAAATGTGTGAGTGATCCTCTTCCCACTTTTTATCGTTTTACTGCCAAACCATCGGACAACATTTCTTGTGCTCGATTACCCTCTCATGCCAAATGTGGTTTCGTTTGCTTTATTAGTTGTCGAGTTATGCTATAACATTTGTATCGGAGCCCCTCTTCCTACCTATCCCATACCTGGTAAGAGAGAGTCAAGATCAAACATTCCGTGTATTCAAATATACTCCCATGCCCAATTCTGTTCCATTTGCTCCATTATATGATTGTTCCCGTGTCAAATTTTGTTCCATTCGTTAGATTAGTTCTTGGTTTATGCAAAACAATCGTATGTGAGCTCTCGTCTTCTCTAATTGTATCCCCAATTGAAGGAAAAAGAAGCCTCAAATAAACAAATAACCATCTAACGTATCTAAATGCTTTCCCCTGCCAAAGTTGTTTCCATTTGCTCGATTAGTTTTCGAATTATGCGAAAAATTATAAAGGAGCCCCACTCTCTCCTTCCTATCACGTAATTGGAAGGAGAAAGTAGGACCAAATATTCACAGAAACATTCCTTGTGCTCAAATACCCTCCCAAACCGATTTTCGCTCCATTTGTTGGGTGAGTTTCCGAGTGATGGAAAAAATTGTATGTGAGCACCCTCCTCCATTAAGATTTTCCGATCGGAAGAACGGATGGCTCTCAAAATATCATAGAAACATTTCTCGTAATAAAATACCTTCCCATGCCAAATTTGGTTCCATTTGCTTGATTATTTTTCCAGTTATGCTAAAAATTGTAAAGGAGCCCCTCCGCACTTTCTATCTCCTCACTGGAAGAAGAGAGGGGTAGGGGAGAGTGGGGTATCGTGGGCCATGGGGAAACGTGGGCCACTTTTGATATCTCAGATGTGTCTTGAGATAAAAATCTCTAACCAGCTGTCATCGTCGTAGCTTTGCGTGAGCATACATTCCTATATGTTCTTGACTGAAATACACATCACATGCTTCTTTTATCAATCAAGCTAAAAAAAGTTAGAAAAATTTACTAACATAATTAAAAAAGCACCAGCTAATTTCATCGATGGGGAACCTAAAGTGCATAACAAAAATATGCTCATAAGCTTATGATCTTAGATTTATCAAGTTCTTTAACGTGGCAAAGGAATTTTTGATGAAACATCAATAGGTCACACAAACGCAACCAATTTGCAAATCATAGCTTGTGGGGAATCGTGGGCCACACATCTTGAATCACCTATATTTTTATGTTTTATACACATTCAGAACTTGAAATACGTTTTTCCTATCTGTAAAGTTTTCTTATTCCAAATGAATAGTTATGAAAAATATTTTGTCCATCTTATATAAGAAATTTTGCCAAAACGTTCGCGAGCCAGGTTTTGGAATCTATGCGATCATACACAGCTCTTTTTTTTATTTCATCATCTGAAATTGCTTTAAAATAACAAAATGAATTAGGAAATCACAGTTTTGGGTCAACTCAGAAACTTTGCATGTTATTTGGTCAATTTGGATTTGATGGCCCACAATTCCCCACCATTTTTCAAAATCCAAAAAAATATTGCTTTTTTCAAACAATCAGAATTTGGGTAAAATAACTTATAAAAAATGTTAAAAAAATACCTTAAGACACCTTGAAAATCTAGAAAACCATACCATTTTTTAGTTTCATTTTATCTTTTATTATAAGGAAGTTATGGAACAACGAAAAAAGTGGCCCATGATTCCCCACTCTCCCATACCGAATATTCATAGAACTATTTATCGTACCCAAATACCCTTCCTAGCCAAATTTGGTTTCATTTGCTCGATTAGTTTTCAAGTTATGCAATAAAAAAGGGGTTGAAGGTTCCCCCTCTTTTTCCTGTTTCTCCACTGGCAGGAGGGAGGGGTCTGAAATAATCATAGAACCATTTCTCGTATTCCACTACCCTCCCATGCCGAATTTTGTTCCATTAGCTTGATTAGTTCTGCAGTTATGTAAAAAATTGTATGATAGGCCCCCTCCCCCATTCCTATCTCCCCAATGAAAGGTGGGGAGGGTACCAAATATTCTTAGAAACATTCCTCCCACCCAAGTACTCTTCCATGCCGAGTATGATTTGCTTAGTCATTTCTCGAGTTATGAAGACTTATTACTTTTGTATGGGAGAACCCCTCCCCTCTTCCAGGAAAAGGGAGGGGTCCCAAGCTATTATAGGAACCTTCCCCGGCCTCCAATACTCCCATCTGACAAGTTTCACGCAAATCGGTCCAGTAGTTTTCGAGTCTATTGGGAACAGACAGACAGACAGACAGACAGAAATTCATTTTTATATATATACACTAGCTGACCCGGTGTGCTTTGCAAAACCTTTCAAAATCGAATGATATTTTCAGAATTTATTGAAATTTTTATTGTTTTGTTGGCATTATTTTAAATCATAATATAACATAATTCATAAGCAACCGCTATATCTTGATTTGTGTTAAAGATCTGACTCTACTCGATGTCGACTTACATCATCCTCCTGTTTTTATGATGTTTATGTTTGAAGATGTACTGCCACCACCAATGCTAGACGAATTGGTTCTCGACTTCAGACGATGCGATTTCGACTCTCTGAATGAGTCTTTAGCTGCTGTTGATTGGCCAAGTGTTTTATATGGTTCAATCGATCATGTGGTAGAAGCTTTTTATGGAAAATTGCATGAACTATTCCAAGCTATTGTTCCTGTTAAAAAACGGCGTTCACGTATTGGAGTAAGTCAACCTTGGCTAAACCCCGAACTTCGTAACCTTCGCAATCGTTTGAGGAAAGCGAGAAAAAGGTTCCGCAACGGCCATGATATGACCGTGTCTCTTGAGGTACGTGACCTAGAGAGCGCCTACAACACATTACACGTGACAAGTTTCTGTGACTACATCAATCGCATTCAGGATAACGCTCGCACCGACCCCTTATCTTTTTGGTCATACGTTCGACAAAGAAAGGGTACTCAGAGTATACCTCAAGTGACCAGATACGACGATGAAACTGCCGAAACGCCAAATGCTGTTGCAATGCAATTCTCGACATTTTTTCAGAGTGTTCTTAGCACTAACACACCACCTTTATGCGAATCATACCTAAGTAGCTTGCCGAATCGTGACTTCAACCTTCCTCTGCTGAATTTCTCCTCGAACGACGTCTTCCGGAAGCTCTCTACGTTAGATGAAACAAAAGGACCTGGACCAGATGGCATTCCTTCAATTCTGGTTAAGAAATGCGCCGATCCGTTATCCGTACCAATATCGATCATCGATCATCGTTAACGGAAGGTACTTTTCCCACCGCATGGAAAATCGCATCGATCACTCCAATCCTCAAATCCGGCGACGCGCATCGAGTGGAAAACTACCAAGGGATTTCGATTCTAAGCTGTTTGCCTAAGGTATTCGAGAGCCTCGTTTATGACGTACTTTATCAATCGGTACACCACTGTATTTCTGAAGATCAACATGGATTCATGAAACGTAGATCTACGACCACCAATCTTATGACGTACGTTTCGAAGTTGGTTACTAGGCTGGATAAAGGTCAACAAGTCGATGCAGTTTATATAGACTTGAGCAAGGCTTTTGATAGAGTACCGCACAAATTTGTCATCGAAAAAATGCGTCGGATAGGACTACCTGATTGGCTTTGCAAATGGATCAGCTCTTATCTCGTAGACCGGACAGCTTACGTACGACTAAACAACGTTAATTCGACGCCTTTTCGAATCACTTCTGGAGTTCCACAAGGAAGTCATCTGGGACCTTTGATTTTCGTTCTTTTTATCGGATAAGTTGCTGTACGCCGACGATCTAAAGATTTTTCGTACCATAGCTTCACTAGTTGACTGCTGTGCTCTCCAAAAAGACATCGATTCAATTCTAACGTGGTGTCATCAGAATGGTATGGCTCCTAATATTTCCAAATGTAGTGTCATATCTTTCACTCGTAAACGTCAACCTTTGAACTTCGAGTACAAAATGTCATCGACTACTTTAAGCCGCAATTCTATCGTCAAGGACCTTGGCATAATTTTGGACACCAAGCTCACTTTCTCGCAGTATATCTCGACTACAACAGCTAAGAGCTTTGCGGTTCTTGGCTTCATACGACGAAACACGCAATTCTTCAACGACTACTACAGCCTAAAAGCACTTTATTGTGCTCTTGTACGCAGCATTGTCGAATACGGAGTACAAATCTGGGCTCCATACCAGGTTGTACAGGCAAACCGGATCGAAAGAGTACAACGATGCTTCGTCAGATACGCTCTGCGCCAGATACCATGGAACGACGCCTTGAACCTCCCGCCCTACGAACAACGCTGCTTGTTGCTGAATCTACCGACTCTGGCATCAAGGCGCTTTCTTCTACAACGGCTTTTTATCTTTGATACCTATTCCAGAGAATAATGTGGACTGTCCAGAATTGTTGTCGTTACTTCCGTTTAACGCTCCTGTAAGATCTACTCGGACGCAGGAGTTCCTCAGACTTACTACTAGACGAACCCGATACGGACAAAACAACCCTTTGGATACATGTTGTGCTCGTTTCAATGAAATAGTAAGTAACTTTGATTTTAATATTTCTAAGGCTGTGTTTAAAAGTAGAATAAGATAGTATCTTTTTGTAATGTGTAAACATCTCTAAATGTCTGCAAAGACTAAATAAATAAATGAATAATTTAAATCTGTTTCTTTAAGCTCCATCCTAAAAAAAGGAGGGTTCCAAATAAATCGTACGCAAACAATCCAACTGATAAAATCTGGTTGGTTTTGCTAAATATGTTCTGGATTTATGCTAAAAAACTGATAAGAGAGACCACCCCCCCCCCCCCCCTCTTTGTCCTTCCCTTCCCTCTTCTGAATGGAGATCGTGATTTTTAATAATCATACCCATATTTTTCGTTCTCAAAAATCTTCTTGTATCAAATATTGTTCCATTGGTTGATAGTTTTTTAAGCTTTACAACAAAATTTATATGGAACCCCCTCTTTACTTCTCCTCTCAACACTGTAAAGCGTGAGGGTCAATAACAATTGTAGAAACATACCTCGTAACCAAGTAGGGGAAAACTGTACAAGACGCACCAGCGGGGTAAGATGGCCCATGCCATTATTTCTCAAATATACACTAACCAACGGTTTCGAATGATGTATTTCTTTATTTTTATTGTAGCAAACAAGCTTTTTCATCATTCAATACATGAAAAGTTCACAAAAAATACTTTAGTTCTTAGAAAGAGGAGAATTAATGGAATCAGCGTGAAACTTGTTATTTTTCATAAGTAACATATAAGGTTTTATGGTAAACCAGCCCACGCAATCTGATGAAACTACAGCTTATCGTTTATCCACGCATGTGCACTTTCGGAAAACTATGAAATTTTAGTTGTATTTTATAAACTTCCTGCAAATTTTATCAAAAATCAATCATATGAAAATTGGGACAGGATGCCCACAAGACCACGTGTTTTACGCTCAAACTTTGAATGCTGTTTACTTTTTAGAAAACCCGAATATCAAAACAAAATGCCATTCCTTTTATTTGCTGACTCCCAAATAACGATTACAATGCATAATTATAACAAATTTCGTCCTTGTTCGAGTTAAAACGGTGTACCAATATTCGATTCGAAAAAATTATCGGCCGCCATGTTTGCCGCGATATCACTATACTAGTCAAGAAAATTGAATTTCGTTGCCTACTTGAAGGCGTTTTATATATAAGGATATTAAAAAGTGTATTTTGAAAAGCGAAATTTTCGATGAGTTTAGCAAAACTAAATGATTTTTAGCCAAAGAATGGTTAGTTTACAAAAATACGATGACATGTAATCAAACATTAGATGTTTCAATAATTACATTCCGTATAATCGTTGTTCCATTTCTTACCACCCTTCATGTTTGGTGCGTTCTGTCCACTAGCTTTGGCGTTCTACCCCGTGGTTTGTTTTCTGGCTGTTTTAGTTTTCCACAAAAATATAGTCAAAATCGTGTTTTTATCACATTTTTTTTTCGATATTACGTAACACTGATCCCTGAATCGTCGTCAACTTTCAATTTGGTTCTAAAACGATTGGAATCGCTGTAAATAGCAATTTTGCTTAACTGGTGCGTCTTGTACAGTTTTACCCTACATTTCTATGCCATATTTGTTTCCATTTGTTGGCTTCGTTAGCATAAATTGAGAACTTATGCTAAAAAAATTGTATTGGGTTCACCTCCCTCCTCCTATGTAAGAACTCACTGAAAGGAGGATGGTGTGTCAGATAATCATAGAATCATACCAAAATGATTTTCCATGTTGAGTTTTGTCCATTTCTCGGATTTTGTAAAAAAAAAAAGTTTAATATAAGCTTTCCTCTTCCCTTCCTTTATTTCCAATTCTATCCTCCTACTGCAAGAAAGGAATTGTTTGACATAAAAAAAAAAATCTCGTATTGAAATACCATCCCATGCCAAATTTGGTTTTATTTGCGATGTAAATTCTTGAGTTATGCATAAACTTGAAAGGAAGTAGGGGAGAGGAAGGCTATATGCGCATATTAAGGAAAGCACTCATTTTCTCCTATACTCCAAAAGATAGGAGTCTGAAAACTATATGCAGATGAGCGGACATCTGTTTTATATACGTTAGTGAAATTTTTCTGTTAAAATCTCTTACAGTTTTTGTGAAAATAATTTTATAATAAAAGAAGTCAAAATAGCCGATTTCCGAAACTGGCGGGCTAAATGCGCATATTTATGTTTTTAGCTATATTTCATTTACACTCGCAATACTTTGATATTACTTAAATGAAAATGGTAGAAACGGATGTTAAGCATACGTCAAGGCCGAAATTTTGGTGAAATTTTTTACATCACTAGTTCTTTTGCATGAAACATAGTTAAGTATGCCATCTGGCCATATTTCAGGGTAATATTTTTTCCATATTGTATTTTTATCGGATCAGTAGGAAGTTCTTCTTTTTTCGCTGTAAGATCGTGATTTGAGCGTAGATTTCATGTTCAAATGATAGAAAGTAAAAAATTTATAAGACTAATCTATTTTTCTTGATATAGGCATTTAACCTGCCTTGATATGGGCATTCAGAACCTGTCTCTTATTTCAATATCTTATCATTTACAACTTTGCCAAAAGCTTCGATTTGTTGAATTTCCGATTTCCAGATGAATAAGAAAGAAAAACCACTAAAATTTTTGTTGACAGAATCTGTATGCACAATAATTAAAGTTCAATATATTATAACAAAACTGACAAAAATCTTGTTTGAATTTTTAAATTTTTTCGACTTTATATAATAATTTAATTTTTTTATGCCATGTGTTAAAAGCGTATTACCCTCAAACTGCACTAATTAGATATGATGAATCTCCAGCCATATCGTCAATCGGCTGTATGCGCATATTACCCAATATGCGCATACAGGAACACTTCCCCCTACCAACCCCCTTCCATACGCCCCATTGAATGGAGGGGTGAGAACTTAACACTAAACGTACCGGAGGCGGTCAAATGACGGTTTTTGAACTTTAAACGATGATTACGCCTTATATAATTGTTTTTTTCGCAAATTTAACGACAGGACTATTTTTGTTTTTGAAATGCAAGTATTTTTGCGTTTTTAAATTTTTTTTTAAGTGTTACGGTTTTCGAATAACGCATGTGGTATACCTATTCATACCGCGAGCGGCCAAATGACGGCAAACACCGTTTTCGCTAAAACTCCCTTGTTTCTCAACCGATTTCTACCAAATTTATAGTTTTAAAAAGCCTATAATGTGACTCAAATATGTTTTTCAAACAATTTTCAGCTACAATCAATAACTTTAAAGTTATTCACAGTACAAGAAAAATTTTATGAAAAAACATGCTTCAGAAAAAAGGTTGTAAATCAGTTATTAAGTGCTCGAAAAAAATTTGCACATATTTTTGCCAAGCATTGCACCGCCAATGCAGTTACACCACCAGAACCGGCATGAAATAAGCTTTCTTTTGCATATAGTTTTGTTGCCTAAAACTTACGTTAAATTACTCAAAATCCAGTGCAAACCTGAGCTTAGGTGTAGGAATTGTCTTAGAAAATCCAAATTGATAAAAAGTTCGAAAAACAGCTACCTTTGAAAAGTCGTCATAAATTATGTATTCGTATTTCAAAAATCTAAAGATGCCAAAATGTGACAAATTACGTCTACTTTTTAATTCACTTTTTCAAAATTTTCTACTGTAACAGGAACAGCTTTGGCGGTTGATTGATTGAAAAGTACGGGTTTTACACAACTTTTTTACATTTTTTGTGGCCATGATTTTAGAAATTTTTTAAAAAAATGTTCAATATGTGCAACATATAGCTTTTAACTTCAGCTTTCTCAGGCACTAAGTGAAATTTTTTTCGAGCACTTAATAATAACTGATTTACAACCTTTTTCCTGAAGCATGTTTTTTCATAAAATTTTATCTCATTTGCTCTATTAATTCTCGAATTATGCCAAAAAAAGTATGGTAGCCCCCCTTTCCCCTTTATATCTTTCCGCTGAAAAAAGGGTGGGTCTTCAATTTATAATAGAAACATTTCTCGTATCCAAATACCCTCACATGCCAAATATGGTTCAAGTTTGCTCGATCAGATCTCCAGTTATACTGAAATGTAAGGGAAATCTCTTCTCCCCCTTTTTGAAGGAATGGGGGATACCAAATATTCAAAGAAGCATTTATCGTACCCAAATATCGTTCCATGCCAAATTTTGTTCCATTTGCTGTTGTAGTTCTTGAGTTATGCAATAAAAATTGTATGGAACTTCCCTCCCTCTTTCCTTTTATCCTGCTGGAAGAAGGAGGGGGTCTCAAACAATCATTAGAACATATCACGTTCCCAAATATCCGCCCATGCCGAATTTGGTTCCATTTGCTTGATAAGGATTTGAGTTATGTAAAAATTAAAAAGAGGGCCCCTCCCCCTTTTTTATATCCCTACTGTAAAGAGGGAGGGGTCTCAAATAATCATAGAAATAATTTTCGTATCCAAATACCTTCCCATGCCAAATTTGGTTCCAATATCTTGAATAGTATTCGAGTTATATGAAAAATTGTAAGGTAGCTCCCCTCCCCCCTTTCTTTCACCCCACTGAGAGGAGGGAGGGGTACCAAATATTCATTGAAATATTCCTCGTTCCCAAATACCAACCCATACCAAAATTGATACCATTTGCTTGATTGGTTCTCGAGTTATGCAGAAAATTGTCTTTTGTTTGGGAGGCCCCTCCCCCCCATCCTGTTAGGGGTAGGGGTCCCAAATCATAATAGGAACCTTCCCCGGCCTCCAATACCCCCACCTGCAAAGTTTCACGTAAATTGGTTCAGTAGTTTCTGAGTCTATAGGGAACAGACAGAAAGACAGACAGACAAACAGACAGACAGAAATTCATTTTTATATATATAGATAGATAGATAGTTAAGACCACTTAACCTTTTAATTCAAAACAATCGCCAATTCTCTTGAATACTGCCCTGTCGCAAGTGTAAAACTTATGCATCGTAAACCGTTTTTAATTATTTTCGAATGTTTGTCGCTCAATGTAAGGCGTTTTGAAAACGATTGGAAAAGTCTATCTCAATGTTTCCTGGCATACCAAAAGCGGTATAGAAATTCCGCACATTGGCAATGTTTCGATTTGAAGGGGGAAAAACCCATTCGAACTACATACTTCCGTGGAGTTTCAGGATTAACGCCAACCGGCAGGCGAGGCGGCAACCACTTTCGGGTGATAACGATGCAATCTGGTGTGAAATTTATGAACCCGGAGCAGATCCGGTCTCCTGGCGTTTGTTGGTTGGAATCTTTCTGCGGAAAACCACCGACGCTCGTCGTTTGGTTTAGGTCGTTTGCACACGATTTCAGCTAGAAGAGGAGCGGAAAAAAAATGTTCCAGCTCCAAGCTGCCTTTTGGCTCTTGCATCGGATCATTTTCAACCAACTTGTCAGCTTGAGGAGGTTGTTCGAAGAAGCGTGGAGAGGGCAGCCGGCAGTTCGTTTGACTTGGCCCTGAAAGGAAGTGAAGAGAAATCGCTAGTCGCTGTCACATGGTGCGGTAGGGTCTTGGCCGTGCTCTCCTGGGCATGTTTATGGATGGTTTGTAGCTGCACAGCGAGCAGTATCTTGTGTATTTCGAAGCAGGGATGAAACAGCCATATCGTTTGGTTTTCAGAAAGCTAACGACAGAAGCACCACCGCATGATGATGGAAGATTGGATGCTGCTATGTAGATAATTGTGAATGATCGGCTAGGAAGGAGACACCGAAGAAGAACCGGGGAATGGAGGAGAATTATTACTACCGTGATGAGCTTGCGCTACTGTTACAGAAAACCTATAACGTAAACGTGAGATTAAATTGTTTGTATTACCACATTTCGGTCGGAAAAATGCTTCCATCGAGCAGATCATAGATTATATAGAGTTGCCACATAGCCTCGAGCACCAATGTTTTAATAGATTTTAAGCCATTTCCATTTATGAAAAACCGGACAGTTGAAAAAACGCAAACAGAGGAATGCATCCTTTAAAAAATTAATAGCTTTACGAGTTCAATAACGGCAATTCAAAAAGTTAAACATTAATTTACAGATGTTCAAAAGTTTCAAGAAAAAAATTCTTCTCGATATTTGATACGCAACTTTCTCTTTGCTCGACTTCAGATGCATCGTAGCCTTTTTTTTTGCTAGAACAAGTAGTCTTTCAAAACACATTAATGAAGTAGTCTTTCGAGGAATTTAGAACAAGTTTTTCAACTTATGCGGGTACAGATTTTCATTCACTAAGCATATTTGTTGCAACTCTTAAATGTTTGCTAGCTGAATCGGTAGTCCTACATCCGCATGAGATTTCGTTACCCTAATCAGCACTAGGAGTGTCAATTTGACACTACAAGCTCAAATCGTTATAACTTTTGGCGTGTTCAACCGATCTAAACAAAACTTATATCAATAGAAACCTTGTAATGTCAGTAAAATATGTTCAGAACATTATATATAGCTAAAGCTACTAGTTTTCTCGATATTCAACATGAAAGAAAAAAACAAATCCGAAAAAACATGCCTCAGGAAAACTGCTGTAGTTCATATATTACACGTCCAAAAAAATATTTGCCTTATGCATATGAAAGCGGAAGTTAATCATGAAGCCAAGAAATATTTTTTTAATTTTTTTATCAAAGGGTCACAAAAAGTTCAAAAAAGTGGTCTGAAAAACCTACATTTCATTCGATTGCTAGTAAAAACTGTTTGTGCGATTGTAAAGTTTTTGAAAAAATATGACTTTAAAATTTATTTTAATTCTAACATTTTGTTGTCTTAGGATTTTTGATGCAATAAAAATTGAATTTACTGGAATTTTTCAAAGTTCACTACTTTGCGCGTTTTTTTTACAAATTGAAATATCATCTGTTTTTATAGTCCACCGTCAGGTTGTACCCGGATTTTCAGTGTTTTTACTTTGTTTGAACCAATCAAAAGTCTATTCATTGGAAAGCAAATTTAATCTACAATCTAGTGAGGTGCAACAATTCACGCTGTGAGATTTCACAAAAATATGAAAATTTTAAACGTAAAATCATTCCTGAATTTCTAGAACCACAAGCTGCGCGTCCAGCAAAACGTTTTTATTTGCTCTCCGAGTAGGTACGGTGGGTGGTGATTTGGGCAGAGAGCCAAGCCGAGAGACGAAATATTGATGCGTGTCGTGCGTTTCTTGGTTGAAAATTTTCTATTGATACCTAGTAGTTGGCGTTTGCTAGTCACGAAACGCATCAATATTTCTTTGATTTCTAAAAATGCTCTGATACCACCCAGTTTCGTAGTGGACGAAAACAGAATAATGAGCGAATCTCCCGAACCAGGACCAAGTCGTTTAGATCAAGGTAGTTTATTTGTTTATTTGTTTATTTGTGTAAAAACATCAACGGATCCTAATGATAGCTTAATAAAATAATGAGTTACAAACAAGTTAAAAACTACCTTAGTCTACACACCTCGATACCATTTAAATTTTTCTTCGGAAAGTGGCTCTTGAAACGTTGAAATCGAAGTACTCGACGAAGCGGTTAAAAGTACTAAAAATTCCTATAAGAGCGCTGTTGACTCCGTAGTTGTTCAGCCGTATTGGAACATAGAGCTGCAGATTTTGGTTCCTTAGTCCTCGGGGTCGCACACTGAGGGGAATAGCTTCCAGCAACACGGGAGAGTCAATTCTCGACGCGAGGAGATCCGCTACGACTAAAGCACGTGCAGCGATTCGGCGGACATGAAGTGTGTCCAAATCAATTAGGCGTCAACGGCTTTCATAACTGGGTAAACGAAACGGATCTAGCCAGTTCAAGTGTCTCAGGGCATACCGCATGAAGCGCCGCTGGATAGCCTCAATTCGTTCGGCTCCATTCTGCTAAAATGGGGACGAAACTGCTGATGCATATTCGAGAGTTGAGCGAACGATGCTGCAATACAAGCTTTTTAGGCAGTACACATCTTTGAACTGCTTGGTTGCGCGAAATAAGAAGCCAAGACTTTTAGATGCTTCATCAATGATGTAATTCGTATGAGTCTTAAACTCCATCCGATGGTCTAGGATCACGCTCAGATCGTTGATGTGGTTCACCCGGGCGATGGTTTCGTTACCAAGAGTGTACTCCGCGTGTATAGAGTTCCGCTTGCGAGAAAATGAAATGACAGCACATTTACTCCGGTTCAGAGGCATGCAGTTGGTGTCACACCAGTGAGCGAAGGTATTGAACGGCCTTTGCAAGAAATCGATGTCCTTTATATCTTTCTTATCTCCTTTTTTGTAAACAGGGAACATGTAAGCTTCTTTCCAAAGCGAGGGAAAGATTGTGAAGTCCAGCGAAACTCGAAAAATATGCCTAATGGGAGTCAGTAAGTGTGGCATGAAACGTTTCAAGAAGATAGCTGGTACACCGTCCGGACCCGTAGAAGATGAATTTTTAAGCTTTGCTGTCGCCTTCGACATGGCTGCGTCATCGAATGTGGAACCGTTTAAGGAAGAATCTAGAGGTGAAATATTTCTTACAGCCATATCCAGTTGCTCTGAGGAAATGGACCCCGTTGTAAAAACGCTTGAAAACTTCTCAGCAAAAAGATTTCATATTTCAGGATCGGTGTTTGCTGAGTTGCCGTTCAAGAACATTTGAGACGGAAGTCCAGATTCTTTCCGCTGATTTTTGACGTACTTCCAGAATGATTTCGGATTGGTTTTAAAATTGCGTTGTAGCCGGTGAAAATAGTTCTGGTAGCAACGCCTGCTGCTTTTTTTGTACGCTGTGTTTAGTTGGCGGTATTCTTCTTTTGTGCAGAAGGACTTGTGCTTGCTGTAGTATCGAAGAGCACGGTTTTTAGCCGTCTTCAATTGTCGCTGCTGGTTAGTGACCCAGGGAGCTCTAGGGTTGGAAGGTAAACTACGTTTCGGAACATGACGATCGATTATGTAGTTCAGTATGTTTGAAAAAGTCGCAGCGGCAACATTGGGGTTAGAGAGATCGAGCGCGTTCTCCCATTCGACGGAACCTAGGACTCGAGAGATAGCTTCGTTATCGGCGTTTTTGAAGTCCTGGTAGAATGAAGCAGTTTCCTCTAAGGGGGCGTTAATGTTAGAGACATCGAGTGAGACCACTAAAGCTGGATGATGAGAAACAACTTTGACGAGAAGAGCGGGAGCTAAATCAATTGTCGGATTCCTGAAGCCTTCGTTTATGAAGCAGAGGTCTAGCATACGGCCGTTTTCGTTTTCGAAGCTGTTGATCTGGCGAAGAGTCGCGGTGCTCAAAGAGTCCGTCGAAGATGTTGGTAGGGGCCGAGAAATAGGAGCGCATAGGATCTGGGAACAAAAAGGCACCGTGGGATGGGCACATTTCAAGCCAGGTATGTTGAAATCACCGATAACAAGAATATCATCTACGGGAGAGCAGATTGAGATCACTTTGGAGAGGCAGCACGAGAAAGACGCAGCTACAACCAGATCACTTGAGCGATCAGGAGGCACGTACACTACGCATAAGTACAGTTTCCGGTCACCGAGATCAATGCGGGCCCAAAGAAGTTCCAAATCGTTCCAGGAACTGTCTTAGATCAGCTGAGCCGTGAGTCTAGAATTCACGGCAAGCAAAACTCCGCCACCAGTTGATTTTTTGCTGTTCAGGGGGCTTCGATCGCAACGGAATACATCATAGTCTGGGCCGATAATTTGACTGGATAAGGTGCGGTCGTTTAGCCATGTTTCCGTAAAGGCGATAATTTCGTAGCAGGAACTTGACGTGGCAAGGAGGTAGTTAACCAGACAGGAATTCACACCACCGACGTTCTGGTAGTAAACGTTGATAGGCTCAGATGTGTCGGGTGCAGAATAAGAACGAAGATCCCTAGAAATGCAAATTCCATCACGCGGAGCAGAACAGTCGATAACAGCGTACTTGCCTGAAAGCGCAGGCTGGAGAACCCCTTCACCACAGACGAACTCAGGGCCGGGACGACTGTTGTCGCTGGCAGGAAACAGCGCGACTGAGTCGAAGGGGTCAGGGGTCTCCGTAGTTCTTCATGCGTTGCGTCCCGGTGCTGAAGGCCCAGTTGATGTAGCGAAGTATGGATGATTTTGCAGGTTTGAGAAACCAGCGGGCGGAAATGAGCGATCGTTCACGTAGCGTCTGTGTTGGGGTGAAATATTATCACAGAGAGATAATGTTCTTTAAAGGGATGAATACTTGCCTGGATGAGTAGGCTGGAGGACCTCATTGCCAAACTCGAACTCAGGGCTGGGACGGCTGATGACGCTGGCTGGAAACGGCGCGACTGAGTCGAGGGGCTTTGAGGCCTCCAAAGTGTGGAGTTCGTTGCGTCCCAGTGGAGAAACCCAAGAAGCATTATACGGAATCGATGGACCGTCACAAAATAATCGGCTTAGAGATATGGTCACGTCGTCGTTATCAGCTGAGGTGGTAACTGGACGAATCCCACCAACCACCAAGATTCTTGGTTCGTCTACTTCGGAGGCGCAGGTGCGGTTTTAGACCGAACAGTGCTGACTATATTCGGTGTGAAGGCTTCCGCGACTGGCTTGGTAACTTGAACCGATAAGAAGAAGTCAAGGGCCGTCGGTTGAAGTTTTTTGGCTGATCAATGAATTCACGGAAGAGAATCCCCGTAGGCCAGGTCAATGGAGACAACGCGACGTCTTTATATGCTGGGTCTAATCCAATTTTGAATGAGACGAAATTCCTTGTGGATCCGTCCACACCTTTCGGGAGCAGTCGTTTGACGTCTACTGGCAAAGTTAAATCCAGACAGCGGGAAACTATTTTGATGACATCCTCATCCGTAATCTGGGGCTAAAGTCCAGCTAAATAAAGCCAGAATTTAGGTGTCGGGGGTGGAGGTACAATGAATGGAACAGAAAGATCATTGAGATCGACGGACTTGGTCCCAGTCATTGTAGACGACACAAGTGAAGATCCGTCATTGCCACGGCGACGCTTATAGTTAGGCGATGGACGCGCTTGTGGTGTCCCTTTCAGTGGTGGAAACGAGTGTATCGTCATTGGAGGGTTTTGCAATGAAGCTATATCATCTACCTTTTCCGATAATAGCTCGAGCAGGAGCGTAAGCTTATCGAGGCTATTACCGGAGTAATCACTATTTGAAGCGGGATTATCTCTCTTCAATGCAAAATCGTTGACATAGCAACGAATGCTGCGCCCATTGAGTTCAGCACGACAGGGGGTACAAATAAATATTACCTTGCCCTGCGTGAAAAGTTCTCTATTGAGCCGGATATTGAACTCACAACACTGTTGACTGATGTGGAAAAGTTTTCCGCAGAAACCACATCCAATAGGTTCCAGATCGTTAATCACCAGTTCACATGCCCCACATAGCTTCTTTTCCTTCATATTGGCCATTTCGTTGAAGAAAAACAATTTCGAAGAAAAAAAAGTTTAAAAAACTTTTTCGTAGGAATTTGGTTCAGTTCCTCGTCTGTTCCAAACGATATCTGTGCCAACCGGACCAGCTCAAAACAAAACAAAAACAATAGCGCGGTGATGTTAAGTTTTTCGTGGAATTTCGTCACGGACGCAGCGGATTAGTCATGATTCCAGTATCCACGTTAGCAGCAGTTGCCAGGAAACACAAGGAACACACACGGGACGGATAAAAATAATTCGAACACGGCGAAAAATAACGGTAAATATAGGACGTAGTAAGTACACAATTCGCTATGACTTCTTATTCTTCTTATTCACAACAAACAAGTACCGAATGATCAGAAAACCGAACGATGATATGAGCATTAGTGAAAGTTTGATGACTGTTTCTGAAGCTTTAAAAACTTCAATATTAATCGATAATTTAGAAGAAATTTAAAATTGATTTTGTAAATTATGGAAACAAAATACTGAAACAAAAATATTTTTTATCATATTTGTGAAATAGACTTCATTTTTGGATTTGAAACAACAATAGATTAGTTTAGTGTCAATAGATTCATTCATATTATTGTACTACGTAATGTGAAATATTTATTTAAAGATTAAAATATGGAGTAGATAGCCTGATTTGAGCTGAACACCGTAACTGAAAAAAAAATTATGCGATATTGTGCTGGGAGGACAATGCCAATTATTAGCGACCTTGGTACTGCCGGTCCGACATAGAATCTAAACCCGTTTCTCCATCGCCAACTTTAGACTGGTACGGGAGACCCCGAGACGTGTGCCGGTTAGGTAACGCTTTCATAGTAACTCACGCCCGTCACAGCATCCACTATCCCGGGGACCTCGAGCGAGACGTGTGTCGATTTGGTAACGCTTTCAAAATAACTCGCGCCCGTCACAGCATCCACTCCCGCAGGATTTCTAACCACCAAGGCATGGCCGATTGAGAAACTACCAAGCTGGAATCCCGTCACGACCACCCCGAATGGTATCTCCGCTTCCTTTTGCTGCAGGAAAGATCGTAGCTGAGTACGTGAGACCTTTTAAGTCCCATCACACGTATGAGTCCAGATTAGGGTTATACCGCGCCCTAAGATCGCGTTGCTTTTGAATTGAAGTGTCATACGAGGCCCAAGACCTTCCATTAGCTTGTCAAATTTGGCTGAATATCTCGCTCTCTCCGTTCATCATCATCATCATCATAGAATCTAAACCCGATAATTTTACCTCCGAGGAAGTTCTTTTTCGGAGTAGAGTTGATTTGTGGGTGTATCATTCGATTCAGTATCTAGTAAAGCTATATTGGAGAAATAGCAGCAAGCGCCCGTCGGCCGACAGTATCAGCAGAAGAAGAAATAAAAGTGCACAAATCCCATTCACCTAAGTACACATTACAAAAATACAGACTTTGAATTTAAAAAGACCGGTTTTGTATTCTTTCAGTAGATTTTATTTTCCTTCTATACATAATTTATTTTATTACAAAATATTATAGTTTGTATGAGACAACACAAACGAGCCTTTTTTGTACCGTTTTGGTTCGCCCACTCTGAGACAAAATCAAAGTTTCTCGTGTCTCGGCCTATTCGGTCGAATACTTGCCTTAACTATTTGATGAGCCGCATACTCGGCTTAAAGGTCAGCCGAATATTTGGTACATATCTAGTGAAACCCCTCACATTCATAACCAAAAATGCTTGTACACTTTTGATGATTGCTTCGTTGTGCTCTTCTACGAGAAAAGGAACTTTTTTTTATGAAATACTAATAAAGTACTCAAAAGCAACCAATATGCAAATCACATTGTGGGATATCGTGGACCTTTTGAAGTGTTTTTCTACACTTTCAGGACTTCAAATACAAATGCTTGTGCTTGTTTATTTCACCACACTCAAGGGTAAAACTTGTGATGTAAAATATACTTAACTTCGCTATATTCTGTTTTCCATCAACTTTTCCACGGAAAGGCTGTACAAATTATGAGGGAGTCCTTTTCAGTGTATAAAGAGACGGATTTAAAAAAATTTCAATCGTGTTGGAGATTACAACTTGCGAATTTCCTTCCTATTGTTTATCAGTAGGATCTGGTAAAAATTGTGATGGCATAAAATTAAAATAGTTGCATGCATACTAATGGGTAAAAACTTGTTACATAACGCTGAGTAGGGCTCCCTCATTTCCTATGTAACAAATCTTAACGATTGAATTTACCTCGTTCAATCCCAAAGAAGTTTTCATAATTCATGGCTCCTCCATCAGGTGAACAAACACAACTTTGTGGCACCCCTGAATCAAGTCCGAGTAATCCATCAAATTTATTTATCCGTTTTCGAGTTTCGACATAAACCTTTTCGCTGTCCTTGCGCATATAGCCCACGTCTACACAGTTTTCTAAGGTCGACTGGCATTTTGCATTGTTTGTGACAGTCTCTGAAATTCCGCTTCCGTAACTTATGGTACAAAAATTCAGCCACAAAAACAACCAAACTAACAGAAAAACCGAACAAAACCATGTTCCAAACCATACGTAAGTTGACCATCGACAAGGGTTCCAGCTGATCGCCTTCGATATCTTCGTCCTGGAAGTAGTGCTGCGCGTATGCCAGATCCACAAAATGGAACAAACTTCCCTGAGCGAACGAGTCGGCGTAACGTTGCATTAATTCAGTAAGCGCTTCGAATGGATTTATAATATTCATGAGAACAGGAAGCAGATGGGATCGAGCTTTGCTTATTCTTTTTACATAACGGACAGAGCTGTTGTAATGTGCCTCAACCTCAAGGCAGGTTCCACCCCAACAGCTAGACATCCCGGGCTCTTTTAAGCTCTTGGCTAACCTCCTGTTCAATCCCATAGCTTTGAAATCGATCTCCTGATCTTCACTTCTAACAACTCCAAAACAGCTGTCATTGATAAGTTGAATTGTGTCCAGTTCAGGATATTGTGAAGGTTTGAAAATGAGAGCTACGAGAAGCGATTCGTAACTGGCCATCAGGACGATACTTCCAGCAAGAAAGATGTTCATAATATGCCGTTGAATAGGCTCAACGAACTCATCTCTCGGTGAGTTGATTAGCGCTTGGAAAATCAAGAAAATTAGATCAGCTATCCTGGTCCGCCGGTTTTGCACAATCCATAGCATAATAACAACAAATGATGCGCTAACTAGAATCATGACCCAGGACCACAAGTCGAAGGGAGCTATCAAAGCATATTCCAAACTCTTAACTTTAGATTTGTCAACCAAGAAGCAAACTGTATGCCGCATTCTACGCATGTCCACAAAATTACTGCTGATGAAAAAAAATTTCGAGCTCACTAGTTCGAGTTCTCTGTACGAGAAGTTAAAGCGGTCACTGATGGTTTTCCAAAAATAATGAAAAATCATATTATATTCCTCTCTTGGATATCGTTTCACCCGAAAAAGATTTTTGTGCACAAGCTGATCGGATTCCCTTATCACCCTCGGTCTAGTTTCGTTTATAATGTATCCCATGTGTGTCAACAGCCCGTATCTGAGCACAGATTTCGTTGCGTAAACGTCAATATAAGCCGTATCGAAAAACGTGCTTCTCATAACGTGTATTGAAGTTTCCACCAGCTGGGTCAGTTGTGAAATCACTAACGTTTTTGATCTCAGAACGATTGTTTCTAATTTTTTGTTCTGTAAGTTTTAAACAAAATGAAATGACTTCAATGTGTAGTTCCATCAACAGAAACAAAAACGAACTAACCAAAGGCACGCCGTCAGCCGTAAATAAGAGAATGCAATCAACCTCAATGGTTTTACCGTACTTAAATAGTGTTTCACCAAATGCGACAATTTTGGTTGCATTTTCCTCCTGAAGAGTCTTCTGTAACAAGCCTCCGTCTTTGTGGGCTTCAATGGGTTCCAGAGATCCGTACAGATATCGGGTGCCTCCCTCGCAGAGCCATTCTTTGGTTTGATGGATAAAGCTCACCAACTGAGATTGGTGGGAGCTTTGGATTGGCTTAAAGAAGCTTACTGAAAAAATGAACCACACTGTCAGCCTCATGTCAGGATACTGAACTTAGTAGCAATAGGCAGACATTGGTGTGGGTAATTTGTGGTTCACAGTAACTTATAGACAGTCCGCTGCCTCAATATCAACATTGTGTCTTTCCAATGATAATAGTAATTATTTTTTATTGAAAAAACGCTCCAACTAATGATGAGCAAATACCACCAAGCCCACTTTTTTCCGGAGATGATGAAGCTCGAGTAATATACGAGTCATAAGTAACGGGACCGAGTCGAAACACGTTCGTGAATAACGGATTTTAACATTGCTAAGTGTTGCTGTTCATCACGTCATTTCAAGAAAGCATAAATTGAAGGGTGTCCCACATAAAATTGCGCTGTAAAAAAATTCAGACAATAAACTGTTGAATACACCGAAACTTAATGTTTCTTTGAAGCGGTCTTATTTTACTTAACTCTAAGTCGTATTTCTTTCAAGGACATGATGGCTAACATCTTACAAATGCTAAAACCACTAGCGTACAGAAAGAGTACTATGTATATATGACCGAGATTCGATCTCATGACATCTGGCTTAGAAGATTCGAACGCTATCCTCTAAGCCACGGTTGGCGGCCTTCGCATTATCTGACAGCATTTTTTCGGAACAGAAAACATCTGTCAAATCGTTTTGCCTCGAAATTGATATATTTGAGTTTTGATATATTTGAGATGCTCACTGATTGTCTGCTTCAAAACAGCTCAGTTTTTTTTTAAAGGGTTTTAGTTCCGGTGTATTGAGTGAATTTATGTTCTTGATTGAACACTGACTTCTTTATCTTCATATAATTTAAGGGGATCCTTTGAATAGTGGAACAAATTGAAATAGGTCGAAATGATGCAAAAGTCTGTCCTACAGCTTAGTTTGGGGTTGGACTTACAACTGATCAAAGAATTCAAAGCCAGCTATTCTAAAAGATTTAAAAACTATTTTTACGATGCATCGAGATTTCGTAAAAACGCAACTGCATTATTGGACCATTTTGAATTTATCATTTATTTTAAAATCCCAAAAATTGTAAAATATTAGAGCAGCTATTAAGGCGATTACAAAATGGTATTATTGATAAAAATCGGTCTAATAGTTTTCAAAATGTAGTAAAAACTGTAAACCGTATTAAAGCAAATATCTTTTAAATTCTAGGTACATGTACTTGTAGGGATTACAGGCGTAAATATTGGTTTTAGGTATACCATTTTTATCACAATTTTAAATTTTGGAATCAGCTAAAACACGTGCTCCCCACCGGTGTGATGGCAAATTTAAAACGGGTACACTTTTATTGCAGGTACTCAATAATTGAAAATAAAAAACTCATTTGATTAGAAAAATTGCTAAAGTTTGAGTTTAACACTGTCATTATTCTACCAGGATTTCATTAACTTCAAGTCTTTCTAATGAAGTTTGTTCGAAACAAGTAGAAATGGATTGACGATTGAATACCATTCTTTTTCCAATTGACTTCGACCGATTTCTTCCAGGCCGTAACGAAACTCCCTGTCGAGCTGGATCGGTGACCATTTTGACTAGTTTCAACTTGCTTCATTGACAACGACTTGACTACCCGCTTAATAAAAATTCTGCCATAAATACACGTTTAACACGTTCGTCGCCATGCTCATTTTGGTAGTTTTACTAGCCAGGCCCAAAGAAATTTTCAGAGAGAGCAAGCAAAGAGGGAGAACTCCCATATTTGAAACGTGTGGCGAAGCTGAGCGGTAAACTCGAGTAAGAGAGCGGCACACGCTTTTTGATGTGACGGGGCCTCCCAGGAAATACACCCGTCACCCGAATATGGGTGCCGTGGCGACGAACGTGTTAAAAAAAAGTCAGGTAGAATAATAATTGACTGGGTAGTTTCGACCAAAACATTGGCTCATTGAACAACTACCAGTACCAGTTGAAACCGATTTTTATCTACATATGGATGAACGGAGCTTTAAAAGCCAAAATGACAATTCGTAGCGAGAAAAAAAGCTTAATTGAAACAAAAAAAAAAAACATTTTTCTTTCAAAAATTAACTCATTTTGGGGTTCTGATTAAAAATATTATTTTAGTTTACCAGTTCTTGTTTTCGAGATACCTTTTGAAAATAGGTAAAAATTCATTAAACATATTTGTGTTTTTGTTTGGGCAAACTAACAGATTGGCAAACATGCTCCTTTTATGTATTGTGAATTTCAATAAAAATTTTAGAAACGTCGCTGGTGAACTGGCATCAAAACACAGACTTCCGACAATCTAGTACTTCATTTTTCTTTGTCGGAAGTCTTTCGAAGTAAAATTTAGTGCTGGCGCTATTATATTCTTAAGTAAAATTTTCAAGATTTTCAGTAGTTTGTAATGTAGCAGACGGCTTTTTTAGCCAGAAATTGAAAGAAATATTTTCTAGGAATCATGTCAAAAAAAAAAAGAATCATGTCAGTTAAGTCAAAGTTATCAAACAATATATCATATTTCACGGTTTCTAAATTAAAATCGTGAAATATGATATATTGTTCGTGTAGATTATAAATATTGTTAACAACTTTTGACAAAAGTCGGTCATTGAACTGATATTCAAATTTTTGGGTGAATTTCATTAGGACGCTTCTGTTATTTTCCAATTCTTATTTATATAACGTTAGAACTCGAGAAACGCTGACTGGGCTCACTAATTCGTTGAGGCCAAAAGCTATTTATTAAAATACGCCACCGGTGCCAGACGGACTGACTTAGCGAGGTCGAAAATCGTGTTTTACATACACCGTTGGGACAGCCCTAAGGACGGGGGCATCCTGACGGACAATCGTGAGGTGATCACAAGGTAGAAGCAGCACTTCGATGAACACCTGAACGGCGCACATGCAGGAGATCAAGACGGTGGGGGAAGGTACATCGCCGGCGTAGCCAATGACGTAGAAGAGCCACTCCCAACGATGATCGAAGTTAAGGAAGCCATTCGCCAGCTGAATAGCAACAAGTCGGCTGGGAAGGATGGCATCGCAGCTGAACTCATCAATATTGGCCCGGGCAAGTTGGCCGATTGCCTACACCGGTTGAAAGCCCGGATCTGGAACATAGAACAGCTACCGGAGGAGTGGAAGGAGGGGGTTATATGCCCCATCTACAAGAAGGGCGACAAATTGGACTGTGAGAACTACTGAGCGATCACTGTCCTCAATGCCGCATACAAAGTGTTGTCCCGAGTCCTACTCCGCCGCCTAACGCCACAAGCAAACAGATTCGTGGGAAGTTATCAGGCCGGCTTCATGGAGGGACGGTCCACGACGGACCAGATATTAACAAAACGACAAATCCTCCAAAAATGCCGTGAACACCAAGTCCCTACGCACCATCTATTCATCGACTTCAAAGCCGCATACGACACGATGGACCGTAACGAGCTATGGAAAATCATGGACGAGAACGGCTTTTCACAGAAGCTGATCAGACTGATAAAGGCGACGATGGATGGAACGCAGTGCTGTGTGCGGATTTCAGGTGAATTGTCGAGTTCATTCGAATCGCGCAGGCGGCTTCGACAAGGTGATGGTCAGGAATGATTGGGTTGATGATTAATACGTTCAAGACGAAGTAGATGCTGGCCTGCGGATTCGAGTCCGATCGAGCCCGCTTGTCCAGTAATAACAAGGTCAGGTTCGACGGCGACGAGCTGGAGATAGTCGAAGACTTTGTCTATCTCGGCTCACTGGTGACAGACAATGACACCAGCCGTGAGATCCGGAGGCGAATTATCAGCGGAAGTCGTGCCTACTATGCCCTCGCACGAAGTGTAACCTGTATATGACGCTCATTAGCCCGGTTGTTATCTACGGGCACGAGACATGGATATTGCTCGAGGAGGACCTGCGTACACTCGGAGTATTCGAGCGACGAGCGATAAGAACCATCTTTGGCGGCATACAGGAGAACGGAGTGTGGAGGCGAAGGATGAACCACGAGCTCGCGCGACTCTACGGCGAACCCAGTATCCACAAGGTGGTTAAGGCTGGCCGGATACGAGAATTCCAGACGACGGTCCTGCAAAACAGGTGTTCGCTACGAATCCGGTAGGAACAAGACGAGCGGGGGCGCAACGAGCGAGGTGGTTAGACCAAGTGGAACGTGATCTGGCGAACGTGGGGTGCCCGAGAAATTGGAGAACGGTTGCCATGGACCGAGTGAATTTAAGGAATTATGTTCGTCAAGTTATGTCGTGAGACGGAATACTATGTAAATAAATAATAGCAGCAAGCGCCCGCCGGCCGACAGCATCAGCAGAAGAAGAAACAAATCCCATTCACCTAAGTGCACTACACATCACAAAAATACACACTTTGAATTGAAATAGACCGGTTTTGTATTCTTGCAGTAGATTTTATTTTCCTTCAATTCATAATTTATTTTATTACAAAACATTATAGTTTGTATGAGACAACACAAACGAGCCTTTTTTTGTACCGTTTTGGTTCGCCCACTCTGAGACAAAATCAAAGTGTCTCGTGTCTCGGCCTATTCGGTCGAATAATTGCCTTAACTATTCGATGCACCGCATATTCGGCTTAAAGGCATTAAAGGTCAGCTGAATATTCGGTACATATCTAGTGAAGAACCCTAACATTCATAACCAAAAATGCTTGTACACTTTTGATGATAGCTTCGTTTTGCTCTTCTACGAGAAAAGGAACTTGAATACTAATAAAGTACTCAAACGCAACCAATATGCAAATCACACTGTGGGGTATCGTGGACCTTTTGAAGTGTTTTTTTTTACACTTTCAAGACTTCAAATACAAATGCTTGTGCTTGTTTACTTCAACATTCTGAAAAAGTAAAACTTGTGATGTAAAATATACTTAACTTCGCTATATTCTGTTTTCCAACAACTTTTCCACGGAAAGGCTGTACAAATTGTGAGGAAGTCTTTTTCAGTGTAAAAAAAACGGATTTGAAAAATTTCAATCGTGTTTAAGATAACAACTTGCGAATTTCCTTCCTATTGTTTATCATAAGGATCTGGTAAAAATTGTGATGGCATAACATTAAAATAGTTGCATACATACTAAAGGGTAAAAGCTTGTTACATAACGCTGAGTAGGGCTCCCTCATTTCCTATGTAACAAATCTTAACAATTGAATTTACCTCGTCCAATCCCAAAGAAGTTTTCGTAACTCGTGGCTCCTCCATCAGGTCAAAAAATCGTAACACAACTTTGTGGCACCCCTGAATCAAGTCCGAGAAATCCATCAAATTTATTTATCCGTTTTCGAGTTTCGACATAATCCTTTTCGCTGTCCTTGTGCATATAGCCCACGTCTACACAGTTTTCTAAGGTCGACTGGCATTTTGCATTGTTTGTGACAGTCTCTGAAATTCCGCTTCCGTAAGTTATGGTACAAAAATTCAGCGACAAAAACAACCAAACTAACAGAAAACCCGAACAAAACCATGTTCCAAACCATACGTAAGTTGACCATCGACAAGGGTTTCAGCTGATCGCCTTCGATATCTTCGTCCTGAAAGTAGTGCTGCGCGTATGCCAGATCCACAAAATGGAACAAACTTCCCTGAGCGAACGAGTCGGCGTAACGTTGCATTAATTCAGTAAGCGCTTCGAATGGATTTATAATATTCATGAGAACAGGAAGCAGATGGGATCGAGCTTTGCTTATTCTTTTTACATAACGGACAGAGCTGTTGTAATGTGCCTCAACCTCAAGGCAGGTTCCACCCCAACAGCTAGACATCTCGGGCTCTTTTAAGCTCTTGGCTAACCTCCTGTTCAATCCCATAGCTTTGAAATCGATCTCCTGATCTTCACTTCTAACAACTCCAAAACAGCTGTCATTGATAAGTTGAATTGTGTCCAGTTCAGGATATTGTGAAGGTTTGAAAATGAGAGCTACGAGAAGCGATTCGTAACTGGCCATCAGGACGATACTTCCAGCAAGAAAGATGTTCATAATATGCCGTTGAATAGGCTCGTCGAACTCATCTCTCGGTGAGTTAATTAGCGCTTGGAAAATCAAGAAAATTAGATCAGCTATCCTGGTCCGCCGGTTTTGCACAATCCATAGCATAATAACAACAAATGATGCGCTAACTAGAATCATGACCCAGGACCACAAGTCGAAGGGAGCTATCAAAGCATATTCCAAACTCTTAACTTTAGATTTGTCAACCAAGAAGCAAACTGTATGCCGCATTCTACGCATGTCCACAAAATTACTGCTGATGAAAAAAAATTTCGAGCTCACTAGTTCGAGTTCTCTGTACGAGAAGTTAAAGCGGTCACTGATGGTTTTCCAAAAATAATGAAAAATCATATTATATTCCTCTCTTGGATATCGTTTCACCCGAAAAAGATTTTTGTGCACAAGCTGATCGGATTCCCTTATCACCCTCGGTCTAGTTTCGTTTATAATGTATCCCATGTGTGTCAACAGCCCGTATCTGAGCACAGATTTCGTTGCGTAAACGTCAATATAAGCCGTATCGAAAAACGTGCTTCTCATAACGTGTATTGAAGTTTCCACCAGCTGGGTCAGTTGTGAAATCACTAACGTTTTTGATCTCAGAACGATTGTTTCTAATTTTTTGTTCTGTAAGTTTTAAACAAAATGAAATGACTTCAATGTGTAGTTCCATCAACAGAAACAAAAACGAACTAACCAAAGGCACGCCGTCAGCCGTAAATAAGAGAATGCAATCAACCTCAATGGTTTTACCGTACTTAAATAGTGTTTCACCAAATGCGACAATTTTGGTTGCATTTTCCTCCTGAAGAGTCTTCTGTAACAAGCCTCCGTCTTTGTGGACTTCAACGGGTTCCAGAGATCCGTACAGATATCGGGTGCCTCCCTCGCAGAGCCATTCTTTGGTTTGATGGATAAAGCTCACCAACTGAGATTGGTGGGAGCTTTGGATCGGCTTAAAGAAGCTTACTGAAAAAATGAACCACACTGTCAGCCTCATGTCAGGATACTGAACTTAGTAGCAATACGAAGACAACACACCAGTGTCGGTAATTTGCGGTTCGCAGTAGCTTGCACCTCGCAGCCTTAATGCCAACATTGTGTCTTTCCAATGATAACAGTAATTATTTTTTATTGAACAATCGCTCCAACTAATGGTGAGCGAAAAACCACCAAGCCCACTCTTTTCCGGGGATGATGAAGCTTGAGTAATGTACGAGACCTTAGTAGCGGAACCCAATCGAAACACGTTCGTGAATAACGGTTTTGCCTTTCTTACAGAAAGGTATAGTTATCGGTCGGTCGATTTGAGAGATCCTTAATTATGGGTCTTAGATATACCTATCGAATCAGCTCGACGAGTTCAGACGATGTCAGTGTATTTGTGGGTATTGGTGTGATTTCTTGTAAACTTTGTTCCACACGTTTGTGCGACTTTACTGATTGTGCATTCGCTAAAAATGATTCAACATTATTTTCCGAAGATACGATTAATCTTCTTCAACCTTATTTGAGTATTTTTATTTCTTAGTGTAAGTCGGAGTGTCTTGACTGACACGGCCATGTTTACAGAAAAACAAATTCGAGACGGAACTGGTCGGAAAAAACTCCATTGATTCACGAGAGATCGAAATCTTTAGGAAGGATCATACCGATGGAATCGACCCAGATGGCATCAAAAAGCATACGGATCTGGTGTTTGCCATCCGGAGCTTTTTTTTCGTAAGTATCTATTACGATTTCAAATTAGATGTTTGTATTTATTTTGACTTTTTTCCAGTCTGGCATCAGCGGCGCCGGAATAAAAATCCGTTTTCAAACGAGAGACCGAAACCTCGCCAAGAATCGCCCCAAATGTTGGTAATAAAAACGATGGCCAATGATGTCAACCTGAGATTCCCGGTGAGAACTCGGTTCGAGGTAAGTTGTCTTTACTTGAACCCAGTCTAATTCGGAGTGACAATATTACCGCATTCATCGTAGGTGGAAACACTTCCGTTATCTGCAGCCTATTCCCAAGGGGGTTTTGCTTGACTGGCATTTGGCAAGCTTCTATCACGAATAAATTGAAAATCGATCGAAGAAACTCTGTTGATCCATGGGATATTCGAGTCGCCAAGTGCATCAAGTTTCGTAGCATCCGCGAAATTGGAATAAAAGCCGTCCCGGTTTCAGATTATTCCCTGGGATTCATTGTGAAAGTTCTGATAGCAGGTAAGTTACCTTAATTTTTCAATCAGAAAAATCGGATGTGACAATTTTACCTTGTTTACCGTAGGTGGAAAACATAAAGATATTCCCGTTATCCTTTTAACTCAAGAACTTATCGTTTTTCGGAAACCGGAAGATTACCGCGCGCCAGTTTCGGAAGTATAGGAACGAAAAATCTCTTAAAAGGTTAGTTATCTAATCACCCTGAAATTTAAATGTTGGAATACTAAAACTAAACTAAAAAATTTCATATGATACCCTTTAATTTGGACTCGATCCACCATTAAATTTAGTTTTGATAATTTTTTTTCTGATACCTTTATAATTTAAAACTTGATTAAAATTAGCCTTTAAATTGTGTTAAGCGTCTGAGGGCTCCAAAAACTTAACAGGGAAATAGCGCAACTGTTAAAAAATATATCTCAATATGATAGTAGTTCGCATTACATAATCATACACTCAGAAAAATACTCTTAAGCATGCCATAAGATTCTCTTATAAACTGGCGCCATAAGAAAAATCAATGAAATTCATAAGATTGTCTTAAAAAGCGAATGAATTCTGAGATGAACACCTACTTCAATGAGAAGTTTCCATTTTTCATAAGATGGTCTTATGGAAACTGGAAATTTCATGTATAATAATAAAAATTCAAAATATTTGATATTTTCATTTTATTCTTTCGCAAATTTGTGTGGAATAATTTCATGCATGGTTACCATCAGCAGCACATTAACACCCGGTTCCAATTAAGTCACACACAATTAAGTTCCAATTTGTCACATCCGGATCTTTGACCAAGCGTTTGTTGCCGGTCAGCATGCTGGAAAATAAGCCAGAAACTATATTTTAGTTTGCAAATAAATTTAACGACTACAAGAAAAACTTACCGATAAAAAATACAACTTAATTTAACTTTAGAAAATTAAAAGCTGCACTATGGAGTGCTTCGTTAGACGATGAAAACTTATGGAATGAATGAATGTGTTTATTTTGTTTCCACAATGCCGGTACTCCTATTTTGCATAAGATATTCTTATGAAAACTGGAAGAATTTCATAAGACTCTTATAAAATTAAATTTTACACTCTAAAAAGTGGTTCATAAGACGTATCTTATGAAAATAATAATAAGAATTTGCCTGAGTGTAACAAAATTTGTGTTATAAATATCAGTATATAATAGGATACAAAATTTAAAACAACTGTTAGCATTCTAGTTTACAGTTATAACTAAGATACGAAATAAGAACTATAATTATGATGATGTTCATATTTATACAGCCAAAGTATGTATACTTAAACAATATTTTTAATTAAGAAATCAATTTCGTGACAGTATTAAGACATTCAGATTTAGAATGCAATTTAATTTATTTGTAAATTTTTTTCAAAATCTTATCACTAAACTTACTGTAAATTATTACGGAAACTTAGTTTTTTTTTCTAATAGTTGGGACCAATTTTTCTTTCTTGCCAAAAATTACTTTTGGTATTGAAAACAAATAAGCAAAAACGTCGTAGATATTTATATTCAGTTTTCTGGAAAACTAGTTAGATTTGGTAAACAATGTTTAACGTTATTTTACGGTTCTTTTCATGTTTCAGCCGTCCCATAATAAGACAGAATTCACTTTCGTTTCTTATTGTCAAGCGTTTAGTCAAGCCTCTTGTAGCCTAATTGAGATAAAGATTTATTTATTTTTTAATTTTCGTACAAATTGAGAATGTTTTGCATGTATGTTTGGTAGACAGAGTAACACGATCAAGATCTTCAGCACAAAGCATTTTGGTAATTAGAGTATTTTATATAAAAATTGCAAAAACCATGTATTTAGATGTATATACGTTGAATACCTTATTTGAATAAATAATATATCTAATCGTTATAAAACTATAACATGAATCGTCTTTATTTTCATTTTTGAGCGTTAAAAGATCTTCTGAGGATAAGCTATATCATCAGCAGCACTTGATAAAGATGATTAGATAACACGATTACATGTATCTTTCAGGTGCTCTCGGGTAAATTTTCATCTAGAAAAAAGCAAAAAATCGTATCGTTAATTTACTTAACAACCCGTTCACTGTATCGTTATTTGTGTCTAAACGATTCCATTTCTTGAAATAACGATAAGTACAATCACTCTCCAATAATCCAAAAACTATACAGGGAATCTTTTGGGTGTCTTGGGAAGAAGATAATGGGGATCGTTATTGTATGATTCTGCTCCATGCGGGAACATAATGAATAGACAGATGTTCATCGGTTAAACAAAGATGTATAAGATATTATTTCAACCAGTGAAAGAGTTTATTATTATTAAATATACCAGTCCACCCTTTGGTATAACTGGTATCAAAAATAAATTCTGAGGTTGAAAACCTTGAATTAAAGTTCATGAAAAGGGATTGCACCATGAGGTACAACCCCGAATTAGAATTTTTTTTCCGGGAATTTAACAGCAAGCTGTCATTCATCCCTAACCCGAATTAGAATGACTCAAGCATAAGGAATGGACCCTCACATCGCATATTTCTATAGTGATAGTAGTCCCATCCTTCGCCCAACAATAGATTCTCAAGCACACAATGCTTTGAGAAGGGGAAAACGACACGGGGGGACGCGGACGATGCACGTACACCACAGGCCGTTCGTGCTCAGAGAGCTTTTTCCTAAGCACGAACGACAGGAGAGAATTGCGCCCGTGGAAGCGAATTTAATCCAATAAGACAAATTCTACTGAATCCTCTCGAGCTTTAAGCTCTCGGGCTTGTATTTTTGTTCCCTTTTCTCTTCCTCTCTTCAGATCTAACGTTGCGTGATGAAAACTTTTCATTCGCATTGAAAAACCTGTGCAATTGTTGCGTTGTTGTTGTTGGGATTGGTGTCTAGCAAAAACGATGACGGCTTGGAAGTCACCCAGCAAACATTTTTGTAGGTATATTTCTCAATAAACTTTGCTATACGTTTCATATACATTATAAAATCATCTTATATAACTCGAAAAAAGTTGAAGAGATTGTAATTTACACGACCGTTAGCGTAGAATTACGTGTGTGTTCTAATTTGTGTCATTTAAGTTCCATACTGGCTCCGTCATTTTTGTACCTGCATTTTGTCATACATCTTGCAACATTCTAGTTTGAACACTAGCCTACTTCATCGAACACCCTCGCTAGTTTGATCTTTAAATTGTAATAGGGGAAAATGTAAGAATCTAAAAAAAACCCCGCAAACAACCAGAATATACATTGTGCTGCTCAAGTTGAAAGGTTTTAAAAAGCCCGCGGATGCGCGCGCGAGGTTTCATTTGTTCGAATGGCATCCTCTCGTGTGGTCGGAGTAAGCGACGGTATTTACTCGCACATTAACACAGTACAGCAATCAAAAATCAAAAAGAGTTCGAAAGAACAGACCGTTCTAATCAGCTTTTGCACAAAAATACACAGCGGAAAATTTTAAAACGTCATCAAAGGCAGTGCCTTTTGGTCTGCTATCAGCCCCCCGACCCCCAGCGCACGATCCGTGATTCTTAAGTTTTTGCTTGCAGTTCTTTTGCTTTGTCGCTCATCTAAAAAAAACGCCGCTTGCTGTGACCACACGGGAGAATGCCCAGTAAACAAATGAAGCTAGAGCGCCGCAGTGGCTGGCTTTTTATAACTTTTCTACTTGTCCAACACGATGTGGTTCCTGCTCGTTTTCAAGGGTTTTGGATTGCTTTCGCGGAGTTTTTTTTGCTTTTCTCATTTTCCCTTATTCTTCGATGTTTTTCACGGATCATCGAGTGTGTTGACGGTGTTGTCATCAGATTTTGTTTTAATGAAATTTGAAGATTGATATATTTTCCTCGCTTAACTCAGAATTACAATTTTCATTCAAGAAAATTGATGACCAAATTAAACAAAATCCGGAACTATGATTTTTTATAATCCGAATTTCCTTACCGTTCCCATGCCGTTGGCAAAAATAATCTGTTTGAATTTATGTAATTTATAATCGGTCTGTAGTTTATTATAATTCCTATGGCCACAAATGTTGACCGATTTTTATGATGATCTTTATAAATAGAATTTATTCTTATTTCTCAACGTGCTTAAACCAGGCTAATAAGTTTGCTTAAGTGAATTGCCTGTGGTCGGTTACGAATGTAAAAAGTCGCGAAAATTTCAATCTCTTTAAAATGCTATAACTTTTAAAACTTCCATTGTATTGATACGATTTAACACAATTTGAAATTGTTCAACATTAATCTATCCGCACATACAGAAATATCTTAGGGTTCAATGAAATTTGAGCGCTTTCCCGGAACTTTAGGTTGTAAAAAAACAAAAATAAGCATCCATTTTTGGCTCCTCATGGCTGTATCTCATTTCTCTTGGAACCGATTTTTTAAACACAAATTTTAATTTGATACCGCTGTTTAATAATGATTTTCCTAGAACAGAGCTGGTTTCCAGAGTATCTGTTTTCCAGTAAATTGCAATGGAACAAGTAAAAAAATATGTATGGCATATTGAACTGAACGGCGCGAGGGAAGGTTAAAAATAGTGTTGGATTTGATTTCAAATGTAAATTTCAAATAGCTCAGTGAAAATTCAATAAGAAATCAACAGGCTGGCTGCCAACAGGGTTTTTGAAATCAATTTTTAAACTCTTGCCGATCATGTTTAGTCCTGACAAGGACTGTTTTTTTGTTGGGTGAAGCAGCAGCTTTCTATGCACTTCTAGCTTTTTCGAGTGCCTTCTCTTATGCAGCGGCAACCAACTGACTGATGCTTCCTATCAGCTTTCTTTTCTCTGGCTACTGGCTTCGCTGAGGCCTTGTTGGGAATGAGAGCTTCGGTTGCTGAGCCTTCACCGGGGGAGCGGCTGCTGAAGATTGATTATGCTCGGAAATTTGAAAAACGACTGCAGGTTGGTTGCAGTGCGGTAGTCATATTTATAACTTTTCAAGCACAAATACATATTTGCGCTTTATTGGTATTGGTGTACCAACACACAACCATCTTGAAATGATCTTTGGAAGAGATGTCTGTTAAAGAGGCGATTTTCGTGACGCGAGATCCGTTCGCGAATTTCAATTTGCCCCCCTATAGTGTTGCCGTAAGACGTAATTCTACGTCAAAATAGCATTTACGTACTAAAGTGGAGGCAATATACATACATATTTTTAACTTCTGGCTTAAGCGATAAGAGTTGTAAAAATTGGACGATATACAACACCTTTTACCGCACATCCTGACAGTATGCGAGAGAGCGCAAGTTTTGCTCTCAATGCATGCAAACCGTTGCCAGCGACAATATTTGCTGCTTCTCTCATTGGCCAGTTTATCCAAATGGACCCTCTGATTTTTAGAAATCTGGTTGCACTGCTTATCGCAAAGAGAACAACAAGGTTGTTTTCTCATTTGAATCCCGCACGCGGGAGACAAATTTGCAAACATGGCGGACTTTTGTCATATACGAGTCGGTAGACTTTAACTAACCATTTTTACGATCATTTACTTGGTTTGGTAGGAATTACGATTCGCATTAACATTGTTAACGAGTTGAACTGACATTTCTAATGCGATGTTATGTTTGCTGGGCAATCCGACCTTTCACTTGCTGAAGCCTATGGAAGATGACAACCAAACAGTAGCGCCACCAAGCCCTCCATGATAGAGTTTTAAGCATTTGGGATATTGGGAGAAAATTGACAAAATTGACAAAATTGACGATGACAAAATCCACAAAATTCACTAAATTTACTAGATTGATAAAACTGACAAAAATCGACAAAATTTACTAAATTGACCAAATTGACAAAATTGACTAAGACAAAATCGACCAAATTCACTATATTCACAAAATTGACAAAATTGACAAGATTGATTAAACTGGCAAATTTGACAAAATTGACCCAACTGACCAAATTGACAAAATTGACAAAATTGAAAAGATCGACAAATTGATAAATTTGACAAACTTGACAAAATCAAAGAAAATTGACAAAATTGAGAAAATTGAAAAAAATGACAATGGCAAAATCGACTAAATGCACTAAATTGACCAAATTGACAAAACTGACAAAATTGACAAGATTGACAAATTTGATAAAACTGACAAAATTGACAAAATTGACAAGATTGTCAAAATTGAAAAAATTGACAAAATTAACAAAACTGACCAAATTGACAAATTTGACAAAATTAACAAATTTGACAAATTTGAAAAAGTTGACAAATCATGAAAGTTGTTAAAATCGACAAAATTGACAAAATCGAGAAAATTGAGAAAATTGACATTATTGACAAAATTTAAAAAAAAAATGAGGAAATTGACCAAAATGACGAAATTGACAAAATTAACAAATCAGAAAAATTCTCAAAATTACAAAATTAAAAATACTACGATTTCAAATTTTTCAATACTTTTAATCTGTAAAATTTATTTTACCGATTTTCTAAATTTTGGCATCGTATTTTTTCTAGCAATTGAAAATTTTTCCAATTATTTTATGTATGTTTCCTCTACTTGAGAGGTTGAATTATTTGAAATACATGGTCAGGTATCTTTTTTCAAATTGTATTCTTATTTTCATACTTCTTCCATTTTGAAGATATCATATGCTGTAACTCCAAAAGGAGTAAATTGAGTTAGATGTTAATGTAATAGAAACTGAATCATACAAGATATTCCAGGATCTAGTCATTCAAAAATCCCAAATTAGTTGCAAATTATGTTATTGATATGAAAATTATGATTATTTAAAAATACTTTTATCCTATTAAAAACTTTGAATCTTTATTTCCTAAATTCTTTTTGGATTTACTGCGTATGAAATTCATCAATCAGAATTCATAATTCATTTTGTGCCATATGTACCCAAATATAATTTACAGGCTGTAAGAAAGGCTATAATCCACTGTCAAGTGCATTAAATCGGGTTTTTAACATTGCTAAGTATTTATGTTCAAAACGGCATTTAAGGAATGCATAAATTAAAGAGTGTCCCACAGAAAATTGCATTACAGAAAAATCGCTGTAAAAAAAATTCTCTGTTGACCAACTTTTTTTGAAATTTCAGACAATAAACTGTTAAAAAAAACGAACACACACATATAGGACCTCATGCTACTTTGTGTTTCTTTGAACCTATCTAATTTTACTTAACTCTAAGGCGTACATCTTTCAAGGACATGATTGCTATCATCTTACAATCGATCTCATGACCTCTGGCTTAGAAGACTTGAACGCTATCTTCTAGGCCACGGTCGGCAGCCTTCGCATCATCTGACAGCATCGTTTTTGGAACAGAAAACAATTGTCAAGTCGTTTTGCCTCGAAATTGATATATTTGAGATGCTCACTGATTGTCTGCTTCAAAACAGCTCAGTTTTTTTTTAAATGGGTTTTAGTTCCGGTGTATTGAGTGAATTAATGTTCTTGGATAGAACATTGACTTCTTTGGTTTCATTTAATTTTAGGGGATCCTTTGAATAGTGGGACAAATTGAAACAGGTCGAAATGATGTAAAAGTCTGCCCTACAGCTTAGTTTGGGGTATGGACTTTTGACTGACCAACTGACGAACTGACGCAACTGCATAATTGGACCATTTTGAATTTATCATCAATTTATGATGCCTCATATGAGAGCTGCTATTAATGCGCTTACTAAATGGTATTATTGATGAAAATCGGTCTAGTAGTTTTGAAAATGTAGCAAAAACTGTAAATCGTTGTTAAGCAAATTGTATTTTTAATCCAGAATTGCTTTATTATCTTTTAAATTCTAGTCACATGTCCAGAATTCTGTTAAAAATATATTTATGTTTTTTTTTTCATCAAAAAATATTGAAAGATAGTTTTGGCCACAAATTAATATGGTGTCGATCCGAGAAATTTTCTGATCGAAGTGAAGAGATTATGTTCAAAACTGTATTCATACGCTTGTAGATTCAAACCCCTAATAGAACAATTATCCGGACCTCAAATCTTCTTAGTTTGATTCTTACAACCAGGCTTGAGAAAATTCATAATCATGAGGCGTGAAGCTGTGACTGCGAAGAAGACTAGTTCACTTTTTGGCTTTTTTCGCAGATCAAAGCCGGACTCATATGGGTTGTTCCTCATGCATTTTCAAGTATTTCTGCCAAATTTGAGATCTATTAAATTAATCTCTGTTCTGCTTATTAATGTTCCCGCGCCGATCCTCCGGTGCATAGGGTCGTGGTAAAAGACCTCCACTGTAGAATATCCGGTACCAGCGTCTTCACTTGGTCCAAATCAAGATTCTCCTCGACAGTTCGGATTTCGGCGGCTAGGCTTCGTCGCCACGAGTTTCTAGGTCTGCCTCTTCTTCGATGTCCTTCTGGATTCCATTCAAGCGCCTCTCTGCAAATTTTGTTCTCATCTTTTCGCAGCGTGTGCCCAATCCATCTCCACTTACGTTTCCGGATCTCGATTTCTAGCGTCCTTTGATGACACCGGCGATGTAGTTCCACGTTAAAGATCTAGTTGCCAGGCCACCAAGCGCTGATGCAATTCCGCAGGCAGCGGTTTACAAATACTTGCAGTCTGCAGTTTTTGTGTCGTTACCGCTTATGTGCACCAGGTTACAGCAATCCGGATTTGACGTTTGAGGTAAAAATCTGACGTGAGCGCCAGATTTTCCGGAGACTCGCAAATGCAAATCGGGCCTTTCTGATCCGGGTTTCGATGTCTTTCTTGGTACCACCATCAGGCGTTATCTGGCTACCATGATACTGGAAGCTCTCCACTTTCTCAACTTGTTGCACAGCTACCATGAAACTGGAGGTATTTCCTGTGTTGATCTTCATCGACTTGGTCTTTCCGACATTGAGGTCGCCACGTTGGCTCTGCATAAGTATCCGGCTGTGTTTGGGCGAGCAAAACAATATCGTCAGCCAGGTCAAGGTTGATCAGTTGCTCTATTGTTTAAGGATTCCACGGCAATTCTCGATTCGGTGCACAGTCGATCGATCTAGTCAGAATCTCTTCCATTGCGATTAGAAAAAGTAGCGGTGATAAGATACATCCCTGTCTCACTCCAGCAGTTACCGGGATTGGATCAAACAAAACAACGCCGTGCAAGACCTTGCACGAAAATGCCTCGTATTGTTCTACGATGTGATGGACTAGTTTCTCTTGGACTCCTCGTCGCCTTAGAGCCGCTCAGATGTTTCCATGGTTAAGTCGGTCGAATGCTTTTTCGAAATCAACGAACACCAGCAGAAGAGAGTCCTGGAATTCGTTGATTCGTTCCAGTATGATTCGTAGCGTTATGATGTGGTCTACACATGATCGTTCGGATCGAAATCCAGCTTGTTTTCATCGGAGTGTAGCGTCGATTTTCTCCTGGATCCTGTTCAGGATCACTTTGCAGAGTACTTTGAGGGTAGAACAGATCACCGATATGCCTAGCCAGTTACCGCACTCTGTCAGGTCTCCTTTCTTCGGGACATTTACGAGGATACCCTGCATCCAGTCGTCCGGGAATGTTGCAGTATCCCAGATGTCAGCCAAAAGACGGTGCAACATTTGTGCTGACAAGTCAGGGTTACGAGCAAGACTATTTTTCACCCGTCGCGCTTGACTGGGCAGCATTTCTCCGTATTTTCAATGGCGAAGCTCTTCACTGACATTATGTTCAGGAAGTAGCTTGAAAGCAAAAGAAAAAAATCTATCCAGTTCAGCTGCTGGCAGGAAGGCAACGATGCTAATCACATCATTTCGGGACCGGCACACGAAAACACTGTGTCGTCAACTGTGTCGGATTTTGTGTCGCACGCAGTACTGTGCTGTGTTGCGGCCGATACGCATCAATATTAGATCAACACAGACACAGCACAATTTTGTTTCGGATGTGCCGTGTCATCAAATTATGTTGCACTTACTGTGTTCGTGCTGTTTTCGGTCCCAGCCTCTGGATTCTCCAACCGGCGGATGTTGTATCGACATCCGTCTTTCTCCTCGCGCCGTTGGACACGCGCAACTCTCAGTCTTATCTCACCAAGGACGAAATGATTGTCAGATGCAATGTCTGCGCTTATGGCAATGCAATGCAGATGCAATGGCTGCGCTCCTTCTCCATTTTCGGCTGATGCAGATGTGGTCTATTTGATTTTCTGTTCGGCCATCTCGAGATACCCAAGTGACCTTATGTGCTGGTCGATGGGGGAAGAGCGATCCACCGATCATCATGTTGTTGTTGCCACAAAATTCTACAAACAGTTCTCCGTTTTCGCACATCTGTCCTAGACCATGGCGCCCCATGATGCGCTCAAGGTCCTGATTGTCGGAGCCAATCTTTGCGATGAAGTCGCCCAAATGGATTTGAATGTCAACCTTTGGAATTTTCTCAACCACGCTGTTCAGTTGACTGCGAAACTGATCTTTCTCCTACAAATCGGCAACGTCAGTTGGCGCATAACACTGGACCATTGTAAGGTTTCTAACCCGTGTTCTAAATCTGGCTACGATTATTCTTTCGTTTATCGGTTCCCAGCTTTTGAGGGCCGAATGGGCCTGCGGGCTTAATAGGAAATCAACTTCTCGTTTCCGAGTAGCGTGTTCTCCTCGAATGCCCGAGTAAAGCAGTACTGGACTGTGTCTTGTGTTCTCCAGTGTTAGGCCAACGGACTTCGCTCAGTCCTAGAGTTTCAACCTTGAGGCGGCAAGCTTCTCTAGCAAACTGAGCCAGTTTGCCTTGTTGGGCAAGAGTTAAAACATTCCATGTTCCAATTCGGGTCCGTGTTTTCATGCTTAAAGTAACGTAACAATGTATTAAATCGCCAAATTTAATAAATTCAGCCACTTGCTACGAGACAGACGCTGTTTGAGCCGCCCCTGACCTGGAGAACAGACGCGTGCAGCCATCTTCTTAGCCTGCGTGCGATCAAAGCAACCACCGGGGTTGGGTACCCGATCTCCGTTTAGGTAACTCGAATCCCAGCCGGCATCACGGGAAGGTTGAGATAGGAGCTGTGAATAAGAGGTGATATGACCACTATGGGGCCTCGTGTTGCACATTGTCCACCATTTGCCAGCCAAATGAGTTTTTGTGAAAAAGTCCATTTTTCTTGAAAATTATCTACCACTACCACTTTTTCCCAACACTAGTGAACTTGCTCTGAGAGATCTAGCAAGCAACTGTTAGTATACAGCCATTATTTTATGATGCATGGTGGTTGATGTATATAAGCATGTCAATTGAGTACGGAGCCGTTCGGTTGATGAAAAAAATAACTAGTCCGTTCAAGCGTGACGAGCGAAATTTCTCAACCCTGCTAACAACTGCGTAGTAATGTTTAATCACAAAACTCATAGTTGCCGCTTGACAAGTTGTTTTCCAACATCGCATTGAAAGAATTGAGTTTTTTCCTCGAACAAAATTTGCGCCGTTTGAGGGACACTTTTCTAAATTATGAAATTCAGATAAAAATCAAAAATACATTGTACATAATACACTTTAAGCTATCTGCATTTATTTTTTATAATCTTTTTTGAATGATATTTTTCAATGAGCGTAAGACAAAATTCAAATGTTTTTTTTTAACATTTTAACATTGAGTATGACAAAAAAAAGATATTTTTTTAGTCTTTTTCATAAATTTACAAATTCATGCGATTTTCGCCCTTTTAAGAAAAAATTGCGACAAACTCAATTTTTTTATGAAAATTCTAATGAAAACGTTTGAAAATTTATAGTATTTGATATATTTGTCTATATATTATGTCTTAAATAGGGTGGTCGGATTTACCGGTTTTTTTCAAATCCGGTATTTCGGTATTTGTAATTTATAAAACCGATAAAACCGGTAAAACCGGTATTTTTCAATGAATTTCGAATTCATGAAAAGGTTTCGTCTAATTGCAGTAGTAATGACACAAAATGCTCAGAATTTATAACGCAATAGATATTGCATCGTTTCCGATTGAAAAATATGGTATTGTGCCTTTAAATTATCCCTCTGTCATACATTTATCATCACGCTCAAGATAATCATTATATTTGTCATCGTCATTTTATTATTATAATTTCGCATTGAGGTTGCAGAAATTATAGAAGTTTCATATAATTTTCGTCGAATTTTTGTCCTAAACTCTGAAGAGATTACAGAGCAGATTCTACAGATTAAGTAAAAGTTTTTATAGTCTCATGGAAATGATATGAGATTTGATATACAAAAAGATGTTTCTTTAAAAATGACTTAATCAATTTCTAAAAAAATTTAAAACACTGTCACAAAGTTTTTGGTTGACTCACAAAATTACAGATTATTGTTGTCTAAAATACAGATGCTTTCCCGGAAACCTAGGTCGTGATAGCATTGAATTTGCCTTTCCAAAATTAAAACGAACAAATACAAATAAAAATCTATAAAAAAAAACCCGTCAAAATTCAGCAATAAATACAGTTGTTTGGATCTGATCCTTACGCTATTTGCTGCTAAAATACTGTTGCAAATTTATAAAAACTTTGTTACTGCTTTGTCTGGAAAAAGAAAATGCTTCAACAGTGTTAAAAATAAAAACCAACAGAGTTTCATCAATTATCTTGAAAATATTGAAAGAGGAATTTCATACAAAAATTCTAACATGTGTTCAAGTGCTGACTCTGTTGAAACATTTTATGTTTTAAAACAAAGGAGGAAGTATTCAACATTTTTGGTTTTAAATTTTTGAAAGCCCGCGCACTGCTTAGAACGATTTTGATAAACTTGGCCTTTTTTATAGATTAAACATGTTTGCATCTTTTATTTTTTCAGTCTTTCAATGAAAACTACATGAATTTCTTGTAGCTGTATCATTTTTCAGTCATTGTACATTTGTACAGAAGCGTTAGTTCGATAGCTGAACTGAAATGTGTTGAATTTCATTAAAAAAAACATCTGAAAGAGAGATGGCAGCTTGTCAATGCTTTTTTGAACGCCACTCTAGCTTTAATTCAAAAAGTTACATCGGCAAGTTTTAGCAATAATCAAATCTCACATAAACCTTGCAGTAAGGTTTATGTAGCTAAGAGTTTTAAACTGATTGAACAAAATATGAGTATTTGTACTCATACATATTTGTTAAAATAAACCATTAAGCTGTGTCAATTTTATTACAGTGCCAAAGAAGGAAAATCCCGAGAAAAAGAAAAAAAAAATACAGTGCCAAAGAATGATGAAAAATTTACCGGAAATACCGGTTTTTTACCGCCCCAAAATCCGGTATTTCCGGTATTGGAAAATGGACGGTTTTACCGGTTTTACCGGTTTCGGTAAAACCGGTTAGACCACCCTAGTCTTAAAGCATAAAGCACCAATTGTCAGTAATTTTTGGTTTTGTTCGAATTACTGTCGAAATTTTGTAAAGAAAAAGCATTAGGGTGCTGCATATCTTCTTCTTAAGCTGAAATCATAAAAATTAATGTTCGGATGGATGAAATTTTGAAATTTATAAACGCGTGATGCAAAACAATTTTATTCCAGTGTATAAAAACGAGATTTAAAAGGTGAATTTTTTATTTGCTTTCTGATACATTTTAGCCCAGACTGGTAACTGAATTATAAAAATATATGTTTAAAAAATAAGGTGGTTTTCTTACAAATATGTTTGCACTTAAAGTGTTTGTTTAGGATAATAAAAGCAATATAAAGTTTGTAGGCCATTCAGTCAATCCGTCGTACTGGGTAAAGTGTTTTACGACATTGAAAAGTGAAAAAAAATTGTAAATCTATAGCTCGATTTTTTAAATTAGCATCTATTAGCATTAAAAACTTCAAATATGATTTTATTATCATTAAATTATAACAATATTACATTGAATAAGTGTCGTGGTATACAAATGTTGCTTCTAACCCTGCTGTTGCATTATGCTCCGTTTAGCGATACTCCAACTTGTGAGATACCGTGGACCTTTTTTTTTTAAAGTGTTTTCGTGTTACACATTCATGAATCAAAATACAAAAAGCAGTGCTTTATAACTAGCAATCTCATTGGTTTTCTTTATCGTACTCAAGAAGCAAAACTTGTGATGCAAAATATATTTTTCTTCGTTATGGGTATTTGGCTTTCCTACAACTTTTTTACGAAAATGCTGTACAAATTGTGAGGAAGTATTCATCAGATAACATATTTGAAAAAGAAAGGGATGCAAAACAATTTCAATCATTTTTGAGTAGACAACTTGTGAAATGCCTTCGGTTTGTTTGTAATGTGGATCTGGCCTAAAATATGATGGCGTCACATTAAAATAGTTGCGTGCAAACTATTGGATGAAAAATCCTCACATAACGCTGAGTTAAATGCGATTGACTTCACCCCATCCAACCCCTAAGATTGTTACATAATTTATGGGGGTGATTGAAAGAGGGCCAAAAATCGTGAAACAACCCTAAATCAAGTCCGATTGAGTTTAAATTTTGCACTGGCTAATCCACAGAATTTATTGATCCGTTTTCGAGTTTCGACATGAACCTTTTCGCTGCTCTTGCACATATAACCCGCGTCTGCACAATTTCCTAAGTTCGAGTGGCATTTTGCATGGTTTGCTACTGTCTCTGAAATTCCCCTTCCGTAACTTATGGTACAAAATTTCAGCGACAAAAACAACCAAACTAACAGAAAAACCGAAGAAAGCCATGTTCCAGACCATACGAAAGTTGACCATCGACAAGGGTTTCAGCTGATCGCCTTCGATATCTTCGTCCTGGAAGTAGTGCTGCGCATATGCCAGATCCACAAAATGGAACAAACTTCCCTGAGCGAACGAGTCGGCGTAACGTTGCATCAAGTCAGTTAGCGTTTCGAATGAATTTATGATATTCATGAGAACAGGAAGCAGATGGGATCGAGCTTTGCTGATTCTCTTCAAATAGCGGACAGAGCTGTTGTAATGTGCCTCAACCTCAAGACAGGTTCCACCCCAACAGTCAGACATTCCGGGCTTTTTGAAGCTTTGATCGAGCCACCTGTTCAATCCCATAGCTTGAAAATCGAACTGTTGATCTTCACTTTTAAAAACTCCAAAGCAGCTGTCATTGATAAGTTGAATTGTGTCCAGTTCAGGATATTGTGAAGGTTTTAAAATGAGAGCTACGAGAAGCGATTCGTAACTGGCCATCAGGACGATGCTTCCGGCAAGGAAGATGTTCATTATGTGCCGTTGTATAGGCTCCTCGAACTCATCTCTCGGTGAGTTTATTAGCGCTTGGAAAATCTGGAAAGCTAGATCAGCTATCCTGGTCCGTCGGTTTTGCACAATCCAAATCATAATAACAACAAATGATGCGCTAACTAAAATCATGACCCAGGACCACAAGTCGAAGGGAGCTATCAAAGCATATTCCAAACTCTTAACTTTTGATTTGTCAACCAAGAAGCAAACTGTATGCCGCATTCTACGCATGTCCACGAAATTACTGCTGGAGAAAAAAAATTTCGAGCTCACTTGTTCGAGTTCACTGTACGAGCAGTTGAAACGGGCACAGATGATTTTCCAAAAATATTGAAAAATTAAATTATATTCCTCTTTTGGATATCGTTTCACCAGAATAAGCTTTCTGTTCACAAGCTGATCGGATTCCCTTATCACCCTTGGTCTAGTTTCGTTGTGAATGTATCCCGTGTGTGTCACCAGCCCGTATCTGAGCACAGACTTCGTTGCGTAAACGTCAATATAAGCCGTATCGAAAAACGTCTGGGTCAAAATATGTGTTGTCATCTGAGTCAGTTGTGAAATCACTAATGTTTTCGATTTCAGAATGATTGTTCGGAATTTTTTGTTCTGGAAAGTTAAACAAAATGAAATGACTTCAATGTGTAGTTCTAACATCAGAAACAAAAACGAACTAACCAAAGGCACGCCGTCAGCCGTAAATAAGAGAATGCAATCAACCTCAATGGTTTTACCGTACTTGAATAGTGTTTCACCGAATGCAACAATTTTGGATGCATTTTCTTCCTGAAGAGTCTTCTGTAACAAGCCTCCGTCTTTGTGGACTTCAATGGGTTCTAGAGATCCGTACAGATATCGGGTGCCTCTCGCGCAGAACCATTCTTTGGTCCGATGGATAAAACTAACCAAATGAGATTGGTGGGAACTTTGGATCGGCTTGAAGAAGCTCACTAAAAAAATGAGCCACACTGTCAGCCTCATGTCAGGATACTGAGCTTAGTAGCAATAGGCAGACAACACATTGGTGGGGGTAATTTGTGGTTCACAGTACCTTACAGACAGCTCGGCCTTTATGTCAACATTGTGTCTTTCCAATGATAACAGTAATTATTTTTTATTGAAAAAACGCTCCAACTAATGGTAAGCAAAAAACCACCAAGCCCACTTTTTTCCGATGGATGATAAAGCTTATGCAATGTATGAGCCATCAGTAGCGAAACCTAATCGAAACACATTCGTGAATTACGTATTTAAATATTGCTAAGTGTTTCTGTTAAGAACGGTAGATAAGAAAAGCATCAATAATGTATCCCTACGTAAGTTCAATGCTTATTTATTCCTTCAAGTGCTATTTCTTAGAAATTTTCTACTCCTTCTAATGTTCTCTATCGCTATTTCAAGCATGTTCCACTAGCACCATTTATCGCTGGTTGTAGGATTACGGTAGATGCGATTATTTTTTTGTTTAGAATAATTACCCAAACTTAACTAGAAGCCATTATAACTTACGTTACCGGACTTATTTCTAAGGGTTTCTCAGCAGGTGAGATAGTTCCCATGACTCTATCAACTAGTCAAGCAATCTAGTTAATTCTTCCAGCTAGGGTACAAGAAACGAATTTTCATATCAACTTATTGTTATGAAACACTCGCTCACTTTCTGTAAACTACTGTGGCAGTTAAACAAACGCAATAAATTCGTTAAATGAACCAAACTGCATATAAAGGCTCAACCAATAGTAAATTACTTCAAAATCAACAACGAGTTTTTTAATTATTTCTAACTGGACTTTTTCTTTAATTATCAAGATATATTTACGATTTTTTGAATTGTTTGAAGATCTCCTTAACCACTCTTCTTTTCAAAGCTGCGAGCAACATTGTCTAATTGTCTAATAATCACGTGCAAACATTGCGGACGAATTGAGAAATTTCAGAATAAAAGCTCAGATTTGAGCTGCAAAATACAAAATTTATTTCTCATTTTTTTTACATATCCTTTTCATCAGCTAAAATTCTCTGAATTAGAAAAATTACCGGATATGTTTTCCATTTCATCATTGATCGTCTAGATTGTGCTTCACCGAGAAAAATTTACCTAATGACAATTGTAAAGTATCATAAAGATTTTGAACATAGAATTCAAAATTAAAAAAAAATAAACAAACTATTTAAATTTCATGATATAAATATGATATAGATATAAGAGTTGAAGAAAGTTATATTCAGAACCGCAATTCAGTGTCTCAAATCCAATCATAATTTCAAACCAAGATTTGAGAACCAAATACAAATTAAATTTAAAAAAAATGAGATTCAAAGTTACAATCAGAGCCAAAGCAGGAATTGCATCAAATGAGTATTTCAATTGAAAATTTGTAAAACACAAAAAATCGTGTTCATGAGATGTTTATGATTATTATTCTCATCAGATAAAAAAATGGTCTTCAAATTATTATTCTCAATCCCCTCCCCCCTTCAAGCGGCAAAAAGCCGTTATTAAATACCTGCAAAAGCTGGAATTTCTATAAAAAGTTGGAACTTTTCTTTGTAAATGTGCTTTTAAACTTTCAAAATTATCCACTCCGTGGGGTATTTATTCAACAAAAAAAAAGTTGATTTATCACTTTAAAGGCTCAATTTTGAAAAAATAATAACTTGCGATTCTTTAATGCCTCTATAAGCTCAATAAAACAAACAACTTGCGATTCCCTGGACTTATACCAAATAACTTTTGTTGATAAGTAACTCAACAAAAGTGTGTTGTTGAGTGTTGGTTTTGAATTTGCCATTAATGAAATTTAAGGACAACTTTTTTTTTTAACTTCAAATTCAGAGCTTCCAAATTCTTGATTTTGTTTCGAATTTTAATGAAAAAACAAATTTGAAAAAGTCATATATGGGGGCGAATATGGTTATAACACTGAAATACTTGAAATATTTGTTCTGCTGTCGTCATACATTTATTGCCTTCAATATGCAGTTTTTTTTTTATTTGCTCAGATTTAGAAGGAAACAATGAAAAAAATCATTAAACTTTAAACGTACGGAATCGAGTGATTTTCAGTTTTCTTTATTTTTAGAAATTTCTACCATATTTAATGGATTAACATATCTTGCTCGTTCTGAGAAGTAAAAAAACCTTTGGCCTTCAAGAGTTAAATTGCCTTTATTGTAAGAGCAAGTTCACTGGTGTTGAGAGAAAGAGGTAGAAATTTTGACACTTTTAGCACATTTTGAAAACTTTATAATGCGATAATATTTCAAGATCTGTGACCTTCAAGAGTATTTACAACACGTGTTCTATTCTCGCATGCTGTGATGCAAAAATAGCAGTATTTATATCACATACGGCTGGAATAGAAACAGTGCTGTAAAAAATACAACGCCCAACGATCTTGAAAACATTTTTGCATGGTAAAATTTCCAAAATGTGGTACAAGTGTCAAATTTTCTAGCACTTTCCCCCAACACCAGTGAACTTGCTCTAAGCTTCAGCTTCAGCTTCAGCTTGTTATCAACTACGGTCCACCTACGGCCCCATGGCCAATGGCATAATGGTTGCACTCCGTGATTGGTTCGAAATAATCAACATTGCACAATGAACCAAATGAAAGGTCGCTGGTATCAAGCAACACAATCTCACTGTACAGTTTTGAGAATTTCCGACTTTAATATGAACCAATAACGACGCCGGCCAAGTCCGTGTAGTCGATAAGAGGAAAGGAAGTGCAGCACATGTGATGATTTGTTTTGCGGAGACCGGCTGTACGCCATCCCTCCACAAATCTCACGCTGAGTTTCAAAGGGGTAAGGGTAATGTGGCATGGAAATCACCTTGGTAAGTGATGAACCACTTTATTAAAACCTGCGCTCCTAAGTCCTAAAGCTACTAAGTTTCCTTGGAAAACAGATGGTTTCTTCTCATGGTCATAATTAAAAGCAAAAAATACATAATATTTTAAATAATATAGTTTGATATAGTTTTCGCTTTTAATAAATAAATACTTAAACTGAAATTTAATATGAGAATTGCTAGTCGTGATGTACAAATTTTACGTTGAAAATTATTACCGATTTTAAATTTTTATTCTAGACTCCCGTGCCTATCTAATCATACCTGCTCTAGCAAAATTTAATTGATCCAGCTAAATCTCTATTAACATTTTCAGATTTAAAACCAAATTTCATCCCATCATAATTCGTGAAAGACCCATAAATGAAATTTGTTCCTTTATCTATTTTTCGCTTTTCTTGTTGTTTCTATTATTTTTGCAAAGTTTACGTAATAATCAATTGTTTAAGATGAACCGTTTCTAAATATGATTTTCAAATATTGCTTTTAACTAAACTCACTAAAATAGTGCGGAATGCGAGAACTTTGAAACTTACGTAATTTTCAATAAATTTGAAAATGTACATAACAAAATATTTGAAAAAGAAAAGTAAGATTACAAATTTGGTCACATCAACCTGGAATATTCTTATCAAATATGTATATGTTTACAATTTTAACTCTGTAAAAATTTTTGGTTTTTTTGGAAACCTGAGTACATAATCACCTCGGCATCCACAATAAATCTGACTTTATTTCACGTTGCAATGACCAACTCTACCAGAACATGGAATATTTGTGAGGCAGAAGGCCAGAAAACTAGAAAGTCAAAAAGTTCTTATTTCAACAAGTTAACCATTTACAAAATCAGATAGTCGGGAAATCAAAACACCGAACTGGAAAAATGGATGTGAAGAAATCAAAAAAGTCAAAAGGCACTTCATTACCTTGCGCAGATTTCTTAATCTATAGTACACTTGTTTTTGGATTGTATTTTTCACAAAAAGTGATAAAAATGCGTTATTTAAAAAATTATACATACAAATTGGAAGTTCAAAGCAGTCCCAACTTATTTTAAGTTCAAATCTTTCATTATAAAGGAAATTTAAAAGTATAACAGACACACGTTCCATTGCTTTTCAAGATTAGAGAATATTACTAGCAAAAATGGCATTAATAAAGAGATAAGAGAAGAACTGAATACTTAGCTTGCATCCTCGAAAATTTGAAACTCAGACTTCCTTGGTTTCCAATTTTCCATGTACCTCCTGCCGAACGGCCAGCAGTTGATCTTGCAGATGCTCCATCATCATTCCGCTTGCCATCCTTGCCGATCCTCCGGAACCGCGAATCCTAGTTAAACTTGATGAATAGGAAATGATTTTCCGGTAAATAATTGATTTTTGCTTCTAAAATTTCAAAAATTTCCAAGCTTGAATCTGACAGACGAAAAAAAACACGTCTTTCTTGGAACACGCCTACTTAACCAAACACCAGTGAACTTGCTCCAAGAAATTTAAATTTAAGTCAAATTATCCATCGGAGTGATCAGTTTTCCAGTAGGCGTTTAAAAATCGTATGACGTCTAACTTCCTATTCTTTCTTTTTGTCTTTTAGTCACCAATATTTCACAAAACAAATTCAATCGTAATTAACAACAAGTGTTGATACCGCATTAAATTCATTTTTGATTAAGTTCTGAGCAGCGAAAAGCTTCCCATTAGGATTTTTTTTGTATTTCAAAATATTTTTAAAATCGATGGAAAATGATCAATTCAGAGTCAGGAAAAATCATTCTAATAAAACTTTACTTTAAGAATAAAAAGCTACTGCATATCAGAAATTAAAATTAAAATTTGTATTTAATTTTTTTTTTCTTTGTTAACAGCTGGTTTATTAAGAGTTTGTAAACTTCATACAGCGATATCAGATATCTAATGCTAACCTCATTTTAAAATCTAAAGTAGTGCTATTTTCAGTTGCGTTTACAAGGAACTCATGACTTACTGCAACATATGCATTTAGGTTCTAAATCACAGTAAATATTCTCTTTCGCAAGTTTCTTTCACCCTTAATTTTTCACCATTCAAATATGAATTTTAAACTTTAAATTAATAACCTTTATTATGAAATTCAAAAACAAAATTTCAATCTAATCTCAAATCTAATTTTATTTCATGCTGTTTGAAATGTATCACATCAAACATTCATATTATGGAAATCCACCGGACCGGCTAGTTGAATATAAAATATTCATAGTAAGAGTTTGAATTAAAAAAAATCTTCTCAAGAGATTTCAGCAACAATTATTCGAAAAAAGAGATTACGTGTTATGATTTTTGCGTTTGCTATGAGTTTTAAGAGCCAAAAAGGAACAAAAAAGTATTTATTAAAGCTGTTTCAATATGAAGGAATTGGCGTTGGCGATTGAGATTCAAATTCATCTCCAGAACCAAAAATCTGCATTCAAAACTGTAACACAAGAAAACAAAATTCACATTTTCCGAGGTGCAAAGGATTTGAAAACTGATTTTGACTTATTTAGGAGTACTAAATTCAAATTGGTTTTCTTTGTTATCAGCTCTTGTTTCCGGTACAAATTTTAAAAATACAAGGTTCATTGAAAAAATTGTGCACTTTTGAGCAAATGTGTAAAATATCACGAAGATTTAGAAAAAAAAAAAGATTTAAACTTAATGATTAATTTTTATGAAGACTGTGAATAATTTACCATTAGAAAAAATTATATAGATAAGTATGTTTCCTCATTTTGTTAAAAACGAAGATTATATAGACGAAATCTGTATTGTATTTTTCCGGGAATTTGTCACTATTTGGCATTCTTCCATCTAATTTGTAGCGTTGAATGAATAAAGGATATTGAAAACATTTAGCATTTTTTTGTTGTTCATGAAGGTTAGTTACTCCATCAATTATCGTTGATCGATTTCACTCTAAACTGCTTAATTTTAAAATTACTAAATTCCAGAAAATAAGAAGGGAGAGAAAAAATCTGACAAAAAATCGTGTTTGGTACGCAAAAATCTTCCGAAAACAGTTTGCCTCGGTTTTAATTTTTCCCTTGTGAATTGAAACTGTCCCCTTATGATTCCACTATTTTTTCGGCAAAGAGGCAATCTAACATGCTTAACAGTCAGAAGATCTTTTGATTATTTTCAACTAACACTCCTGGATTTCAAGATCTCCAGAAATTATGTCACCGAAAATGCTTTCAGCTCATCTGCACAATAATATTGAAATTTTATGTTTAAATTTAGCTGGAGGTTTGATATTCTGAATCTGAAAGTTTGGCTATTCCAATTACAAATGATTAAAGTGTCTTCACCAAAGGAAAGTATTACCTAACTTTCAGAATTAACCCATTATTTCATATTTTTTTATTTTAATTCAAAATTATATAAAAAAATTAGGAATTATGTGTAGGTACCTACATGAACAATAAAAAAGACTTATAACTTTTCTTATAATTTATTTGTTGTAGTACAATTAAAATTGAAAATTTTGGAATGATGTCTTTAAATTCAAGGGCAAATGAAATTAAATTAGGTTCCAGAAGCATCATATTCAGAAACTGATTTTGATAATTGTATTTTCTTCCCTAATTTTATTTTCATAGTGTTGGTTTTATAAATTGTGTTTCCAAATTTGTAAAAAAAAAACTAAATTTTCCAATCATGATTCAGTTAAACACCCCAACTCAATACCCGTTGGCTATGTTTTTTAAATTAGTTTATCGGCCTCATCGATGAAAAGTAAAATACTTTCAAAATTTTATAAAGTATCAGAGCGCTAATATTTAGAAGCTCAAGAAAAACATGAAGATAGCTTTAATTTTTTTTTCTACATTTTCATCTCTCAACAACGTGTGTATAATTTTTTATTGAAAAATTACATTTACAACGAGAAACTCTATAAAGAGCTCTTAAAGTGACAATTTTAAAATAACAGATATTCCTACAAATAAAGAAAAAAAATATTAAGAGCGCGAGGATATTATAGATTCGCTGGTTCATTTATAAAAGGATGTGTAGAAGGATATTGTAATGAGTATAATAAAAATCTATGAAGAAGTTTTCATTATTCATCTCTTGCTTCATACTTTTTTTAAATACATGTTGTTCAGTGAAATTCGTGGGGGAAGGAGGAGCAGTGTGCAGCTTATATTGTAGACTCATTTGCAACTGACCATCCCCCCCATCCTTTCGCTCACTCAAATGATCGTATTTTCAACACATATTTACGTTCCTTTATATTGACTGTTTTTTTTAAATTGGAAAATCACCCACCTCCCCCCCCCCCCCAAGAGCCCGCTCTAGGACCGCCCCTGTCTTAATGTGACAAAAGTTTCATTAGATGCCCTCAAAGCCAAAGGGGTATAACTGCAAAAATGGTCGACTGAAAGAAAATTCAGAATGGAGATTAAATGTTCAATACACAGGACCAGTTACCATTGAAAAAAGTCAGACAAGGAATCAATATAAGTTAGGTATCTTAAACTAATATACTGAGCTCTCTAAATTCAGAAAAAAATGAAACTAAATTTCAGTAACTGAAGAAACTACACAAGACTTGAAAATCTCAATGAATTAAATCTGGAAACGATAAAATTGAAAAAATAGAAATATTCATGTTAAGAGATTCACTCAATGATACTAGCAACTCAACTATGAGATCGATTCTATGATAATTTGAGAATGATTGTTTGGAAAATAATATGCAGAATTCAGGATATTTAATTCAGTAGACTTTAACATTTTGGTTAAATATGAATCAATATGAATTTCAAGTCTTAAACAGAAATTGGAATGGAAATTCAAAAAAGAAACTTTGTACTGTCGATTAGTCCAATTGAAGTAATTACAGTTTTTTTTTCATAGAATTTATCTTCAAAAAAGGGAGAAGAAAGAGTTTAGAATTTATAAACCACTTTTAGCTTAGCTTAGCTTAGCTTAGCTTAATTGACTACTCACATCCACCCTAAACTATGAAACTCGAAAATGCTTCATATTTAATTTTTAATCTATTTATTAACAAAAATTAGTTTATCTGGTATTCACCATTTTTTTATTGTTGGAATCTCATTAATGCATGTCGAACTCCATAGTCGTAGGTGTGGCTCAGTAGAACGAATTCCACATCGCCAATGGTTGCTACTCCGTGATTGACCGAGGCCACCAATTTTGAACAAGGGTCAAAAGAATGGTTCTTGGGATTAGAAGCTCATTCTCAATGTACAAAACCGATGCTCTCTCTTTGAACATCAATAACGGCGCCGGCCACGTCCTAGTAGTCAATGGATAGATTGGAAAAGGTAGAAAGGGATGAAAGATTAATTTTGCGCTTTAGGACCGAGGTTACCTCTGCATCCTAGCAAATAAGTTTGATTGGGAAAATCGGAAAAAGGATATGATCGGGAGACACTTTTGACAGTGTTGTGATCTTTATATATAACCTACTATAAACCTACTACTATCCTGTACTTGTATTGTTTGTGTAAAACGCAAGCCAAATACTAATTCCTTAGTATTTTACCAAAATTTAAACTTATTTGCAACTTTATTTTTAGACACTAAGAAAAAATTTGTTTCTAACAAATGGTTTGAGTATAAGAAGTCAATGCTTTTATTTCATTTGCAACATTTTGTATCACTATGACGAAAAACAATACATGGAAAAGAAAAACGACAAAAAATGTGTGTATTCATCACCTCAATAATTAAAAAAAACATTGAACTATCTAGAACCTCAATAAAAGTTCGGTTCCGTTAAAAAGAAAACAAAAAAAAAAACAAAAAATTATGACTGTCACAAATGGAAACTTCAATCTTGATACGCAAATCCAATAAGAAGACAAAACAAAATGTATATAAGTTTCGTATATAAGTAACTAAATAAATTAAAGTTACGGTTTCGAGTAAAAAAAAATGAGATCGTCATTACACAACCATGCAGATTTGTAAAAAATTGAATGTGAAGGGACACTTGATTCTTAAATATTTCAATTGTGATTACAGATTTACATTATTTATCAAACTTTCATGTTCAAAGAACGAGATAACCAAGTGTTAATCTTGTTTCCTTGAACTTAATCATCAAAAACGTTAGTCTGAATGTAATCATTGCAATTTTTTAAACCAATATGTTGGTTAAGAGATATTAAAAGAAATTAATTGGCTCACGTTTGACATTTCAGATAAGCGTGCCATTTAGTCGCTTATGTCTCTGACGAAAAATGAAATTTTAATACTTAGCTTTTGAATCCGATGATCCTTGTAAAATTAGCTTGAAGGCTTCTTTCTACTCCTCTAAGAACATATTTGCATCAGGCATGCAAGGATCAACGAAAGACCGTTCTTACGTGGTGTGCAGATTTGACCACCCGCTTGATTGGCCCGCTGGAAATTGCTGACGGGCACTCTTGTGGCTCACGACGGTTGGCCTCTCCTGTAGGATCCATCCACAAACATCGGTTGCTCCAAATCGGCATAATAACGATGAAAACTCTTGAAATTATAAACTTTTTCTATGTTTTCAAACTAACTGCAGAAAATTAGGAGATGGAAAAAAACACCAGTTTAGAATTTATAAACCACTTTTATCTATAAACTTTCAGTTTAATTTAATAAACGTGAATATATTCATAAAATGCATATTTATAAACTCCTGGTAAAATATGTAAAAGCTTATCTCAAGAAATCATAAGCACAAACGACTTGTCAAAATGGTATTCAACAATACAGTGAGCGAAATAAGAATAGCACCACTATGTGTTTTACTTGTTAAAAAATGAATGATTGAAAATTACGAAAATTTTCTTCCACAGTTTGTTCTGAATTGCTTAACGGATAAATCAAGCATAAGTTTACTTTTTTTGGACGTAGCAATTGGCGTTGAGGACCAAAAATGTGAAAAAAGGGTGCGAAATAATAATAGAACCACTTGAGTTTTTCTAACAAAAACAAGATTATTTTTAAAAATTTACTGTGTAAAAGTGAATAATAATGCTTCTACGAGTTATTTGAATACATAACTGCATTTTAGGAGTTTTCCAGAATTCCAAAGGTTTTCAAAGGTTTTAAAATGGGGGTTTTAAGAGATGCTCCTCTAGCGTTAAGGAACTAGATATTTGAGCTGTTATTCTTTATCAAATTACTAACTTTCTTCATTAAAATGACGTGAAATGATGAAACAAATATTCGGGATTAATTTTTAATCAGAAAAAATAGGTTGGAAATCAAACACTTTGATTTTGTTCAGTAAACCATACTTTTTCTCAGTTTCATGTCGTAGATGGCAGCACTATCTTGCAGTTAAAACCAAATTTAGTCTCAATATTGATTTTCCAGGCTAATTCAGGCCCATATTCATCATTTTGAGGTATTTTCCCATCACAGTTTTGTGGAAGATCACGCTGCAGAAAGCATTTTCGGATTTGCAAAAGAATCATCAGCACAAAAATGTACAACCGCCAAAATTCCTGCTCATCTTAAATTCCGATTCAATTGCAAATCATACAAGAAATACTGCTAGTCGTCTAGTCCATCAAGCTTCATCGCAAAGTATAACTTTATTCTAATAATCGGTCCAAAAAATTCACTTTTAGTGACCTTGATGCAATTCTAATTTTTTTTGGATTTAGTGATCTTAGAATCTCCAAAGCGCTCACACGGTACATGTATTTATTTCTTGACCAAAATCATCCAGCACTCCTTAATTAATCCCGGATATTCGAAAATGGGCATGAAATTGGTTAAATGGCAAGATAGTGCTGCCATCTATGACTTAAAACTAGAGAAATAGTGTTTGACTATAAAAAAAACATTAGTATTTTTATATTTCAACCTGCTTTTTGGATTCAAACTCAGACTCAAATCTATGTTTCATCATTTTGCATCATACTTATGAATGTTAATGAAGAAATCAAGCAGTTTGATAAAGTTTTATAGCTCAAATATCTAATTCCTTAACGCTAGAGGAGCATCTCTTAAAACCCCCATTTTTAAACCTTTGAAATCCTTTGGAATTCTGGAAAACTCCTAAAATGCAGTTATGTATTCAAATAACTCGTAGAAGCATTATTATTCACTTTTACACAGTAAATTTTTAAAAATAGTCTTGTTTTTGTTGAAAAACTCAAGTGGTGCTATTCTTATTTCGCACCCTTTTTTCACATTTTTGGTCCTCAACGCCAATTGCTACGTCCAAAAAAAGTAAACTTATGCTTGATTTATCCGTTAAGCAATCTAGGACAAACTGTGGAATAAAATTTTCGTAATTTTCAATCATTCATATTTTAACAAGCAAAGCACATAGTGGTGCTATTCTTATTTCGCTCACTGTAGCTTAAGAACTTTTCTGTTCTTTCTTAGTATTGGGAGCCAGTTTTGGCGAAATTAGCTGCTTTTTTAGAACAGTAACCATTACTTGGAAAGTTTACGTAATAATAAACATTATAGGATAGAAGCACTAATTATTGAACAGGTACCAGATTTTGAACACTAGTAAAACATAAATCAATTTAAACAATTATATACGGTAGAAAAATAAAACAAAAATCGTGAAGCATTTTCAACCTTGGTTCGGATTTTTGTCGAGATTTTCGGAAACTTTAATATTTTTTTAAATTTAGACATGATTTTTTGACTGGATGAAGAAAACAGCACTTTTTTATTGAGAGAAAAATAAGATTAAAGACAAATAAAAGTGTATAGTAATATCATGACCATTTTCCATTAGTCTTCTTTAATGATTTTTCGAAGAGTATTATCTGTATTTTCTTAAAATTTTATAAATTAAAGTGTTCAATCATTTGATCACCGAAAACGCCAATGATACATTCCATGTGCTTGTACCGCTCAAAAGTGATTTTTATTCGTTCGCGTATCGAAAAATCTTAAACTTGTCTATAATTTTGATAATTCAAATCACACAAAACCAACGGAAAAAAGAGAGAAAAAAATTTACACATGGTTTACATGATTTTGAAAATCAATTTTTTTTTATAGAAAAAGTTGTTATTTTGACAACATTTACAAAATAAATAATTAAAATAAACGGATGAATTTGTCTTGCAAATTTTTTAAGTACGTTTTGAAGCAAAAAATCACTGCTTCATTTTGTAGAAAAAAGAATTTGTTTATATCCAATGTAGTTGTTTTGAAAAGCGAACAAAAACAGCCCCAAATGAGTGAATTCCCGTCACAAAAAAGGGAACTTTTTAATTTTACGAGAAAACTTTGACATTTTCGGACATACCAAAAATGAGATCTTCTTTGAAAATCTTTAAAACTCTAAATTTTATACAAATCGCTTGGAATCGAGCTGAGTTTCAACAGTGCGAATGAGTGAATTCACGTCACAAAATTGAATTTTTGTATAAATTTATATGGAAAATATGCTCTGAAAGCTGTCTATGGGGCAGTTCCATACAACGAGGCGGCAAAAAGTAAGATTAGATATTTTGGACTTTTTTGGAATTTTTGAAAATTTGTATGAAAATTACTATTTTGACTAACTTAAAATCCATTCATACAAAATTTTTTATAAGCATCTTATAAAGTAGGATGCTTGGTGTTATTTTTGACACTATTTTTTATTTCTTTTCCAAAACCGGGGTTTGGACTAATTGATCATTAAATGATAAATATCATCAAGATATTTCATAAAACTCAAGAGAAAAACGTGTGAAATGGTTGATCAATCATGAGATTTTTTTTTCTTGACAATCCAACATCAACTTTGTTGAATTTATACTCATTAATGGGTAAAAATTACCCATTTGCATGATATTGTCAGCTTTATTGGACTATAATTCAAAAAACGGTGCTTTAAGGTGCCTGGAATCTCTTTCATTGTATTTTGGACCTTGAACTAGATCTTGAAAGTGAAAAGAGTCTGGGGAAATGCGGGGTTTTTTTTGGCAAGGTTTTAACGTTTTTGACTTTTGAAAAAAATAATGATTTATTCATTTTTATCAAAGATCACTTAAGTGTGTAAAAATTTTGTATAGTTCAAATGATAGCTTTTAATTTAAGCTTTCATATGGTGTACTCCAATTTTAAGAAGAAAAAAAAAATGTTTTCCATAGAAATATGTGTGATTGAAATTTTTTTCTTCATCATATAATTTTTTCATTTTTTCAAAGTCTGGTGCATCCAGTATTCAAGATAATGAGTTGAAAAACTGGGAATATCTTAGTCAAATATTAAGTTATTACTTAGTAAAAATAAAAAAGCGATCCGATAAAGTTCAGTTTATGACTTTTTGCCTCAAACCCCATAGGGAGATGGTCGGATTTTTACAAATAGAGCATAATTTTGTTGATTTTTTAATAAGTTCATTATTTTCAAATAAAAATACAAAAAAAAAATTAATTTTTTTTTTGGTGAATCTTTAAATGAAGACAGTAGTAATTTTAACGTATGATCCCTTAATATGTTGCTTTTCAAGTGGCAAACAAAATAAGGAAAAAGTTAGCTGCAGATACTGAAAATTATTGTAATACCTTGTCAGAACAACAAAATATCGTATTTGAAAGAACACATAAAATTTGAGGCTCTAATGAATGGTTCAGTATAACTTTATATTTTGTGACGTGAATTCAGCCGTCTACCTTGTTCTGTTTAAACTCAGTGAATTCACGTCACAACTTCAAATAAGCATAACTTCGTTCGTTATTGTTTTATCGACAAGCAACGTTCATTTAATTGTGGGAAATTATTTTTTCTTCAACTCATTCCAAATTATTGATATTCTATTTCCACAGAGAGAACAGGAAATCAAAGTTGTATGTACTAAAGTAAAAAAAAAGTGTCAGTTTTAGCGTGAATTTACGTCACAAAAGTAATCGATCACAACAAAAACCACTTAAATTTTATAATTACCAAATTATATCTATTTTGAAGGAAATTCAATTTGTGACCGTTTGCTACAATTTTTTTCATTTTCAAGTATATTGGTTGACTTCTAGAATGATAACAGTCCGGGAAAGCGATTTCACGTCACGGTGGAATGTGTCCACTGTTTCAATTATCGAACGTTCAATCTGGCCATATCCGTTTCATAAAGAAATGCCTGTACCAATTATTGAACAAACATTGATTGGGTGCTTGGAAACATAAACAATCTGTTTCTTGGTTGCTAGCTTAACTTTGTCCCTGTAATGTATTGTATTGAAAGAAATACCCCTAAATGTATACAATAATTTTAAATTTTTACCTGTTCAATAATTGAAACACCGACTGTTCAATATTTGAATCAACGTTTTCAATTTTTGGGACGAAATCAATTTTGAATAAAAAGGCTTAAATTTTCTGAAAAAATTCACAATTATTTATATTGGTATACCAATTGGAAATTTTGTCGTTGCTTTTGATTCTATAGGCACTTACCAAAATATCGATTGATGTGAATGACTGAATCATTACGAGTAAATATAGCCGAAATAATGATGAATAACTACAATCAGCAAATATTGGCTCGTGTAACCGTTTTGATGGAACAATAAATTTCTACCGGCCACCATCGTGAAACATATGTATGCAAAAAAATTTGTTCAAGGATACGGCTACTGTTGGATTAGAATAAAACACCGAAGACCCGCAGCAATTTGTCAAAATTGCTGCCAGGTCAACAACCATAAATAATCCTCATCGAACCAAACGGATAACAAAACGCATCCGTGCGAAGCCTAATCAGAAACATGGCGATGAGGCCTTCAGTGACACCTAGAAAAGGAGAATCAAGCTTCTTTTTTCGTCTATCATTAACTACCGGCTACTGGGGTGATGTTACAATGTTAGTTTTTTATATTCTTCTTTGAATAATTTGTTTAATGTTTTCATTATACTCAACAGTACAAATAAGTGTTAAATGAAATTTTTTTTTAATCTTTAAAAAATTGAAACGATTTTTCCATGTGTACATTGAAAGAGGGTGGAAATTTTTAAACCCCTACCGGTAGCCAAGGATATTAAACTGGACGAGGACACCCACACTGGGAATGGAAAGTTTCGATGTGACACTTGCCAATATCTGCTCCAGTGCCCCGAGCCGATTGAGTTTGTGGCCATTATCGACCGACTTGCCGATGGAAGTTAAACCAGAATCGTGATTTATCAACGAATGTTTATCTTCATCTCTGTAGCTATCATCCGAACACGGTGCGTTGCGTGGGTTCTTTTTTTTTGCAAGATCGGAAAAAGGTGTGGGTGGAAATCCGATATCGGTGTGCGAGGAAGATTCAACTATGGTTTGGTTTCTCGATTTTGTTCGTAGAATAGTTCAAGATAAATAAAAACATCAATAATGTAAAATCATGATTTCAAACAGCTACTTGAATAATTGGTAAAGTAAGTGCTTAATATATAAGTATGAATGTTTATTGTGTGAAAATTAACACATGAGAGCTGGCTTTGCTTTCGTGTAAGAAGGATCACTGAGGGAAGGTAGCAAAAATAGGAAATTTTTAATTTGAGAACAAATGAGCCATCCTAATAGGTCGTCAAAGGTAGGAGGGAAACACTTTCGGATCAAAAACCTTGCCCGAGGGGTTCTCTAATAGCTAGTACACTTCACCTAACACCGGCCATTCTGGTTGGAGAATTGGGTTCAGACATCATCACCTTCGGTTAACATATGACGTGAATGACTTGATGATGCTGGGACGCTTTTGTGACAGGTATTTTCACACTTCTTTCAGATAATTTTGCCACCCTTTAAGACTTGTAGAGTAGAAGCAGGCTATATGCTACTATTCAGAAAAAACTGATTTTATCGACGTCGAATATGTGTACAAAAACTATAAACACATGAGCAAGCATCTGTTTTCTTAACATTGGAGTTTTTTTTGTGAAATTGCATTGCATGTGGAAATTGTAGTATACAAAGTTGGATTTAATAAATAAATTAATTTATTAGTTAATTAAGCAGAATCCTAATTTAATCAAATATGTAAACAATCGAATATGTAGGACAAAGTTATATACGCATTAGTAGACATCTATTTTCTATACATTGACATTGGGGTAATTTATATGTTGAAATCTCCTTCAGTTTTCGAGAGAACGATTTTATTATAACTGTTGTCAAAATTACCGAACATCAAACCGTGCAGGCTAGATGCGCCTATTTATGCTTTAGGCAAAATTTTGTTTTTCTGCAATATTTCCATATCATTTCATTCAAAATGCAAGAAACTGATCATTTTCATACAACAAAGCTGAATTTAAAAAAAAAATCATTGTCTTTTATAATTTTATGGAATAAAACAAAAGTTATATTATGGAGTTATAATATGGAGGCAGTTCATCCATACTTTATCATATCTGTTTTGAGATATTCAATTCTCTCTTAAGATGTTAATATGAGCTTAGATTTTAACTCGAAATGATCAATATCTTATACCTATTTATTCTATAAAACCTTCTATAGGATAAAGGCATTTTACAAAAATGATGGGGACATATAAAAACACTCTCTTATTCTAGTTTCTAATCATTATAAAACCTTAATAAAATCTTAAAATTGTTTTACTTTTTATGTTCATTTGAATGAGAAACAAAAACTATCCAAGTTTTTGTTTTGAGTTTCTAAACATATAATTTTTAAAAGTCAAAATGTTACACCAAATAGTATCAAAACCTTGTATGAATTTGAATTTTGTTTGGGTTGGTAAATTCATAAAATTCTTTCTTGTCTAATGTTCAAATCGTATCACCCTCAAAATGCATTGATTAGATTTGTTGTCTTGTCAGCAATTTCGTCGAACGTCTGAAGGCGCATTTAGGAACACTTTCCCCTAACCATGAAAGGGCTTGTCGCGAAGTTTTTTAAAATTAATGTTTGAGAGTACTAACACAGAGAACAGAGTTCGGGCTGGAGCTAAAATCTTGTGTAAAAATTCCAACCGTTATTTTAAAGAAAAAATAACTCAGCATATAGCCACTAGATGTCGTTAAAAAAAACTTGACGAAGATTTGTTTATTTTCGTTAAATATGCACGCTTAGGTGAAAATTACTTTCATGCCTTAATATACAACCTGTCTTAACGTTTTTGAATGATTATTTGGTATTTAACATCCATCGCATGAACTTATGAAATTGAATTAAATTATAGAAAAATTTCAATATGTATACAAATGAAAAGTAATCGATCCAACTTTTTCAAGGAATGGCTGTAAAATCATTATATTTTGTTTGCATTTTACTATGCAAGCTTTATCCAACTTGATGAACTATAATTATCAACAAGAAAAACACAAATTTTACCCATATATTTTACAGAGGTTTTGCTAACACTGTAAACGTTCAGTTACAAAGCATCTTTGGTTTTTTAACGAGTGATTACTTAATTACTTAATGATTCCGCGCCGATCCTCCGGTGTATAGGGCCGTGGTAAAAGACCTCCACTGTTGACGATCCGGAGCCAGCGTCTTCACCTGGTCCCAGTCAAGATTCTCGTTGACAGTTCGGATTTCAGCGGCTAGGTTTCGCTGCCACGAGTTCCCGGGTCTGCCTCTTCTTCGATGACCTTCTGGATTCCAATCTAGCGCCTCTCTGCAAATCTCGTTTTCATCTTTCCGCAGCGTGTGCTCAATCCATCTCCACTTACGTTCCCGAATCTCGATTTCTAGCGCCCTTTGATGACACTGGCGATGAAGTTCCTCATTCGAGATCCAGTTGCAAGGCTACCAAGCGCGGATGATGTTCCGCAGGCAGCGATTCACAAAACTTGCAATTTTCGCGTCGTCACCGCATATGTGCACCAAGTTTCGCGCCCGTACAACAATACGGGTTTGACGTTGTACGGGCGTGACCGCCAGATGTTTCGGAGACTCGCAAACGCAAATCGGGCCTTTCTGATCCGGGTTTCGATGTCTTTCCTGGTACCACCATCAGGCGTTATCTGGCTACCAAGATACTGGAAGCACTCCTCTTTCTCAACTTGTTGCCCAGCTACCATGAAACTGGAGGGATTTGCTGTGTTGATCTCCTTCGACTTGGTCCCGACATTGACTTTGAGACCTGCTGCCTTGGAACTTTCGGTGAGGTCGTCGAGTTTGCTCTGCATATCCGGTTGTGTTTGCGAGCAAAAGAATATCGTCAGCCAGGTCAAGGTCGTTCAGTTGCTCCATTGTTGAAGGATTCCACGGCAATCCTCGGTTCGGTGCACAGTCGATCGATCCAGTTAGAATCTCATCCATTACGATGAGAAAAAGTAGCGGTGACAAAATACATCCCTGTCTCACTCCAGCAGTTACCGGGATTGGTTCGGACAAGACACCGTCGTGCAAGCCCTTGCACGAAAATGACTCGTATTGTGCTTCGATGAGATGGACTAGTTTCTCTGGGACCCCTCGTCGCCTTAGAGCCACCCAGATGTTTTCATGGTTAAGTCGGTCGAATGCTTTTTTCGAAATCAACAAAAACCAGCAGAAGAGAGTCCTGGAATTCGTTCATTTGTTCCAGTATGATTCGTAGCGTTGTGATGTGGTCCACACATGATCGTCAGGATCGGGATCCAGCTTGTTGCCGTCGGAGTGTAGCGTCGATTTTCTCCTGGATCCTGTTCAGGATCACTTTGCAGAGAACTTCGAGGGTTGTACAGATCAACGTTATGCCTCGCCAGTTACCGCACTCTGTCAGGTCTCCTTTCTTCGGGACCTTTATGAGGATTTAACGGGTGCAATTTATTTTAGTTTATTTGTATGCTGTCACGGTTCTTAATTTATTTTTCCTTTTTCACCCAAAATTCAGCCTCTGTGCCAATGGCGTGTAGTCAATTACATAGCATCATTGGTACAAGAAGATAACGCGATCGGTGCTGATTCGATTTGCTCCCACCGGCATTAATCTCCCAAGTTAACCGAATTGCGTATGTCTGAAAGAAACAAAATAAAAACGCTTTCACGTCCCTCCCTATCGCATCACAAGACGAAGAAGGATGGAAATAAATACCGGCCAACACCAGGCAGCCAGCGAACCGAGCACTGTGCGTGGGAATGTAGCAAAAGCAACAACAAAAACATCCTTCAAATTCAATCCCGGCAAACAACCACGGCCGAGCTGTGCGTGTGTATGCAGTAAAAACAACAACAAAAAAAAACATTCCTTCAATTCAATTCGCCGGCAAACAACCACGGCTAAGCTGTGCGTGTGTATGTAGCAAAAGCAACAAGAATATATTCCTTCAATTCAAAGGCAAACAAGCACCGGCCAAGCTGCCCGGCTTTAGCAGCTGTGTATATGTAGCGTGTGTATGTAATAGCAGGCAGTAAGCAAAGCACAGTTCTCATTCAATGGGTTTCCCGTTTCCTCCACTCCCGTTCCCTTTCCCGTTTCCATCACAAGACAAATGAATACCTTGAAAGGAGGCCAAACGCCGGGAAGCCACTGTCGTGCGTTTCTTTTGTGATTGATCGGTGGCAGAATGCCTATGACAAATATCCCTCTTCCTGCATGAAGCTTTATTAGTACACTGGTTAAGATGTCGGTCTGGCAAGACCATTTGGTTAGTGATTTGAGTTCGACTCTCCCTACGGGCGCTGTGGTTTATGTTTTTATTTTCTTGTTTCTGGGATGAATTATCCAATAGGAACGAAATCCCATAAAATGTTTTTCTTGTTTTGCTTGAATGTAGTGGTCATGCATCATTTTAGTTGGGAGCCGAGTCCTTATGCCAGTTACGGTTTTTCAAACATATCATCTTCGGCACAGTGCACATTTCAGCGCATTATCGGCACAGAGATGTGTTAAATAGGCATTGGATTTTTGCAACCTCTTCTATGGGTGTTGTTATTTGTTGATCGTAAATTTTGAATATTAAATTATTTTATTTTATTTACTTGTCTTCAAATTACACTTATTCGCACAGACTGCTTATGTCCTACTTATTCTAAGTCTAAATGCATATTTGGAAATGTTAAAATCAAAGCGATCACTGATTTACTTGAAGCGTCTACAACATGAAACTAAGGGACTATTAAAAGAATAAACAGTACGAGATAACGGTAACCGGAACATCGGTAGGTGGCGCAGAGTCCGTGAAGGAGCGTTGAATGGTAGGCGGTTCAGCAGTACGTTGCAGTCGATGTTGTTTGCTAGCAGATCGAATACGAACATACGTTGCAGCAGAGTTCTTCGCTGCTCGAGAGTTGGCAGGTTAATCAATTGACAGCGGTGTTCGTAACGAGGTAGTAAAACAGGATCATTCCACGGTAGGCGTCGGAGAGCATATCGGAGGAACCGTTTTTGAACTTTTTCGATGCGATTGATGTGAACTGAGTAGAACGGTGCCCAAATTTGTATTCCGTACTCCAGTATGCTTCTCACGTGTGTACAGAACAGAGTTCGCAGACAGTAGATGTCTCTGAAGTTCTGCGTGTTCCTTCGTATGAAACCGAGTGTCACGTAGGCTCTGCTGATCGATGCGGAGATGTGTTCGTCGAATGTCAACTTGGTGTCCATGGTGATGCCCAAGTCCTTCACAGAAGAAACTCTTGCTATAGTCTCCTCGCCCATGATGTATTCAAAATATAAACATGTTTTCTTTCGTGTGAATGTTATTGAGTAATTTTGTCTGACACCAAGATGCAATAGCATCTAAGTCGCAGAGAAGCGCTAAGAAGTCGGTTCGATCTTCAACAGTCCTAAAAATGTTCAAGTCGTCTGCGTAGAATAATTTGTTCGATTGGATTACGACTTCAAGATCATTTACAAATAATACGAACAACAGAGGTCCAAGAATACTACCTTGAGGAACACCTGAAGTGATCTGAAATGTTTCTGATTGAGTTGCTACAATTTTCACATATGCATTGCGACCTGTTAAATAAGAAAGGATCCATTGCGTTAACCATTGCGGAAATCCCATTCTATTCAGTTTTTCGACCGCCAGTATGTGCGGGACTTTGTCGAACGCTTTACTGAAGTCGATGTATATAGCGTCTGTTTGGATTTGGTTTTGCATGTCGTCGAACAGCGATGAAACAAACGACATCAAGTTTGACGTAGTTGACCTTTTGCGCATAAAATCATGTTGACAAGGCGAAATCAAGTTGTGGACTGAAGGGTACACTGCTTCGTGGATCAGCCGCTCGAAAACTTTGGGAAAGCAACTAAGGATGGAGATTCCTCTATAGTTTTCGACGTTTTCAGCGTTCCCGGATTTGTGAATTGGAGTTATGGAAGCTGCTTTCCAGGCTATTGGAAAAATTCCCTCGGTCAAAGATCGATTAAAAATTATTCTCGCAGGATGGCACAGGCTCGTGGCACATTTTTTAACAAACAGCGGAGGAAGCTGGTCGGGACCGGGACCTTTCTCGGAATCTACGGCTTGCAGTTCGGCTAGGACTTCGTCATCGGTGAACGTAACAGGCGGAAGGACCACGTTGTACTCAGGCAAGCCATTCAAGTACGATTCATCCAAAGGTGGTAAATTATTACTTAACACTCTTCGAAAGAACGACGAGAACAAATTTGCAATTTCCAGCGGGGTGGTGGCGGAGATATTATCGTAAAACATGTTGGCAGGGACATCGGCGCAGGTTTTGCGTTTGTGAATATAGGACCAGAAGTGTTTTGGATTGTTCTTCATACTCCTCTCTATGTTTTCCGTGTAGATTTGAAAGTGGTGTGCGTTTAACGCTTCATAATTTCTTTCAAGCTCGAGCAGCTCTAATTTGTTCTGATCGCTCTTATGGCGGAAATAGTTTTTCCGGGCTTTGCGTAGGCGATTTCGAAAATTCCGGAGTTCGACATTCCACCATGGTTGATTAGCATGGACTTTACGTTTACGTCTTTTGGTTGGAACATTTTGGCGTATAATAGCAAATAACGTCGAGTAAAAGTATTCTACTGCGTCGTTCACGTTGTCGGCTGTGTCCAGCATGCTCCAGTTGGCAGTACAGATCATTGCATTAACTAAATCATAATCGCATTGTTTAAAGTCGTAGTAAATTTCGTCTTCAGTTTCGATGTACTGTGAGAAATCGATGGTCAGCTTAATAATAAACGGTTGATGGTGCTGATCAATTTTCAAAAGAGGGTTTGGACATTCGAAAATCTCAGATCTGCTTGGATCGCTTACAAACGCTAGGTCAAGTAATCGTCCGTTCATGTTGCGAAAATTATTAACCTGACAGAGACCAAGAAGTCCTATTGATTCAATCAGTAGTGATTCTTGTTCAGTGTTAACATTCAATGGAATTAAACAACCCAAATCATCATCAATGACCCAATGAAGGCGAGGAAGATTATAATCGCCAACCAACACAATTTCGTCATGATCGCTTATTTTTTCTGATAATTCGTTCAAGCACGCGGCATATTGCTCGTACTGACTTACGCTTGAGTTGGGTGGAATATAAACATTTCCAACATATAATGAGTGGCTGGCTAATTTAATCTTAACAACGATCAACTCCAGGTTAATAGCGTTCTCGATCAATACAGAACAGCTGTTTTTGTCGTTTTTTACGCCGATCAAAACCCCACCACCACGTTGGTATTGGCTAGTGTTTATCGAGCGATCGCGTCTATGTATCGTGTATCGGTTAGTGAGCTCAGAATTCGTAATGTTTTCGTTTAGCCATGTCTCTGTAAGAGTAATGACGTCGTAGTCGGAACTCGAAAGCGCCAAGTAAAAGTCAGCTGTTTTGGTTCGCAATCCACGAACGTTTTGATGGTAGATAGAAGTGTACCGGTCAGGGAGGCGTGTTTGAGTGTGTTGTGGTTCGTGGTGACTCAGAGAATTGTTGTTGTCGATCAGTGCGGCGTGTTGAGTGAGCTCTAATGACAGATGGAGTGCTCTAGAGTGTTTGGTGGTGGAACGTTATGATGCATTGAGAATGAGTTCTACTCACTATTTGTCCTATTTGTCGGTGAGCTTCACTGGAGATGGTAGAAAAGTTGCTCGGGAACTCTTTCTCTGTTGTTGAAAGTCGAACTCGCGGAATATGATGCCTCTCTGCCAAGAAGAGCTGCTGAGCGCTAATTCTCGTAGTTGTGGTTCGATTCCAACTTTGAATGATACAAATTTGAGTTCGTCAAGATTTCTACCTATTGGAACTAGTTTCGCTACATTTACGGTTGAATCGACGGCGAGTTTGAGATTCTTCTTTACCAGTTGCTCAATCTCTTGCTCGGTTGCTCGCGGAGCAAACCCCGAGATGTAGAGCCAGAGTTTAGTAGATTGTTGAACGGCGAGTGGTACGGTTCAGGGTCAAGGTCCTTGGTGCCTTGTTGCCTCGGTACAGGAGTTTTCGGAGATACTAGGGTTTCGTTCACTTGTAGTCGGCGTCTCTTTCTGGTGATTGTGGTGTTCGAGCGGGCTGAACTTACTGGAGTTATCTGAAGCAGACGACTTATGTTTGCTGCATTGGCTTGGATCTCGCTTCGAAGTTCTAGAAGCACTTTGGCATGCTCTTCCTGGACCTGGTTAAGCACGGTGTTTGTGGAGGTAATTGCATGCCGAAAGGTAGCGTTGGCCATGGATTTCGAGCATGCATTACATATCCAGTATAGCTGCGATGAATTGTTCACGAGGTTCAGGATTTCTGCAGTTACCTTGACACATGAGAGATGGAACTCAGCACGACAAAAACCTTTACAAGTAATTGCGTCTTCCTTTTTCAACCCGTTCGCACACGAATGGCAGATAGATGTAGCCATTTTGGAATTGCAAGTTTTCACGGTACCTTCCAAAGTAGCAAAAATTAGATTCGCAATATTTTGATAACGTGACTTGTTTTGCAGGAATCTCCAATTTTCTCGAACGCAGGGGTCGTTGATGAAAGCGTGATGATAAGTTGAGACGAAGAATTTGTAAGAAAACAACACAAAAAAACTTGGTAAGTAGGTAAGTAAAATTACAAACCGAATGTGTTTACCTCAGCTCAATTTTTTTGTAAAATTATGTAAATAAATTTTGTATAACACTTTCGTGAGGGGTGGTATGAAAGAACTACATCCGGAAGGAGAGGGTCATTCGAGTTCAGACGTGCGTGTGTTCAACATCATCGGAGCAAAACTTTATTTGTTTTGAGTTTGAAGTGGCTTTGGTAGGGTAATTTCGCTATTTTTACCCTATCAGTTGGTTCCTTGGAAGTGTCCAAGGACTGCACACGCGTCGGCCTAACAGGTCTAAGATCTAAGATCTAAGGTCTAAGCTACGAATCACGCTGTTTACTTATCAATATTTAACCATTAAGAGTTAGAAGAGAATTTGCTGCAATCTCCTTTGTAAACGACATAATTAACCAGCGTGTTCAGTCTACTTATCTACTAAATCAGTTAAACTTTTATTGTCCGTGTCGCCAGTTGAGAACCAGAAATTTGTTTATTTTAACCTCTCCTCGAACTGATTATGGTAAAAATAGTCCAATCAGTTGTCTAATGCAAAATTATAATAAAAACTACCAGAACATAGATTTTACTATGTCTAAACAGCTCAGCTAAAAAGTGCTTTTTACGCACTTAAGAACCTTATATTGTGGTATTCAAAGTAATATTAAGATTGTAACTATTAGGTTTAAGAATATATATGTAGCCTACGATGTTAGGCGAAATAAATAAATTTGTTGCAAAATTTGTTAAGGAGAACGTACCTCGGGCTAAGCCCTAAACGCAAAGGAGGCCTCTTTTGGTTCGGTCACTCTGGCTTGATCCTGGGACGAACCGATCGCGTCAACGAGAGGAGACGCCTGTTATACTCCTGACTCCGCTCTAATAACGTTTCGAGTCAGGAAGCTTACTCGAAGATAACCGCCTAGCCACGTGTCCCAGAATCCAACAAAATCTGTAGACCAAATTGATTCGAAACTAGTATTGTTTCATGAATTTGTGTTGGTTTATCAGTTACTATAATGATTAATTTACTAGAAACTGATGAATTTTAATTCAGAACACCAGACACTTAAAAATATGTTTTAAATCATAGGAAACAAAAATGACGCCTTTTTATGTAAACAACAATTTTCAACCACGTGGCGACGAAATTTCAAAACATTATCAGGATTGCCAATTTGAAGAAAATTTCATATTTCCTTAAAAATCTTGGGCCACAATTCAATTAACATCACTTTGGGATTATGAATTTCTCTAACGAAATGGTATCTAATGTAATGATACCAGATTGGCTGGTTTTATTTATGAGCTTGCGCGGATTTTCAAAGAAAAAAAATATTAGGAAAGCTAGGTTTGGGGGTGGTCTGGATTCGAAGGAAAAAAGCTCGATTTTTACCCGGATATATACACAATTTTGGCGAAATCAAAACAAAAAGCTCCAATAAAACTGACGATGTATGATTTTTGCGTCAAATAACAATTTTTTGCTTCATCAAATTGAGCTCATAACCTTAGTTTTCAATTAAAAATAAAATCAATGCCACTAAAGTGTCTCCAGAAAAATTAATGAAATATTATAAAAATACCGGGATTTGGACTGATTAGTCCGGTTTTAATTTGAAAATTTTGAATCACAATGCGCGAATTTTGCAAAGATTTCTGGTGAACATGAGCGGGTTTGTTCGGCCTGCATACATTCTGGAAAAGTTAATCATGTGACATTTTGGATTTGGTTACTGTCTTAAATATATCCAAAAACCCTCTTTGTTCACATCCAATCGAATTCCAAGTCCAATCGAAAATATAAATCCCTGTAACAATTTACTTAATTATGATATTAGATTCCTTGGAACTACATCAGTTGTTTCTTGACAAATAAAAAAGATATTGTAAAGCAGTTTTACTTCAGGCCTTACAAGCACAGGCCTGAATGAATTTAAAAAACAACTTTCTGTACTTGTTGAACGGATTCCCTGTACACTAGAAAGCTGGAAATGTGATTTTTAAAAAAGTCTGCAGCAGGAGAGCTTTAATGATAGCAGAGCTTATGGAATTTATGAATTGCCATGAAAGGTTAAAGCCCCTTTAGACTATTGATATCGAGGGTGATGATATAAAATAAAATAACCAAAAATACATTCATGCCTCAAACGTTTGTTAATTTTTTCACTTATATAAATATTTACAATTCATCACTGAGTTATTTTTTATGTAGGTATCATTTTCCTTTCAACTACATTTTCTGTATGATATCGCATCGTGTTGTGGTCTCATTCAATCAACTTCAACCCCTCTATGTGGGGAGCAAAAATAACCGTAGATACATAAAACAGCATTCATTCGTGCTCAACTTAGACCACACATCCATCGAAACCCATTAATGATATACAAACTAAAATCTCATTCGCATTCATCACACAGACACACACTGAATCTACAAAACTATTTTTACAGACCACTACTAGTCGTAAAGCTTGGTATCTACTAAAGTCACTAGACTTATGTTTCATTCAATAGAAAACGTCTCGGTTTCACCGCAACGCTCGTCATTACCGAATCCAAAGTTGAGCTCCTACTCCTGCTTATACATTTATCAATTTTTTGTGCCCTAAAAGCGTATCACGAGGAATGAGTTGGCTCATGCAATTACGGTACCTCACGTGATCGTATCGATCCGATAACTTAAAGTCTAATTTTCCGCCTTAATGTCTTTATCGCCTTGTTTGTTGTTGCTTCGATACTCGGAATAACCCTGGTATGCTAGATCATCGCCAAACTTGACGCCACCTCCCTTCAGATCGGAACCGGAGGCATCGCGATAGTAATTTCCGTAAGGGGCAGCAAAGTTTGGTTCCGGTCGACTGTACTGGTTCTGGAATGGCTTGAAGGGATTGTAACTGGCGGCTCCCACGCCCTGCGGGGAATACTGTGGCTGATAGCCGGTTGAGAAAAGTTCATTGGCGTTACAACAATTCTGATTCGGTCGGAACAACTTAAGATAACCGATGACACCGGGTATGATAATGGCAGCAAATCCGAGTATTTTCTTGAAACTCGCCAATCCCAAGATGAGCGGCAAGAAAAGCAGCAACTTCAGCTTGAAGATCTTCAGAATAATAAGCAGTGGGATGAAGATCTTCTTCAATCGGTGTCGGGTGAAGAGAGGAGCTTTCTTGTCCTCGATGACGTCCAGCTCGTCAGATATTTCGTCGATAAAGCGTGCTGAGTATCGGCCTTCCTCGGTGACCTCGTCTGGGATCTGGAACTGCAGGGCCGTCGATTTGACAAATCGCTCCAGCTGGCGAAGGGCAAACTTGTACAGCTGATCCCACTCGGAGTCTAATTGGCGCGGTTCCTCAGAGTACTCGAAACCTTCGTAGTGCAACGAACGAAGCTGAGTCTCCGGCAAGCGAACGATTTGCGCATCGGTAGTGAGCCTAAAAAAGGAAACACTAAAGTTATTTTGTGAATTCAAACATTATAGGCATTTTTGGAGCGAGATTATACGGTTGATAGATTATAGATTTTTTTCCAGTGATTTTAATCCTATCCGTTTTTGCATGAATCATCCCTTTTTCGAAGAACCTGTTGTACTGGTCGAGCGGTTACAGTAATGTGAATCTGTTGACGCTATGCGTATCGTGTTAAAATTTCTTTGTGTTAGAAGCTTTAAAAAATTTGAACACTGGTTCATCGATATAAAACAAAGATGTGTTTATGCATTCAATAAATACTTTTAGATATCACATTCATACATAAATATAGTATCTTTAGGTAGTTATACTGGAATTGGGATTTGAATTGTGAGATCCAAATATTGGACCGCACAAGAAGGTTTTAACATTTGTTGTTCAGACCACATATTATAAAACTTATGAGGTGATCATAAAACTGATTTTGTGGCAATCGCACGAAAGTTAATGTCTACATCATGAAGCTAAGAAATATATTTTTCAGACAACTTTTTCGAACTTTTTGCGACCATTTCATGAAAAAAAAACTAAAAACATATTTCTTGGCTTCATGATGTAGACATTAACTCCAGCTTTCATATGCATAAGGCAAATATTTTTTTGGACGTGTAATATATGAACTATAGCAGTTATCCTGAGGCATGTTTTTTTCGGATTTTTTTCTTTCATGCTGAATAATGAGAAAACTAGAAGCTTTCGCTATATATAATGTTCTAAACATATTTTACTGACATTACAAGGTTTCTATTGATATAAGTTTTGTTCAAATCGGTTGAACACGCCAAAAGTTATAACGATTTTAGCTTGTAGTGTCAAATTGACACTCCTAGTGCTGATTAGGGTAATGAAATCTGATGCGGATGAGGGTTAAATGATGTTGAGCTCATGTCAATCAACATTTTGAGTACTTTGAAGTGTTCAGTGAATTGACCTTTTCGATGTGTAGATCCAAACCCCAGTCGGCGTGAGAACCTCGCTAGCGAGTCTCTGTTGAAATGATAATAAACTGACCAGCTAGCTCTCTTCGATTCTGGCATTCAACCACACCAGACGTGTTTGTTAGTACTTTTATTCCTCCCTGAAAAGCTCGTTTAAATTCCATCTAGAATTTATCAGTTTAATCGTGTCTATAATGGTCACTTCAAATGGCGACGAGGATGGGATGTTGGAGATAAATCGAAGCCTGGATACACTGACTTTGAGTGACTCTCCACTCCCTGGAGAAACGTCAGTCAGTTACTCAGTTGGTGACCGAAGAGTTGGTGAGCTGAACCTGGACAATCATTGTGCATCGGTAGTGCTTTGCAGCTCAAAAATTTGTTTTAGAACTTCTTCGACACATTTTAAGACAAAAAGTGAATTTAAATGCGTTTATACCCGGAGCGCATTTTCTAGATGGATTGCTGTAGAAGAAGTGTGCTGTGGAAGCAGAGGTGGAAATATTTCGGTTTTATATTTTGTTTTTTTTTACGGTCGTTTAGCCGAAAACGTTTGATTCAGGCCCTTTTAAGAACACCGGTTCAGCATGTTTTTTCTCGTTAAAGTATGTGGTTCTATTTTCATTTTGAAGTAATTGTATTTGCTGAATTTTACATGTTTTCAATTTTTAAAAATTTTTACTTCTTTTGTTGAAGTTTTTTTGATAGTTTTTTTTTGTTTTTCTATGAAAACATATTTTGGGTTTATTTCGTTGTATCTGAGTTTATAATTGAAAACTTAATCTGTGGAGCAAGTAACAGTAACAATCGTTCAATATGTATCTTGATTGCTCACAGTAGTGTATTTTTTGTTTGTTTTATTTTGATTAAATTGCATTCAAATTAACTAAGCAAGAAAGTTTATGGTGGATCTTAATACTATCGTTTGTAAATCACAAAGGTCGTTTAATGGAGGAATGCTATGCGATTTTTTGGAGTAGAGCTGTTGGAAAGAAAAGAGCAACGAGAGTCCATAAATATTTCCCAAGCATCTATTCTGGAGAGTTAGAATTTATTTTAAATTTGACAAGGAGAGTCTTCCCGAGAGTGAATAAACGCAAAGTAAGATTTCAATAAAACGAAGCCCAAACTTCTCAATTTCCACAGGATACCACAAAAAGGAGAAATTGTGTTCTCTAGATATTCTGTGGGACTACTCCATGAACGAGTAGGTAGATTTTTAGGTATTTAAAGCATTTTTTCGAAGTTTTTCGAACACTTTGCAAAAGACACTTAATATTGGACGTTGTTTAAATCATGGGAATCGGGAAACCATAAGGTCCACAGCCCTTTTTATTTGTGAGGGATAGAATAACTGCCCGGACCTCATTCACACTAGCTGGATGTAATAATATTGTATTTTGTACATGTTCAATACGGGATTTTAATCATTGGTTCAATGAAATCCAAGCAATTTTCATATTTTTGCTTTGAGAATAGAAAAAAAATTAATACTGATTTGACAAAAAAAAATTAAAACGAAAGAAATATTATCATAAGGTGGCATCTCTAACAAGGTTTAATGCAAGGGTATCTGGGTATCTGAAATTTATATCAAAGTTTCTGCTTTGACGTATAGGTATCATCACTTTCTTGCATTTCCAATTAAATTTTATGAAAACATTGTCAGTATAACTGAATATAGCAAATCATTAAAAGGCCTTTCTTACCCGCCCAGATTATAAAGTCGGATATTTTACAACTTTTACTATAAAATTGTTTTTTAATAGACTTTTACATATAAAATGGTCCAATGTTTATAAAACAAATTTATGCTTATGAATACTTACTAGACCGCTGCAGCTTTGTATGGAAATTTCAAACTCATACATTTTTACACTACCCATAACTTTTTTCTGTTGTTTATAATGCCAAAAATAGCAATAAAAATGTTGTAAGCGATTCATTCAGTTCTGAATTAGTGCTATTAGCTCGATTTTATGTGCTAATTTGAATGGGAAAACTAATTTTTTATTTAAAAATTGCCAGAGATGTACTGCGAGTTAAAAAAAATTAAAAACTACTTGATTCATGCAGTATATTGCCTGTAAACAAACCACATACCTTGCTTGTATGCCAAAAAAAACATTCAATATTATATATAAAAATCATAATATGTATTTGTTTTGAAATTATAGCGTTTTTGCCTGCAAAACTGAAAGTTGTTTGACTGTATGACGAAAATGAAACATCACGAAAAACTGCTTTGCATAGCCAATAAATTTGTTGATTCATATATCCTTCGCAAAAACATTTCATAAAATGAATGTTTTTTCTTGAAATGAATTCTTATTCATGGAATGTTTTTTTTTTTCATGAAATACTTAGCTTCTGCCAATTTTCGCAAGTAATTAAGCTTAAGAATAGGTAAAAATAATAGTTAAAGACTAACTTCATTTCAAACTTATTGGAATTTCCTGGATTATATAAAATGCAAAAATTAGTTCTTCTATTAAAATTTTAACTTCCAAAATTGAAACCTACCTACTTAAGGGACCGGTGCCAATTGTCCTATATATAGGACCAAGATCATTGAAATTGAAATGCGTTGTGCTAATTCAGGAATCACCTTAATCACTTCAAACTTTACACTGAAGCTTTTTAGTCAAAAAGGCATCAAAAATATATGGGAGCGAAAAGCTAATTTGACCATCGGTCTATTAACTACATTGTTTTCATTCACATGTTTATTGGAATATGCGATAACATTTACCATTTTTCCTATTAGGCGCATATAGCTTCCGCTAAGCTCTATTCATTATATTACAGTAAATATTGAAGAGCTTTCTAAAGATTTGTTTAACTGTTTGTGAGACATTTTAAAAGTTGAGTGCCCACTCGAGTCAAGAAATTTTTGAAACTTGGACCATAAACATAACATTAAACAGATTTGACGAAAAACATCATATCAGGTTCTTAGAGCCATGCGGTTGAAAAGCAATTTTCTGCACACTGTTTTGATTGAACGTAAACTTCAACTTTTTGCAGCTATGGAGAGCTTACAATAGCAGTACGAGAACTTTTGAACTTATGTTTAAATCTATACAATATATGAAAACTTGAATTACTTAATTAAATTAATTAACATTTTCTACCATTTTAAATTAAATAGTATGAAAGTACTTGCAGAAATTTTAAAATATGGACTAAAATATCACCAAGGAGAGATACATTCAGCACGCATGATTTGCAAATCGACATTTTAAACTTCTTCTCTTCTAAACGATCGTTTTACAATCACTCCAATGTATAAAAATAGATATCTTCTCAGGTGTATATTGATTTCATACACATCTTCATTGGAATACTGGATGAAAACTGTAGGTTTTTAAAGGCGTATATAGCGCGCAATTTTTCTTATAGTTTTATCTTTTTAGTTCTCAGGCTCAAATTCTTAACAAACAGGATTAAAATTACTCACATGCTTAAATGATGAGTTTAGAAAAATGCAATGATTGGGAGGAAAAGGTGGCACGAATTCCAAAAAGACCAAAAACCTTCAAAGCTATTGTACGATGATTTGTACAAATACGCTTTGATTGTGGCAATCGCATGGAATTATTTGGTTGATGAAATTCGTTTGAAACTCAAATTCAGCTTCTGTTAGTTTTCCATTAGAAGCTCAAACAAAAGTTCACTTTCACTGGGGTCTGCTGAGCCAGTCCTTTGTTGAATTTATGCTCAAAGCAAACACAATTCAGAGAACCTCAAAACAAATTCAATCAAAATAAATACTCACTGATAGACGTCCTTTCCGAAGAACTCCACAAAAGTGTTGAGGGCTTGTGATTTGAAGCAATCAGCCAGCTCCCCATTCAAGCATCGCCCATTGGTTCTGGCCAGGTACGGATCGACATTTCCACCGGTGCCCAGACCGATAAAGTCCAGCAAATGTTTGCCCTGGCGACGTTCTTCTCCTGCGACTGGTTCCACAACCGGTGCTCCTGCTGAGGGTCCCAACGATCTGCTAGCCTTCTTCAGGGCTTCATCCGTCTGGTCCGGCAGCTTGATTCCGTCGTTTTGAACCGATCCGAAGAATCCGACTAGCAGCACCACCAGCAGCGGCCATCGCAGATCCAACACTCGATGCCGATGTCGATTTACCGAGAAACCCATCGCTGCAATCGAAAGAAAGAAAAAGTATTTCCCCATTAGTGGAACACGAGCTAGTTTCTCGTACTTGGACCCGCTCGAACCGAAATGGAAACTTGGACTTGGAGTGGCCAGTTTCTACACACATGGGCGCTGCAATTGAAACATTTCTTCTTCTACTTCGTTTCAGTGGGAGGGGTGGGGGAAAACGACATTTCACACGGCATTCGTCCGGCGGGGGTCGATCCACTGACCAGCCCCCTCGATTATTGGACTCCTCATCAATTCATTACGGGCTGCATCTGACAGTTGATGTGGTTTTTTTTAATACTTGGCAGATATAACAAACTATGATGTACGGCATAATTATTAGTTTCTGGTGAATGGGATGCAGATATTAATTAATGCCGCTAGTTAAGGTGGTCCATTGTTAATTTGATATGGAAATGAAACAAATTCAGTGGGGTCTTGAAAAGTGAAATTCTCAAACCTAGCTGTATCTTAAAAATATAATTAGAGGGCAACTATTTCACGTAACGTGATCTTTTTTTTTTTCAAAAAACTTTCCGGCTATTAATTCTGACTTTATTTCAATATTAAAGCACAACAAAATGTGAATCATCAGTTTTCTAAAATCTACTCCAATCATGACATCCCGCTATTTGCACGTGATTGGCATAAGATTTGCACATGATTGGTGATAATAATCTTTTTGACCGCTGGCATTGTTCTCCCAGAGCAACCGCATTGCAAATTTCTGATGGTAACCAAATGAAATATTTTCTTGTTTCTCCATATCCCATCACAAGTTGAGTGTCCATTTCCCGGCCATTTTAGCGTTCCCGGGAATCGGAAAATCGGACAACCCTTTTCCCGGGAATTCCCGGGATCCCAGGAAAAATTGAAAATGAAGATCTTAACTATCTACTGCGTACGAATCCTTATCGATATGGAATTTTTAAATTAGAAATCACGGAATTTTTAACGCAACACATTTCATTCTTTTTCAATGCTTCAAAAATTCAATAATCAAACCCAAGACTCAAAAACAAAGTACTTTAACGTGCTTTAACTGGCAAAATGGTCTGATTTTGGCACAAAAATTTGAAATAATTGAGAAAGATGTTTCACTAACGTAAAAATGATGGTTAGCTAGACTTCAGGCTATTCATCAAATATCGTAATTTTTTGGATAACTATCAATTTCTTCCACAATATGTCATTTTTTGCTGATGATTTTGCTACTGTCAACAGAATCCAAAGCAGAAGTTCTAAATGATGAGTGCTGCAAAATAGAACATTCAGATTCTTTCCGTAGCGTTTCATTATTGAAATTGTTGGGTTTTATAGATTCTTTGTTGTTTTTCACTTTTACGTTAAGTTTTCGTTCGGAAAACCCAGATTTAAAAAAAATATATTTAAGACTAAGCCATGGTAGAACTATCAATTTCCTCGCTCAATCTGATGCATTTTTTAAATTAAGATCGTGTAAATTTTTAGTAATTTAGCACATTTTATTGGATTCGGGAATTCCCGGGAAATTCTAAGCGTTTCCCGGGATTCGAGAATTCCTGATTTTTTTAAATTTCCGGGAATTCCCGACCGGGAAATCCCGGGTAGGACACTCTACACAGAAAAAATTAATTGCTGTAAAATTACGGTAAATATCCTGTAACAAAAAGGAGCAGGACTTTTACCGCAATTTTACAGGTCGAAAAAATATCACGTGAAATTTATTTTTACGTGATCGTATTTTTTTACAGGCTGCTCTAAAATTACAGGCTGTAAATTTGGAAAGAACGTTCCTATTGGAATTTGTCTTGTTTATGTTTTAGTAACCTGAATTAATGGCGATTTTTCATTTCTGAGTAAAAACAATCTATTTTAATAAGCATTATTTATTATTATTTAATCTCATCATGTGAATACTTTCTCCTATCGTTCCTGGGAACGAAAACACACGGATGGAATTCTATCTTACAAGAACCCATCTCCGTACAGGTTGCCACGTCAAATGCCGCTTTAATTTAGCCAAATCAGCGAGTTTGTTGGTGGTAAGACCGTCTCCATCGATGCAAATAATTCCATGCGTCGAAATCAATAGCAATCACACAGGAAAGGCTTTTGAAATAGCCAACCGTAAACAATTTTTCCATTTATCCGGTTTATTTTGAGCTAGAAAAAAAAATTAAAGTTGAAAATCTGTTCTGAGCTTCTAATGAAAAAAAAGTTACCCCTTCTTCCTCCTGCTTGGTCCTGCAAATTCATCGCACCGCTGTTTTCGGAGTAATCGTCACTTTTGCTTAGCTGACTTGTGTAATCTCCTGAATAGTGAAAATGTTGGCAGTCGAACAGTTACTAGCATAATAGCTTTTGTGATTTTGATTGACAACCTTAATTTTCATTGTCCTGGAATTTGAAACCAGCCTGTAAAAAACCTGCTCATTAAAAATTATTGCCTTTAACCTGTAAAACTACGGCAAATGTCATGCTCCATTCTGTTACAGGACATTTGCTGTAAATTTGAATGATTTTAACTTAAATGTACATGCTTTTTCGATTATTGGCAGTTTTATTTTAAAGGTAACCATTTTCAATGACACGTAATAGTCATTATTTTTTTCTGTGTAATCACAAGATCAAAAACATATTTTTATAGTGGAATAGAATGAAAAAAATCGTTGCAGAATCAAAACCTAAATAACAAATACCTCTCGTTGTTTTGTTTAGATCTTTCCCTGCAATTACCCAATAAATAAGTTTGACGTTTTGTTCTAATATCAACGAGGTGCGGAACTTAATTTTTCAAAAACCAACCTATGAAAATCAAGGTTATTGATGTTGATATTTGTAGACATCAAATCGAATAATCAGTGTTAAAATGTTTGCCATAAAATATTTTTTTTTTTCATTCTTTGCGCTCCTTTTTGCTTCCGTGCCACCATCATAATTTTGATCCACCTAACGATCATTAAGCCAGAATAGAAAGTTGACAGAAACACGATCACGCGTTTTTTAATCCGCTCCGAATTACGAGGCTTAACCCCTGCCATCAGATTTTGTACAGCCACCTTCTTTGCCGCAGAAAGCCAGTTTGCCTTGAACTTATGCTCGTCCTTAGTAGTTTTTTTGGTCTTCTTTAGGTTCCGCTTGACAATAGCCCAGTATTTCTCAATTGGGCGGAGCTCTGGCGTGTTTAGAAGGTTCTTGTCCTTGGGAACCACCTGCACGTTGTTGGCGGCGTACCACTCCATGGCCTTTTACCGTAATGGCAAGATGCCAAATCCGGCCAATACAGTACGGAACAACCGTGTTTCTTCAGGAAAGGCAGCAGACGTTTATTCAATCACTCTTTCACGTTAATTTCTTGGTTGACAGTCTCGGAAGCTATGAAAATGCTGCTTTTCAAGCCACAGGTACAGATGGCTTGCCAAGCCAGATATTTCTTCGCGAATTTCGACAGTTTCATGTGCTTGAAAATATCTGCTACCTCTCCCCTTCCTTTAGCCGTATAAAACTCCTGTCCCGGAAGTTTTTCAAATAAAATAGTAACGTTTGAAAATATTTCCCAAAATTATTATATTTGTTAAGGTTTCCAAAATTTTTAACCACACGTATCCGTGTCGGACAAGTCCGGGCAGTTTGACCAAAAATTCGGGCAACATCCGGGCAATTTTGGTCAAAACAAGAAATTTCTCTAAAAAAATGAAAAAAAAAATCATAAAAACTTAACAGCTGATTTTAAATCGTGTTTTGGGGTTCCAAAAAACCTTTCACGATGATTTTTATAAAACTTTCTCAAAAAATTGCGTTTTGAACGCATAAATAAACAAAAATTTGCAGCACAATTTGATTTTTCTACTTGGCAAATAAAGTGTAAAATCTGGGCAAAATTTGGGTTTTTTCAATGGAAATCGTGCATCCGGGCGGATTGCTCTAAAACTTTCTGTTAAATATCCGGGCAAACCCGGATAAAACCATTTTTTATTTAGTACCTTACCAAATAGGAACTTACTTTCATCGGTGGTAGAATTTTTTTGATTTTCTCAAGACTCTGATAGATTAACTTTATTTGATTTGAGCATTGAAAAAGCTTTATTTATTTATTGATGTCTTTGACTGGGTTGTCATACAGACAGCTTTATTTAGATCCTTTAACGCCTTTAAAATTATATGTTTATTATATGTTCGAATCAAATAAGCTAAATCTACCGAACTCTTGAGTATATTATTGAAAATAAATCAAAGCTGCAAAATTAAAAGTAAGAGATTTAAATTTTGCGCAAGAATCTGTTTCTTGAAACCTGAATCCATATTTAAGATTTCAGATTGAAATTTAGTTCTTAGAAAAACTGCAATATCAATAATGTTAAACAATGCACTAAGAAAATATGGAATTCTCTGTGGATTTCTTACGTTAAAATAACATGTTTCTTTTTAAGCAAATGATGTTTAGAAAAACCATTTGCTCAACTAAAATTCTGAAGAAAATTTTTTAAATAGGTTGTTTTTCAATTAAAGAAATCTTGTTAAATAAATTCTAATTCTTCTTAAAACCTTAATTTTCAGCTTAATTGTGAATACAAACTGGTTTTGAAATTGAGTTAAAACAACATTGTAAAATTGTAAATTATTATGAATTTCGAATAATGTATCTGATTTTTCAATTTAGGATCGCCGTTTTCAAGGATTGTAAGTTTGAATTCTGCATATTAATATAGTTAAAGAACTGTGAATCTAAGTATGAAACGCAAATATAAAATGGAATTTATGTTCGAAAAATTATTATATTACAATTGAAAATGTATATGAGTTTCGAAAAGCATTAATCAAATTTTGAATGAAATTCAAAATCTCATTTGAACCAGTATTTCGAAACAGCATTTCATTTCTAATGATGATTCGAACTGTAGATCAAGAGTTCTAAACTATACATAATACATAATACAGGATACAGAATCGCAAATATGAAAACAGAAATACAATTTTGATTTATGTAACCAGAACTTCTGGAATGAGTTTAATTTCATCTGAAATTAAAAATCCAGACCCCAACAATATTATTGATTGATCTTGCCCTTAAAATTAAAAAAAATCGTCGTTCTCGATGTTCTCCTTAGAAAAACAACAGTTCCCATTGAATCTAAAAAGTTCTCAGATCGCCTCGAATTGGCAAAAGTGACTCATATAATTAAAATACAAGATTTTATCAAGTCTCATCACAACCGCTAAAACATTGGGAAAACTTCGTTGGTTTTTACGCATTAGATGAATCGAGCGAATTCAAAGGCGAGTTGAGAGGACAGTCTGAACTTTTCGATAAGAATTCAAGCAAGTTGAGAGGGCAGCTTGGAATTCAAATGAGAATTGCAAGGATGGCCTGAACTGAACACATCGATGAGAATTTCAAGCGAGTTGAGAGGACAGCTTTTGATTCAAAAGCGAGTTGAGATGACAGCCTGAAAATAACAATAAGCATTCAAGCGAGTTGAGAGGACAGCTTGTAATTCAAAGACGAGTTGAGATGACAGCCTGAAAGTATCGATAAGAATTTCAAGCAAGTTGAAAGGTCAGCTTGCATGTATCGAGAAGAATGTTAAGTGAGTTTAGGGGTTGGCTTGAAATTCAAAGTCGAGTTGAGAGGACAGGTTAGGTTTTCCAAACGAGTTGAAGGAAAGCTTTGAGTTAAATGGTGTGTTGGGAGAATAGCCTAAATAAGTACATAATCGAATTTGAAATCTATTCTATTCTATTCTATTTTGTTTATTTATAGAGGATTTTAACCACCTTGGTCATTCTTCCTCTTAAGAAAGTGTGTACATTTGGTCTTAATTTGAAATCAAGCTGGTTCAAATGCAAGAACCATCCATGAAGCGTTTCGAAAGAACAGCGTTAGTGTCATATACCTGAAAAAATTAGTGACCAAACGGGTTACGAGCACAATGATGCAAGACGGGACCACAGTTTGAATGAAGTGTTCACAATCCAGGTTGAAAGGACAGCTAGAATATGAAAAAAAAAACAAGTCGAGGGAGTGGCCCAAGCATCTCATCGATTTAAAGCCGGTTATGAGAACTGCTTGAGATAAACACGAACTGCAAGGTGAATTGAGAAAACTTGAAATTGCACATTAAAATGAACATTTTCAAGTTAATATGGGATTGAGCAATGATAACGAACACATTTCAAATTGAAATACAGGCGAGTTATAAAATAAATGCATGAAAAATTTCATTTCAATTTGAAGTATGTTGAGGGGCAACTTGAAATGGAAAAGAGTTAAGACACATGTTGTGCATCTAGGACCAAATTTCAGTCACAGGTCCATAATTACGAGAAAGAATTAAATTCTGGCACGATGTTCTTTGAAAGAAAAGTGAGAAACAATCTGAATATTTGGATTTTTTACAATACATACAGATGTTTAGAACCAGTCGAAAAAGCTTGTCTCGGAGGCAAATCAATTAATGCAGAAGTTGCACCTTGAGTTGCGATATAGTATTGTAGTCAGCATGGGAGATACCAGATGTTTTCTGGAATTCCCCCTCAGGGAATCAAATCGACCACTACTGATAACGATGATAAATGATGACATGAGAAATTGATAGCTTCTTTGACGACCCAGACAACCATTTGAAGAGTATTTCGAATTTGCAACGCAAATATACGTGCAAATATACGTGTAAACATATCGTTTATGATGTAGCAAAACCAGTATATACGTATAATTTTGGAGGCCATAGAGGTACATTAGCAAACATATTCGTGATTTGGATTGAATTAAATTGCGATTTGCACGACTTGTCATGCGCATCATTTACGACTACCCTGATTCTTTTTGGAATATACTATGACAATTTACGTAATCATATAGATGATTGAGGTTGTAATAAACGACACGTAACAATATGGAAAGTTTGACGACTTATTTGGTCGTCTTCTGCGACTTGAGTGCAGGGCTCTCATTTTCCGTCAGTTGAATAAAAATAAGATTATTATTTTATTTTTGTACTTTAAACCAATTGGTTTATTCATCCCCAAAAATATTAAAAATAAGATTATTTCAAAGAAATGCGTTTTTTGCTGTCAAATTCAAGTTTATATCGTACACATTTATTATTTGCCTGATTACTGATTTTTTTCAACGTTCATGAAGTTATGGTTAGTACCTGGACTTGAACCTATGACGATACGATCTGCAGCTCATGATGGTTCCTCGGCGCTATGTGGAATATATAAATTCAAGAGGATTTTCTTCAAAGGCATTAAACCAAAAGCAAATCGTATATTTCTATAACTAAAATCTTTTAAATCGTAGAACACGTCATCGATGATCGAAAAATAAATCAGCATTTTGAAGCCTCCTTAAATACGAGTCTAACAATCGATGTCGTATTATCATAAACGATTTTATTGAAATTATTTGTATTCTTTTACGATTGCCAGCAAATACGTTTTACGAAAATCAGACATGCGAATTACTTTGCACTGGTATACGATTGCATGCACATTATTACGAATCACTGCAGTTATATACGATTTTATAGCATATATCTCCAAGTGGCAAGCAAAGTTTGAAGCTTATTTTATTTCTGCTAAGATCTAACGCTTGGTTGTTATGATAATATAAAACCGTATTTCATGTTAAAAGAAATCTTAATTTCGAATAATTTTCTGCATAGCACGACAAAATCTATCAATCATGGCTGATCATCGTCCCAGACAACTATTTGGTGGGTATTTGGAATTTGCAACACAAATATACGTGTTAATATACGTGTAATTATATCGCATATAATGCAGCAAAACCAGTATATACGTATTATTTTGGAGTTCATATAGGTACATTAGCACACAATTTCTTGATTTTATTTTATTGTTGTAATAAAATCATGCAATGTATTCAACAATATGCATGGGCCACACATTGTAGGTGCAGATCTACGAAAATGAGTTTAAATTACATTGTATACGATATAATCTGTAAAATAAAATACGTTTTCTGGTTGTCTGGGGTATATCGGTCGTTTCACAGATTTTTTGCGAATTGTCGTACACAAAGGTCGAGTTCATATGTACATAAATACGAGTCTCTCTTTTTGTCGTAATAAAATCATGCAATGCATCTAAATACGATAAAGAATATGCATGAGCCGCACATTGTAGGTGCAGATATACGAAAATGAGTTTAAATAACATTCTATACTAGGGGTGAGCAACCCGCGGCCCGCGGGCCGCATGTGGCCCGTGAAACCCTTGTGTGCGGCCCGCGAAGCTTTTTTCAAATTTTTTTGCCTATTTTTATTTTTTGTACAATAAATAGTTAGCAAAATTTCATATTTTTTACTTTTTTCTGACATTTTAAGCGTTTATTATGTTCTGTTCAAGGCTGACATGCAATATTGTTTATTGGCATAATGTTGCATTGGAGTGTTTTTTTATTAGTATACTTTTTTACTTCCACTTTGAGAGCAAAATCCATTAACGTAAGTCAGAAGAACAGCCATAAATCGGAACCTACACATGGTCAAAGGAATTTCGAAGCCGGTTTAGTGAAGTAATTACCTATTTTCATTACAAGAAAAAATATAAAATCGAATGATAAAAAATATGCTCAGCAGATTTTTTTTTAAATTATTATATCCAATGGCAAAAACAAATTAAACTTAAAACTTTTGATATATTTTTAAATTTCTGAATATTTACGAAAATTACGAAAGTTAAATAATAAAGCCTAGGTGAACGATTTTAGATTGTTTATAAACATGAATCAACCCACAAAAATTATTACTTCTTTATAAAAACAATTTATGTCTGAAATTATGTGATTCCACCCAAAATGTCTTTGACGATTATCTGTGATGCTTTTTTCAGAAATTTGATAGAAAATTTATCACAAACATCGATAAATTGAATTATTTCACTTACAATTCGCCATCCACATTACCAGAGTCAAAATATAGCTTTAGAAATCCTATTCTAATGATATCTAAATAAGATTAAAAATGAAAATTTGAATAAAAATTCTAAAATCAAGAACGTAGTTTGGAAGATAGTTGCTTAAAAAAACGTGAAATTGAATATATTTCTGAGATTTCGACAACCTTGCTCAACATCTTATTGAAAGGATCTAATACAGAGCTTCAATTTAAACAAACGAGCTTTTTAACGTTTGTAGCAAAAAAATCTAGGCTTTGAAGACAAGTTTCAATGGTGAAAAAAAATCACAGAAAGTCAAATAGCGATTCAACGTCCAACGCTAAGAAGACTGTGATTCCTTTAAAAATATATTTATCACACTCTTAGTTATCACTGTGGTAAACTCCAAAAGATTTTTTAATGAAAGTGATGACGAATTGTATCATCGGTTGAAACAAGAATGTTGTAAGAACAAATGTTCGTAAAAAAGTACTAATTGACAGAATTTAAAAATGTAAAAGATTTGGCGAGGTACCTTTTCAATATCGGGTTTAAAAAAAAGCCGTGTTGTTACTGCCGTGAATTACTGTTTTCGAAAACGTGAATTCGTTTTATCTTTTCTTTTTAAGATTTGTTTTCGCCAAAAATGTGTAGTTATGAAAAATGACATGAAGTTCTGATAATTATCACAAAAAAAAAATTAAGTGCGGCCCGCCGACGAAATTTCAAATTTAAATTGGCCCGTTGGTTCAAAAGGTTGCTCACCCCTGTTCTATACGATATAATCTGTAAAATAAAATACGACTTATGGTTGTCTGGGGATTCCAGTAACGATCAAGATAATCGATCAAAAGTTGTCTCTCGCCCATGAGCTCGAATTCCGAGCAAATTCTTCGTCCAAAACTGAAACAAACCAGAGAGTATAAAGCAAAGATATCTGTGCTCAAAACAATAAACATTCTAGTAAGAAACAGTGTTATTAACACTATTTATAGGAAATGATAAATTTGGATAAGAAATAAATTGGTATAGTAAAGTATTAGGTGGTAAATTGTTCATGAGGATGCAAATTCGTCTCACGGATGTTTATGTCGGAATGATCCTATCAGAAAATAACGAGATATTGTGTATTTTATTGCAACCCGTATAACATAAGAAGGGTTTGTCAAACTTTCGCCGAGAGCTCTAAGTTGTTCGATGGTAGGTATATACTTATTATTACAGCGATTCTTTTAAATATTTTTGACCATAAAATGCAAAATTAAAACTGAGGAAAAAAACAAGAACATATGAGATATTGATTAGCTCAGTTTAACTGAGAGATTAAATGTGCAATCGTTGAACTTTAACGACGTTGTATAGATTATGTTAATCAAATTTGTGGAACATAGACAATGTTTACTAAACATACACATAAGCAAAACATAAACAAAGGTGATTAGCCTTTAAAACCACAACGATCTAACTTGTCTTTTGATTCTTGATAAGGGATTCTTTTTGTGATCGAGTACAAATCTAAAATACAAATACAATATAGTTTTACGTTAGTTTACGGAAGAAATTTAAAATGATGAATTCGACGAAGATTCAAATAAAGATGGGAGTGAAATATAGCATCGGCTGCGCATTGTAGGTTAAATTTTCTGTGCTTAACATTGGTAAATTGTCTTCGTTAGTTCGTAGTACTTTTTTTATAAACGGACACAAACACATACAGCATCTCAATGAAACTAATGTTTCCTCGAAAATTTTCCTTTTTCCTAACTATAAGCGTGAATCTTTCAAGGATATGATAGGTAGCATCTTACAAATGCTAAAACCACCAACCCACTGAAAATGTACTATGTATACCGTGACCGGGATTCGATCTCATACCCGTTAGCTTTGAAGACTTGAAGGCTATCCTTTACGCCACGGGCTGCGGCTTTACATCAGCTTATTTTTAGAATTTATGTTAGAAATTTAAACGGGATTAAAATTGTGACATTTATTATTGCTTCTTATAGTTACTCAGCATATTTCTGTATAGAATACGTAAGCTTTGTGTACTATGGCGTTTTCCTGCGTCCATGTTATTCTTTTTTCTTGAAGACTATGCTTTTGTAATTCTCTTATTTTTATTTTTATTGGGATAGGAGGGGGATGTGTGGATGTAAACCAACCCTTGGTCATCCTCCATGAGCGTGCACACCAAATACCTAGCGGTGCTGGAGACCCGCTGATGGTACTTCCAAACGTTGAACCAGTCTGCAGAATAATCAATTTTAAAACGCGATTTTTCTTGAACTTGTTGACTCGGGGCGAACAGAGCATCATTGATCGGGGCACGATGAGCATTTTCTGCCGTAGAATCTAGCAGCAAATTCAAATCGATGAAGTCAACTGATTTATAGAGCTACAGCTAGACTAGTTTACATCTGACGATTTAGCCTTTTGGTAAGGTGTCGGAAAGCCAAACCCGTAGCGATGGAGTTTTTTTCGGCTCGGTGGGAAAAGTTCTCATGTTTTAGAATTTTCGAGGTTCCGTGTAAGAATCTTTGGGTTCAAATATTGTTTTAAGACACAGACATTTTTCGAAGAAAAATCATATTTCTTCAAAGCTGTGGATCAGGCTGTTGAGTCTGTTCTACTGCAAATTATAATGGTTCTCTTTAAACATTTTTTTTAATTTCTCAACAACTAGCGTATTTCTTCTGCTGAACCACCATATTGCTAGTGTACCCGTACGATGATAGAGCAATGAAGTGTGGCCAGCGAGTAACGAGAAGGCGGTGCGATGTGTCGAATAATTGGTTCGCTGTAAAGCGTCTTCTCGATATGAATTTCACACATGGATGACTCAGACCGCTCCGCTAAATCTTGAAGATTCATATTGATTAGAAATTTCAACCGCCAAACCACCACGTTACCATTTCTTGATCTATGCAGACAAGTTCAAGCTGTCGGATGTTTGAAATGTTTGGAAAAACTATTCCATTATCATTTATCATCCCCCACAAGTAGGAGCGGGAGGAAGGCTACGAGTGGCAGTGATATTTTGAATTTGACTAGTCTTTTGCTTAATCGACTGTGAGGCGTCTTCCGAGCATGGTTGGATTCATATGGATGAAATATTCAAGGGCAAAACTCAACGCAATGCGACGAATGGTAATACCTTTTTATGCCTGATTTACTCAAATTAATAAAAAAAACATGCAAGACAAAATATTTTAGTCGTCACAACGTCACGTATTGAGAAATAAATATTGTGAATCCATAATTTACAAACATGTTGAAGAGTTACTAGAAAGCTTCAATTTATCACATTAATCTGAATGATCAATTCGAAATTCGACATTTTATCCGCACTTTATTGACTTCTGAATATCTGCCGGGGAAACTTAATATATTCCCCATTTTCGAACATCACTAAGACTAAAAAACAAGTCAACAGAAACAGTTACAAAACCGGTTTTTTAGATAAAGAGACAAAACAACAATGAATGACAATAACTGAACCTAAACGGTGCAAAAAGAAGCAACGAATGCCGTAAACTAGAAATTCCGGAATCAGACAAGAAAACAACAACATCACTTGAGCCAGTTTTTATTTATGGGTCACCGTGCCACTGACCGGGGCCCTCTCGAGACCTCGAGACAGTGACGTGGGGTGGTCATTAAGGAGCTTTTCTCCTACCTCTCACTCATTCTCAACTCGAAATGCTCCGGGAACGATACGGTCCCAGATTGATGACTGCTATCCCGAGCTTCGGAATTGTTCCGTCTGATATAACGTTCGTTCGAGGAGATTTGTATCGTTTTATGGCTGTTATCAGTGCGGAAAGTTTTCGTTCGATGGTCCCCGCCTGAAGTCGGTCCCTGGTTGGTATTCTTTCTTCCGTTATCCGGCCAATGGCACAGCATCTTTCTTTCGTTTTTGTGACCCCGGATGTATCCGACAAATAGAACCATTAGGAAGAGAATCAACTGTTGTTGTTATTGTTGAGTGCCGATAATTCTGATTGATCAAGCAAATGTAGCAAATAAATTTCCTGCTCCAATGGGCCCACAATTTAGAGCACAATGATTTGTTTGAGCTTACAGCGTGGAAGTCGTTTCCCAAACTCTCAAACCGTATTGTACTATCAATTGTAGCTATCTGACAAACGGATTAAGTACCTACAATTTGTGGAACCGTAATGATACTTGAAGGTTTCAACCGATAATAAAACCATCGATTCAGTATCATGTTAACCTCGTTGATAAGGTGGGAAATTTTGGTATATAAAGTCTAGAACTCTTTTGAAAAAATAACTGGATACAACTTCTTCTCCCTTTTGAACGTTTAAAATGTAGAATATCGTCTTTCTTAACGATACAACAAGTTTTCGGTCTCATTTGTAATCATATCTTTTTACCCTCAGCACACATCACTAAAACCTCTGCCTCAAATCGCTCGGTTAAATCAAAGCAAACCTTAAACAGCCTAGGTTGCGATGAACGCTTTCCGTTTTCATCAGATCTGCTCCATTTGCTGTGTGATTTAACACGGCCCGGCATTTTGTAACACATCACCTTTGAGCACCCGTAACAAAAAAAACTACCGTCAACTGGGGCAACATGCAACAATTTTCAACTTCAATGGCTTCTAAAAAACTTATGTTCACAGTTAATCGTATCCTTTATGCATCAAAAGTTTTAAGGATACTGGGGCATCAAATTGGCGTAGTTAAAAAAATTATTGGTTTCTTCAGTGATTTTTAATTTTCTAAAAACATGCGATTTTCACACTCCTTAGAAAATGGGGTAACTTGCAACAAACTTTGTTTTTAATGAAAAATCTTATGAACACGTACGAAAATTCATAGTTTTTAATATATTTGCGATGCTTTAAAGACTTTTACGCATGACAACACCAATTGCAATAGTTTTTGGGTCTGTTAAAACAAATTTTCACATTTTTCTGAAAATAAGGATGCTGCATACATTTAGGGGTTAAATAATACTACGAAAAATTCTACAAGCTGAAATTATAAAAATAAATGTTTGGATGAATGAAATTTAAATGTTTACAAACGCGTGATGCAAAACATTCATATTCCAGCACATGGAAACGAGATTTACAAGGTATTTCTTTGATTTGCATTTTGTTGCATTTAACCCCAGACACCTAACTGAATTTTAAAAATATTCATTTAAAAAAATTGGGTGATTGTTCGAAAAATATTTTTACACCAAGAATGTTGATATAACATGAGGAAACCTACAAAGAGTTTGTAGGTAATTTTATCAAGCCGATCCGTCATACTGGGTAAAGTTTTTTTCGGCATCAAAAAATGTTAAAATTTGTACATTTATTGCTCGATTTTTCAAATTTTACATAAAAATAAAAAACTTAAGACAACTAGCTTAAGATGCGAGAAATTATGTTATCATCATTTTGTTATCATTAAAAGATAACTTTATTACAATACATTAAATTAAAAATTGATTCAATGTAGTGTTATATAAATGTTGCATTGAACCCCGCTGTTGCATGATGCCCCGTTTGACGGTATCACTGGAAGAAAAACGTTTAATGAGTTCGAATGTAGTAAGTACCTACATTTATCAAATGGGAACCTTTTAAGATCAGTAATAATTCAGGAAATATTGTTTTTTTCGATCAAATGTTTTATTCGAAGGTGCTTATTTTTAACCTTTCTATTGATGTTTAAAACAAAAATTTAATAAGATCAGTCAAAGTAAATCAAAAAGGTTGTTGCAATGTTTTAACTAGAAAGTTTGAAATTTCAACCGGATTTTACGGTTTACGGTTTACGAATGCACTATATGGTTTGAGGCGGCAAAAAGTCGAAAACTGGTCTTTATCGGAACGTTTTTTTTATTTTTACTAGTTGATTACTTAAAATTTGACTAAGATATCCCCAGTATTTCAACTCATTATCATGGATACTAAACGCACCACAGACATCAGGCTTTAAAAAATGAAAAAAAAAATATTTGAAAATGAGAAAAATTTAAATAATATATTTCTATAGAAAACATTTTTTTCTTAAATTTAAAGTACACCATTTTTTTTTGTACCGTTCAAAATTTTGATCTACGATAAAAATGAGTAAATAAACAATTTTTTGAAAGTCCAAAACTGGAAAGCCTTTAAAAAAAGCCCCGCATTGCCCCATAATCTTTTCATTTTCAAGATGTAGATTAAGGTCCTTAAAATAAAATGAAAGAGTTTCCAGCACCGTTTTTAGAGCTAGCGTCAAAAAAAGCTGAAAATATAATGCAAATGGGTAAGTTTTACCCATTCATGAGTTTGAATTCAACAAAGTAGTCGCTGGTTTGTCAAAAAATTCTTTTCTCATGCTAAATCAATCATTTCACACATTTTTTCTCGAGTTTCGTGTTTTGATAATATTTACCATTTAATTATCTATTAGTCCAAAACACGTATTTCAAAAGAAATAAAAAGTAGGGTCAAAATTTTCTAAATTTACAAAAGAGTTCAAAACACAAAATAATACTTTTTGTCACCTGATTGTCTGGAACTGCTCCATAGTGGAATGTATTAGAGAGAATACGCTGTGTATGAATTCTGGAATTCACCATGAACCTTTTTATGAAATGAACTCTACAGCTGAATTTCTATTTGGAATGAGGATTCGAAGCTAACCAATCGAATTTAAAAATATTACATATTTTTGGAAGCTTTCAAATTTAAAGTTCTGGACAGACTAGACGTTCAGAAAAAACATAATGATTCCAAAAAAAGAAAGAATTTCGATTAAGAATTGAGATTAAGAGTTCTGATTCAGATTTAGAATTCAGATTCGAATTCAGATTTCAGTCCTAGGATTCAGTTTCATATTCAAATTCAGATGTATGTTGATAAACTCTAAATGTAAATTCTGAATATTATTTTTTTATTTTTGAAAAAAAAAAACATGATCCAGGATTTACATTCAGAATAAAAATCGGAATACATATTTCAATATTTTGATCGCATTCAGAATCCAGATTCAGATATCAATTTAAAAAATCAGATTAACTATGACTTCACGATTCGGTTTGGCAAGACATAGTGAACATTTCGAATTTCTGTTTGGTATTCAGCCTCTGTGGTTATGCAAATTTTAAATAAATTGTTAAAACAATTTTCATAGCCATAAACAGCAATTTTCCTAGCAAATAGTTGTATATATTCATGAAATAATCTTAGATTTAGAATAAAGATTCATATTTCAGTAATTAGAATTTAATTTCAGATACAGACATGGAATTTAAATTTGGAGGACAAATTCAGAATAGATGCAGCCGAAAAAAACACTGAAAATTGAATTCTTTAGCCCCTTTGGTTATGCAATTTTTGAATAAAAAATTTCAACAGTTTTCTTTAGCGACTTCTGTTAATTTTTCAAAAAAAAAAAAGGGTTCGAAAGAGTTCAGAACAAGAATTTATAATGCAAATTCAAATATTAAACTTAGATTGGGAATTCAATAATTTGAATAGAATGAATTCATAAATAAATACCAATAATTTGGATACATTTTTAGATTCAGATTCGGAATTCAAATTCATAGGTCAAATTTTAAACTCATCAATCTTTTCAGAATTCAGATTAATAAAATAAATACGCCAAGAGCGCGGTGGATGCAAAGCCAAACCAGGCGTCGATAAAGAATATAAAATCAAATTTGTTAATACCTTCTTAGTTTTAAGTTTCGAATTTGAGGTTTAAATTTCAGATTTGAATTTTTTCCAGATCTTTTTTATTAAATGCCTTCTTCAGCTGAGCAGAGGATTTGAATCTAAAAAAAAAATTGATTTTTTTTAATAACAAAGTTGATCGGAATTCAGATTTTCATTCTGCATCAACTTCAGAATTCAGATTCAGATTCGGAATTTAAATATTATATTAACATTTCAGATTGAATGTGAGATTCAGGTTCAGTTTAGCTAGGCTCTTAGTTTAAATTTTGAATTTCTGCTCAAAATTCAGATCAGGATTCCAAAATCAACTTCACATTCAAAACCTATATTCAGATTCAGAGATGCCATTCTCTACTGAGAAAGACGGAGAACGGAGAATAAAACACCCCCGTGCGATAGCTGCAAATCTCCCGGGTGAGGTTTTTTGTTTCTCTCCACACATTATTCGCACCCCGGTTTCGAAAGCCACACACACCTAATTTCAATAGCTCCAGCGTGCGACAATTTGTCACCGTAGAGCACCCCGGTGAAAACACAGAACGGACTGGTTCAAGCCACAAAAAAGCAAAGACAAAAACAAACACGATGGTGTGCATAATAATAGCATCAACAAACGATGAATGTTTCGGGCCAGTGGTTCAGCTTCGTATGTATTGGTAAACGCAACAAGCCAAGCCAGCTGCCGTCGCTGTCGCTCTCCGTGGTGAAAACAATTTATTCACTGTAGTGTGTGTTCGCTCTGTCGTGTTGTTTTTCAGATTCTCTACAGAGGTTCGGTTAAAAATCTCTGCGGTGCGTTTCAGAGAATCTCTACCGAGAATCGAAAACCGAGCACTTCGGTGATTCTCTGTAGAGAAATTGCAAGCCTGTTCAGATTAAAAATTCAGATTGAGAAGTCATGTTAAGAAAAATAATTATGAATTCAGATTCAGAACTAGAATTAAGCTTGAAAAGTCATATAAACCCTCTTAAACCCGTTCCCAGATTCAGATTCAGCTTCAAATAAGGAAGACAGTTTCATAATTCAAAAATAGAAATTATGTTCAAAATTTAGATTATGATTTTTCACTCATAATTTGAATTTTGAAATTAGATTCAGATCTTAGAATCAAATCAATGAGTTGCTAATCTTATCACTATCTTCTTATTTTGAACCATTTTGAGCTCTTATAAGGTATCATCCTAGGCTACGCACTACCGTTTATCCAGTTGTAAAAAAACACGAAAGAAAATAGCAAGACTCGACATTATTCAACTGTTCAAATGAAATCTCTGAATACCACCACCATTATGAACTCAAGATACAAGTTGACTCCATATTTTAAACATAATTATTAATATTTTTTGTTTTTTATTAGAGACGTTTTAATATTTTATTTCTTGATATAAAACACGTTCATTGTTTACTTTTAGAATAACCGTAAAACGGGGTAACAATCATCATCGGGGTATATTTGAACAACATGAATTTTTTTCACATAATCATCAATAACTAAGTCTAAAGTTAAAATATCTCAAAACTTTTTTCAACGTTGAAAAAACTGTAAGTTGAGTTTCTAGTTAGGAAATACTTGGTTTGTTTTACATAATTTCAAATATAATAAAAATCTAATTTCATAATCTTAAGATATCAATTTTTTCGAGGGCTCGCAAACAAACACCATTTCTGATGGAATCAGAGCGTTTAGAAGCAGCACGTTGATTTATGTGAGAGTTAAACTTTTTTCCTTAATAAATTTAAAGTTTTGGTGTAGTTTTTGTTGTATTTTGAGGTAAATTTCTGATATTTTAAAAATAAGGATATTTTCCAAGAGTAAGCCTGTCTATCAATTGGGAATAGTGCGAGGGCCTTGGGAATTTAATGACGGCAAAATTGGGTTTTTTCTTAGTTGAAATTTTATAAGTAGGGGAGAGTGGGGATACTTGATCCCCTTTTCTTATTTTCACCATATCTTTTTGGAAAAATTTAGCAACTTGCCGTCTTTGACATTTTCTGACAGCTTGTAACTTCAAGTTTCTATGCTCCAAAAATTAGAACGATACTTGAACTCGTTGATGAACTAGAAGCATTTTCGTGGGAGTAAAAAAATTGCGATTTTTCTGAAGTTAGGGGAGACTTGATCCCCTATTGAAGGAGACTTGATCTTTTATTCAGGAAGCCCTAATCCTTGTATAAAAATCAAACAAAACCCCAAGATAGAATGTCAATCGACTATTTTGGTCATGTTTGTTCTCATTTCATAATTTCTAGCAGACATAAGAAGAAAATTCTATAACTTTGTCTCAACGCTAATAACATTGCATACTTAAAGGCGCTATTTTTTATAATTAAGAGAAAATTAATTATTTTTGCTCTTTTCTTCAGACAGTTGTTTGATAAATATTAGTTTTTGGATAAATATTAGTAATTTCGTAATCAGCAACCATAACGATCAATTCAGCAGAAGAATATGCCGTTTGGAAGGGGGATCAATTGTACCCAACTCTAGGGGATCAATTGTACCCATAAACAACATTTTAGAAAACTTTTTCTGAAAAAAGTTGAGAGTTATCCATTGCTTTGAAAATATGGCATTATGAAGTTCATTTTACGCTCGAATGATTGATACATTGGAACAAATATTTTTTTCATAATTTTCCCATGTAAGGAACATTTTAAAGTGATGAAAAAAGATCTTCAAGTTACATATTGTGAAATTTTTCAAACAAAGTTCAATTACTCAAACAATTATTTTGTTAAAATTTTTTAAACTACAAGCATTGTTATTTTGCTCATTTTGGCACATTTTTCTAGAACATTTGATCTTTGTAAGACATTCCAGTTTCGAGATATAGCTAAGGAATCAAGTATCCCCAGGGATCAAGTATCCTCATTCTCCCCTAATGTTAAAAAAAATTAGTCCCTTAATTTATGCAGCATCATTATTTATCTTTCAGTAATAATTCGGTATCGGTTTTTGAAAAGGGCGTATGTGCCAATTGTAAACAAATCCAGTTACTAGCATAAACGTATCAAACTTTCTATTTTACATCTAAAAACATGACATTTTGGATTTCTAAAGGACGCTCACATTTTGGCGAATGGACAACATAAGAAAACAAAAGGGCCAAATAACCAATTTATTCATTTTTCACGTAACAATCACGAAAAATTTGTATTCACCTATCACGGAATGATATTGTGCTTATTTTTAAGAAGTTCAGGTACTAAGTTAGGAAAATGATAAGAAACAGTGAAATAGGCAATTGATTATATTTTCTGAAACTTCAAATGCGTTTTTGTCAAAACAGAGGTCTTGGCGTATTGGTACTTTTCAAAAATCGATACCGAATTGTTGTTCCGCCTGAGCAAATTAAGGACCGCGATTTTATTTTTTGTTTTTTTTTTTGAACCATGAAGAAATCTTAACCAAGAAACACCGAAATTCAGCAGGTTATTTCTCAGAATTCACTGGACAAAAAGTTACAACTGAAGTGTCTTTGAGCCAGCGAAAGTTATGTTATTAATTTTGTAGAGTTTCATGAATAATTTTATATTATTTGAGTTTGTTCCGTCCGAACTGCCTACAGACTGATCAATGTTATCCCAAAGCACCAAATTTTAAACAAAGACGAAATCGATTTTTAAATCAAATTTCAAGAAGTCTAATAAACTTCTGCAACCATGTTTTACGTTCATAGAAGTCCAGTACTAGTTTTAAAAATATGAAACGTGCCACATTCCCCTTTACAGAAAAAAAAACAATCGAAAAAAATTGAGAAAAATGAAATGAACAATAGTTTATCACCGGTACTTTTTATACGGTTTTTAATTATTGACTTTTAACGGTGAATGAAACAACTTTTTTTTTTTAATTTTTTAATTTACGTAACGTTTTGGGTTACTTCGCGGGACACCTGATAATGGGTGAAAAAAAGTAACCCAAAACGTAATGTAAATTTAAAAAATAGTTGTTTCATTCACAGAAAAAGCTAATAAGTAAAAACCGTAACAAATGAAGGTAGCGAAATTTTGCTCAGTCAAAAGTAAGTCATATTGCATTTATCTAGCAATAAATTAAACCCGTCTATTTTAGAGCAGTATTTAATTATAATGAGTTCATATACGATTACGCCTTTTCGAAAACCGAGCACTTGAAAATCTGCTTTGTAACTTTTAAATGGCGCAGTAGATGGCACTGTTTCAAGTCAATTTACAACGTATTTTTGAATGTCAACATAAGAAATTTTACGCACTTTTTAAAGAGTTTTTGTTCAAACTTGTACGTGTTTTTTGTGCTTGAAGCATTTTTGTGAGATGAAAAAAATTGTGATATTTCTTAAGTTAAAGGAGACTTGATCTATAACTAAAGGAGATTTGATTCTTAATTTAGGGTGGTCTGACCCCAGCGAAAACTAGTTAAATTCGAAGATTTAAGGTGCGTAGTATTTTTTGCCATGTTAGTTCTCATTTTACAGTTTGTTAGTATCAGACAAAGAGAACTCTAAAAGTTTGTCTTCTACCTTAAAATCATTGCACACTATAAGGCGCAATTTTCTAGGTTTTAGAGAAATACAGTATTTTGATAATCCGGTTTAGAGACATAGCAAAGAAATCAAGTATCCCTAGGGATCAACTATAGTCATGCTTCCCTATAGACCGTAGAAAATTGGATGGCAATTTTTAATTATTCACCAAGTATGACCGTATGAAACTCAGTCGAACCACAGTTTAAGGAAAATAAACAACTATATTTCCACAGAAAACCATCGAACTATGGATTCTTGGATTTCCTATAACAACATTTCCTATGTGAGCCTTCATACTTAATATTATGTAATAATGATCATTCTAATTTTTAAAATAAAAATCTTCCTGTTCCCTCAAGAAACACCACCTAAAATAATCGAAATGTCAGGCATTTCATAAGCGTAGTTGTTTATTGGAATCCCTGGACCTAATTATTCGACCCAGTCAAATATCCAATATTAAAATTGAAATAGAGTTTTTTTTTAAATTTGTTACCTAATTAATTGCAATACAATCTCACAATTCTCCACAAATCAACGTATTAGGACGCAGGAAGATTTTTGTTATTGAATGAGTCATTGAATTGTGATAAAGCTTTTAAATATATCTTTCAAACTTAAAAAAAATAACAAAAAGGAAAAATACTTAGTCAATCAGCATCTTTTAATCGCCAAGATATTTGTTGTAAACGCATGACTCCAAAATATCCACGGGTTTCAGGTATTTTAGGATTTTAGCTAGTGTTGTTTCAAAACAACACTTGGCATTAAAATGTTAGTGACTTCACTTTTTTTGGACACTAAAGGAAAAAAAAATTCGGAGCATTTCGTAGATGCTCTACAAATTTTTTCCGAAGCTTTTTTCTTAGACTTTGAAAACTGGAAAATGAAGGTCTTATTAAGTACTTTTTGATAGGGCTTTGAGAGTGCGTCCATAAAAAGTTATGATGCAAAATTATTGATTTCAAGAATTCATTGCGGATCCCAGAAGTTTTTTTTTTTATTTTGAAATTTGGATTCGCCTGAATAAAGATACAAGCCGCCGAACTTCATATTCAAACTCAAAGCAGATTAGGGTTAACAGACTGTTCTGAGATTATCATGTAATTTCAGTTGTTGAAAAAAAGGTTTTAATGGTTCCGACCACAGGAGAAAAGATTAAGTGAATGTTGAGGATCGAAAGTGAATAAGGAAATAAAATGTTTGTCAAGAAAATTTTATATCAGCACAGACGTTTTGAATTGAATTGTGAAGTAGATTCCACTTCTTATTTTATTACGAAGTTTGTTTGCTGGTTGTTATTGATTATTTCCCAAAGCCATAAAATCCGTTGCAAGACAATGTACAAAAAGTCAGTTGACAAACTGAATGCAATAAAATGAAACAAACGACTGTAGAAGAAAAAAAATACCAACACAGTTTTGGTGACAGCTGCTCTCCACGGAGTTTTTGAAATGCACCAAGTGCAGCACTGTTACTGAAAATGGGTAGCCTTTACATTTTAAAAAGGACTTATTTTCCCACCTGACAAATTCACTGTTTCGATTCCAATGTTTTTATTTGGCTTAATCAAATCATCTGAAACTGAATATCAATTAATTTCATCGACCTTCTTGGAAATATAAACAAAACCTCTGCTCCACCACATGGAATCCATTTATTTCGAATGCATTTGTATCCCCCTGTTTTGAAAACCACCAACATTTACATTTTTTTTCAGTTGTCACAACCAGTGAGTATTTGCATATTTTCTCGCCTCTATTTGAGTTGAAACAAAACATTGTAATACATGTGTTTTGTACATCTATCCGGAGTAAATATGAATACTTTAAAGAGCTTCACTGACAGGGTAAAAATTTTGGATGAAGTTCACTGACTATTTAATTCCAATCAAACGTTGTAATTTTAGATTTCTCAGACATCTTTATTGGCTTGAGAGCCATAAACTGTTCCATAGAAACTATGCCATGCCTATTCTGAGAAACTAAACAAAGTTACTGGTGAATTTCTAAGAATAAAATCTGAGCTATGCACGTATGTCATACCAAAATAATATAGTTTCACTGTCATTTCGTGAGGAAAGTAAACGTTCTCCGTGATAAACAGTCAATTAGAACCATCTCACAATCGAATTATCGCTCCATCGATTTGTCTTTTCCAATCTTCCTTCAAGCGATAAATATAGGAATCATATTTGATTGCCTTCAGCTCAATTGAGATTACATTTTTCGGAAAACAAATTACCTATCTTGTGTGTGAGTGAGACACATCGTCTCAAGTTCAGTTTATCCCCATTTATACATATACCTCACTAACAGCGCAACAAAGCGGCTCTCGCATTTTCCCATATGTTCGAAATTTCTTAATGTTGCTTGTCAGTTTTCTCATAAGACAGGAAACTGACATAATGTGATATGGCATAAGAAAGCAGTGGGAATGTGAATATGTGTAACTAAGTAGCATAGCACTGGGTCAAATTATGATTATGCGTTGATTGTTCCCAACCTACATTAACATCCACTTCCATATTGATCATTATTATCTAGGAGAACATCTATTTCAAATTATGAAAATCGGTAGGCGACAAGAATTTATGTTGGCATAAAGTAGATAGCTATCAGTTAATTGGATAGACAAATTTCACCACAACATAAACTTTGATTCAATAAAGCTTAGTTCTTTTAGAAATGGGACAGTTAAGAACGCCTGTATCTCAAAAACCATTCGTTTGAACGAAATACTTTCTATGAAGAAAAAGAAGGCAATGTTATGATCTTTCATGAAAAAATTTGAAAAAAAATATTTACCGTTTTTTGTTAAAGAAATTTCTACTTTATTCTTGCTATCTCCCATTGGCCGGCGCACACTTTTTTCAGTCATGGTATTGATCAGTTTCTCCAACTTATACTTCGTAAAATCTATATTTTAGGTGGCTTCACCTTCCTTCTTCAATTTCTGATACTTTTTGGTCCAATACTTCTCTGGAAACTGGAAACTGGAAGCATTTTAGTGGATACAGTTGTTTCGAAATGAACAAATTTGATTATTTTTGACCACATTTTTGAACGTTTTTTTTCGGTACCGGTTTTACAGCTTAAGAGCTTTGGAACTATCAAAAAATGGTTGTTTGAGGTTGGATTTCAATGAGTTATCACTAGGCAACACTTTTAGCTTATCGGAGAAAATTGTTTTGGACATTTTAGCGATCTACCCTTAATTTTTCGTTTATTGAAAATCAAAAATGCTGGTATGAGACTTGCATTCCTTGATGATCCTTAACCGTTGTTGCCGATCATCTGCTTCACTCCAATGCTTGATTTGAACTTTGTGGACATTATTGACAGTGTTTGCATACTTATCCACCACAAAAACTCAGTAATTCTTTGAATAATCAACGGTTTTGTCAGCTATCAATTTGATAATGACGAATTTTAAAGGAAACTGTGCAAAATTATTTTTTTCTTTTTCTCTTGCATCGTTCATATCTCAAAAACGCGTAAATTATAAATTTTGAAAAAAATAGGTCGAATATTACTTTTTACAGGCAACAAAATGCTGTTAAAATTTTTAATATACAATAACTAGTTAACGAGCTATTAGCAAATGAAAGTGTCCCATTTCTAAAAGAACTAAGCTTTAGAACCGTCAACTGGGTTAACATTTTCCAATTTATATGGCTTCTTAAAACTTAATGTCCTCAGATAGTCATATAGACGTAGTCAGAAAAATTATCGGTCTTACCAGTTATTTTTGAATTTACAAATATTACATGCGAATTTCCCTCTACTAAGAAAATGGAATAAGTTGCAACAAACTTTAATATCAATGAAAAATTAAGTGGAAACGTTTGAAAATTTATGGTTTTTTTTTTATATATTTGTGATGTCATTACGCATAAGCTCAAATTGCAGTTATTTTCGGTTTTGTTCCAATTAAAGTTTTCTTCTTTTTTTTTTGTCAAAAATGTTTTTAAAGAAAATGCACAAGGGAAATGTATACATTCAGGGGTGAAAAAATTACAATAAATACTACTAGCTGGAATTATAAAAATTATTGTTTGGATGGACGATATTTCGAAATTAACAAACGCGTGATGCATAACAATTTTATTCCAGCATATGGAAACAAGATTTAAAAGGTTAATAATTTATTTCTATTTTGATGCATTTTAACAAAGACTGGTGACTAAATTATAAAAATATGAATTTAAAAATATTAGTTTTTTTTTTTAAATATTAGTGACTGTCCGAAATATATTTTTACACCAGCAGTGTTGAAATATGCTAATAAAAGCAATAAACTTTCCTGGTCTAAAATACAAGATAAACTCTAATCCTTATCTTACATGTAGGATAGAAAAGCTTAATAAAGATTTGATAAAGAATATAACATAAATTAATTGGTTTGGTAACCCTAACTTATGTTTGATGCTCAAAAATTTGTAAAAATAAAGTTTCTCTTCCAAAATTTCAGCTTTGGCTTTATAGTTATGTAATGTTTTTTTTGTCTTATCGTGAGATGATTTAAATAATTTTAAACGTGCATCTTCCAGCGATTCAAATACTGTGTATTTTCTTATGTTGATTAGGAACAATTTTCCTATATGTTTGGATAACGTGCCGCCATTAAACCTTCCCTCATTCTTATTCTGTTACCTGTTCATGATAACACTTTGGAACAGCATTTTTGGTGCCTATGTTTTAAAAACAAATTTTTGGCTTCCTAGATTCAAATCATTTGTCAAGTTTTGTCAATCATAAAAAAATAAATTCAATTCAATTAGATTCAAATTTAAATAAAATTAAATTAAATTTTAAATTAAATTAAATTTTAAATTTTCGCAAAATTGGGAAAAAACACAAAGGAAGCTGCTGTTACTTTTTTTCTCAGACGTCAGAATTACTCGCGGCCTTCGATAGAGCTTATCATTATGTTATACCTAATCTTTATTTTCAAAACCTTTGCATACACTTTATCAGTTAAAGTGTAGGGGAGGATGGGGATACTTGTTTCCCTTTTCTTATTTTTATAGTTTTTTGGAAAAAATTAAGCAACTCGTCGTCTTTTGTATTTTCTGACAGCGGGTAATTTCAAGTTAGCATGCTCCAAAAGTTAGAATGATTGATGAACTCTTAGATGAGCTAGACACATTTTCGAGAAACTGCAAAAAATGTGATATTTTTTTAAGTTACAGGAGACTTGATCCTTTACTAAAGAAGACTTGATCCTTTATTCAGGGTGCCCTGACTCTAGACAAATATCTAATAAAATCTGAAGGTAAAAGGTACGTTGACTATAATTTCTTGCCATATAAGGGTAATTGTGCCTAATTACGCTATATTTTTTCAGGGGTTTTTAGATTTGATAAGAGTAAGCCAAATCTTTAATTGCAAAATATAACATTTTTAGGTTACTAAGTTCCAAATTCTTTAAGGTACTCGGTTGAAGTTTTCGATAATCATTTTAAGCTTTAACTTTCGAAAACTAATGTGTTTTTTTTTAATTGTGTCGATGTTCCTAATTTGGCACTTATTGTTCCTAATTGTTAACATATATGTGTTCCTAATTATGGACAAATAAAAGAAAAGTGTATCAGCGTACCCACTATTTTTTCCTTATTCTGCATACGATTATCTTTCTTATTATTTTAATGAGAAAATTCTTAAAACATTTTTTTAGTCGTAACTATTATAATATTTTTTTGAAATACGACCAGAGAAAACAAGCCTATTTAATTTCTACAACAAATTCGTTTATGTAAGTTTTGAAGAAAGAAGTATGTTAGCTTACTTGTGTAGTGAATGTAAAATTACTTGTTTTTAAGGTTTTGTGCAATGATATTCTATGCAACTCTGTTGCATACAAGCTTTCATGCAATTCGTGCATTATTCCTATTTATTTGTTTGTCGCATTATTTTTTATTGTCCCCCCCCCCTCGCGATTTTCCAACTCAGAGTGACAAACGAAGGATTTGAAATTTGTTCCGGCCTAAGTAGAAAATTTAAAGTAGGTAATGGATACAAATAAGTTTACAACTTATTTTATTCATACTCTTTTTTAAATTTTCTGAAACATGATGGTTTACTTTTCTAATATTTTTAAGTTTTTCTTCAATCCTTTGTTTTTTTTCCTTTTCAAACTACTTGTTTGCGTCCATTGCTTTTGTAAGCTTGTTAATCATCTGTTTTGCAAGTTTGTTACATGTTCCACGATTTATGTTAAAAAAGCGGAATTAAAAAATATGCTTCGATGAAACAATTACCTTTGAGTGCTTTGGACTATCATCGCCCATGAAATACATGTGACAAGATGAGATTTTCCTGGTTTGCAGCAGACTCCAAGAAGTTTGCCTGTTGTTCTTCAATTATCGGAAGATCGATAATATCAACACTGATCATACTGACAGGACACTTAGAACAAAAATCCGATCATTTTCTGGCTAATTTTTTTCGTCAAATTTATCAGGTTCGCAATACCGACGGCAGGTGGCGAACCTATAATTTTTCCAGTAGAAATGCCCTGTAGGAAAAATGTACCTGTTTTGCACGATTTTATCGTCTGAATTGCCTGTTTTTTTGCGAAAGTCGGGTGGCACTTTCTAACTGGGATAGCATTTCTTCAAATCGATCGATGCGCACTCTGGAATCGATATTGCGTACTATCGATTCCAGAGTGCGTAAATTATCCAAAAAACGAAATCGACTGTCCAGTCAGTATGGTCAGTGATATCAATATGCTCTGCTTTGAGCAGTTTTCAGCTGAAATATGAGTTTGAAAATTCTAAATACACATGAGCAGACATCTGTTTTCTATACAATGGAATAATTTTTATGTTGAAATCTCCTGCAATTTTCGAGAGAACGATTTTATTGTTAAAGTAACAAACAAATTGTTCAATGATTCAAACTAGTTCTTTTTAACTTTCGAACAACGATTTTCTTTGAACTTTTGTACAATGCTCATGCCCATCAACTCATGAATATGGATAAGTTTTTATTTTGAAATAGACACATGCTTTTATTTAAAAGCTTCCTTAAATTCAATTATAGCCATGTTTCCTCTAAGCTGTGAAGCTTCATGTCTATTTCCAGAACTTCTTTGGGTTTCACTTAGCGCTTTAAAATTTTCATAAAAATATTTTCAACATTAAGATATAGCTTTGAAATACACTAAAGTTGAAAAAAACTTATCAAGTTTTAACTTATAAACATTTATTTAACAGATAATTGAAAATAAAGTTATCTAATATAAAATAAGTTTTAACAACTGTACATCAATCATTACTTTATTTATTTTACCTCAATCATATTCATTTAAAAAACGCTATAACTTCAATAAGTATGGTTGCGAACATTTTACTCTGTCCAACATTAGTGTTCCGAATTAACGACATAGCATTTGTTTAATTTTTACTTGAAAAAAATATGATTTCAACTGTCTAATTACCAAAATCAGTTGAACATTTCAGCTTATATCTTCCATTTCTAAAACTGTGATTTATTGGAAACATGCTAAGAATTCCAATTCCAATTTGGACGTATTAAAAAAAAGGTGTTTACTTAAAATTTTAGGAGTTGGAAAACCAAATTGTGAGTATGATGAAAGTTAAGATGATTCGTTACATTATCATATTTTTTTGTAGTTGTGATAAGTTGAAAATAACATCACAAACAGTCAAAATCAAACGGTATGTTAACATTATGTACAAATGTCAAATTTGTCAAATTAGGAACACCCACCCTAGTTCTCATTTCACAGTTTGTAAGTATCGGACAAAGAAAAATTTATAGAAATTTGTCTTCTACCCTAGTATCATTGCATTCTTTAAGGCGCAATGCTCTAGTTTTCAGATAAATACAGTATTTTTAGCCTATTTTAACAGATATTTACTCGATAAACATAAGTTATTGTAGTAAGTATTTTCACGATAACCAATGATCACGATCCATTCAGATGAAAATACATCTTTTTGGACAGTTATACCCAGAACATACATTTTGAAAAACTTCTTCTTAAAAAAATTGAGAGTTATACTTTTATTTTGAAATTATGGCAATATGAAGTACATATTATATTCTAACGCTTGACATATTGGAACAAATATTTTTCTGATGGTTTTTCATGTGAGAAATATTTTGAAGCGATGAAAAAAGATCTTCAAATCACATTTTGTAAAAATTTTCATACAATGTTCAATAACTCGAAACTAAAATTTTTCAAATTTGTTAAGACAACAGCATTGTTATTTTGTTCTGTTTGGCACATTGTTCTAGAACATTTGATGTTTATAAGACATCCCTGTTACGAGATATAGCGAAGCAATCAAGTAACCCCAGGAATCAAGTATCCTCATTCTCCCTTACACATTTTTTTATGCATGTTCACCTATTTTTAAATGATATCGTAAAACTGTAGCTGATAGAAAAACACAAAGACTTGAACAAATATTAATTTCTTTTTTTTTTGTCAACCATCCTTCTCCTACCCCCCCTGCCCCCCGCCCCCCCCGTTCCCCCCCTCACCCTTCGAAATTAAAAAAAAACTTGAAGGAGAATATTTATAAAATTTGAAGTATTTTAGATAAATTTCGAGAAAAAATATCAAATATCCGAAAGATTACAATACCAAAAAACAAATTGTGGAAGATGGGAGTTATTTCACCTTTTGAATACTTGATTTTATTCAATTTATCGATAAAAAATATTTCCGGGAAAATGTTTTTAAATTTTAATTTTTGGCTTTTTACGGTCTTGGATCTCAATCAAACAACTTATTTTTCGAAATACTCGACGTTTCGACCATTTTTTGTGGTCTTTCTCAAAGGAATTATCTGTCTGCTATTATTGTCAATATCGTCTTGTCTAACGGCTAGGTTTCCAGTAATTGCAGCTCCAGTTCCGGTTAAAATTAGCTGCAAGTACTGGACACCAAGCCGTTGGAAAAAAAACGATATTGAAAATAACAGCAGACAGATAATTCCCTTGAGAAAGACCACAAAAAATGGTCGAAACGTCGGGTATTTCGAAAAATAAGTTGTTTGATTGAGATCCAAGACCGTAAAAAGCCAAAAATTAAAATTTAATTTATAAGTTTCGTGCAATAAAATGGTATGCAATTTTGTTGCATACAAGCTTTCGTGTAATTTATTCCAATGAATTTGTTTTTCGCATTACTTTTTATTATCCTCCTCCCCTCGCGATGTTCCAATATCGAGTGACAAAAGAAGAATTGAAAATTTGTTCCGGTTTTATTGCAGATTTGAAATCAGCGCCCCAAAATAACTCAAATTACAAAGCTTTTAAATTACGTGCACCTGTTGCCTTGTGTAATAAACCAGATCCTGACGTTCAGCTGAGAGATGTAAAGGTCGATGATCTCTCGGCCGAATGGGTTATCAGACCGAAGGTTTTCTGGCCGAATAAAACAATAGGCCAAAGTTTATTTTTCTGATTTTTTTTAGACCGAATGGTCATTAGGCCAGTCGTTAGGTCGAATGGTCGTTAGTACGAATGGTCAGTAAGCCGGATGTACGAAAGGCCAAATGAATTTCAAGGCGTAAGTAGCGATTGAGCATCAGACTGAACGGTTATCAAGTTGATTGATCGTTAGGTCAAATGGATGAAAGGTAAAATGACCGAAAGGCGGAATGTTAAGACTTAAGAAGGCTAAATGGCAGTACCGCAGAAAGCCGATTGTTAGTGAGGCCGAAAAAACAATAAGCCGAATGAATGTTAGGTCGAATGGTAGTTAGACCTATCATTTATTCGGCCTAAAAGCGTTTGGCCTGATAACTTAATAAATCATTGCGCTATTCTACAATACCATAAAGATGGTAAAACGATTATAATCGAAACAAAAAAAAAACAAAACAAAACAAAAATTGCGCTATTCTACCTAAAAGGATTTGACCTAACATATGTTCATCCTACTGTCCGATTGGTCCAGCATCCTTTCGGTCTATCATCCGGTCTAACGAATATTTGGCAAAGCATCTATTCGCAAATAGAACCAGTAGCAGAAATTCACCAGAGTAGTGTATGAAAACGGTGCATTGAGCGGAATGTACTCAAAATTTATAGTTCAAGGGAAAATAACCTTTGCAGTTTAGAAGATACCCACAGTGAATGCAATTGTGATCACTGTTACCTGGTTTAAGGGCGCAATTTATCCGTTATGGGTGTATGCCTCGAATCCGATATAACTCAACCATTCGCTCCAGAGTAGTTGTTGGATCTATTACGAAACTGTCAGCGACAAGATTCAGAGTTGTGGTGACGTGATCTGACTTAATTCATGCCGGCACAAAAAAGTAGATATTGCGCCCGGTGCGGTGTGGCCAGTTTGTTCAACGAATGCAGCCGGCAAAGTTCAGCACCACTTCCGATTGTGTTGCGGAAAGGTTTCGAAAATTGGGCTCTTCATATTGCACCTTCTGCTTCTTCTACCGTTATTTGTAGTTGTCATTCGTATCGAACCAACAACGGACTTTCGAGGAGAGTAAAATTGAGATGAGTTTATTTCCCCCCTGTATAGATTTCTCGTCGCATATCGGGGGAGGAGTTGAGCTGATTCACTTTCACTAGAGCTTCATTTTGCATAACTTTTGCGGTGTACATTGCTAGGTTAGGTGTGTTTTTTTCTCTCTTCTTCCATCATCGACGAGTTCCCCCGATCCGATAATGCTGATGATTTGCATTGGTAGTCGCATCGATCAGGTTCCAACAATTTATGCGCATGGTTGCATGCTGTTATTTGGAATTATTATGTGTGGAATGTTTTGATTTGCAAAGTCGCTGGCTTCATGAACTAAGCGTTTGATTGATATTATCTGTCTGGCAAACAAAAAGTGAAGTTTTTATACAGGACGTTTTAAACAAATCAAGTAGCTAAAACCTGAAACTATTACTACCATAGCTTGAACAGTCAGAATAGAAAATATACTATAAATAATATTTAGAAACGCATTTTTCTTCTCTTTTTTGCCTTATAAAATCAAACAGCATTTTTCAGTAAGGAAATCGTAATATTGATACACGTTTAAAGCATGGATCACCATGAATCTGGTTGCACTGTTTATTATACCATTGCGCTCCTAGTAGTTGGATCTGGAATGCTTTGACAGTACTTTGTTCGGGAACGTTTCCTCTATCAGTGCTGAAAATTTCATTACGATTCGTTTTGTTTCAAAAAAGTTACACGTGATGGAAGCCGTGAGACGAAAATAAATTTTGAACACTCACTTTAAAAACCAACGTGGTCGGGTTAAAAAAATCGCTAAATCGTTAAAAATGCTCAAATCAACCGTGTGTAGCGTTCTCAAACGTATCCGTGAGAAAAATACTATCGATCGGCAGGTTCATACCAAGCGTTATAGTGGACCTAAGAATCAGAAACTGCATTTGAAGGTGTTGAGAACGATTAAGGCAAACACAGGGTAGTTGGACTACGAAATCGCCAAGAAATTCAACGTCGACCGGTACACCGTCAGAAGGATTAGTCTCCGCGAAGGAGTACGATCCTATCAGGCCAGTAAGCAACCAAACCGGACATTGAAGCAGAATTTAGTAGCCTAAAGACGTGCCCGGAAGTTATACAACAAGATTCCAACGAAGTACAAAGGATGCATCCTCATGGATGACGAAACGTACGCGAAGATGGATTTTGGGCAGCTTCCTGGCCAAAAATTTTATAAAGCCACTGCAGTGGTGCACTGCATTGGTCGGGGTGATGTCCCCGGCAAGTTCAATTTCGTTCTTGCCGATAAGTTGGCAAGAAAGTGTTTGATCTGGCAAGGTATTTGCAGCTGCGGACGAAAAACCCCGGTTTTTGAGAAAAAGAAGACCATGGACTCCGAAATGTACAAGGAGGAGTGCCTCAAAAATATTTTTTTTTCGTACATTAGATTTCACAAAAGACCAGTAAAGTTTTCGCCAAATTTGGCATGCTGCCACTACAGCTAGGAGGTACTACAGTGGTATTCGGCCAACGGGCGGATTTTGTTGAAAAGGACATCAACCCACTCAACTGCCCTCAATTCCTCCCTATCGAAAATTTTTTGGCAATTGTCAAACAGAAGATGAAGAAGAATGGTAGGACGACTCGGGAAGCAACAGAGATGAAGAGATTGTGGAACAAAATGGCCGCTGAGGTCAGTGAATAGGGTGTTCAAACTTTGATGAGTGGTTCTAGACGAAAAGTTAGAAATTTTATCAAAAAAACATCGAAATATTTTTTTTCTTATTTTTCCTTTGTAGTGCAATAAAAACCCTACATTTTGATTATAAAACATACTTTTATCGTTTACATAGCTCCGAGATAGACCCGTTTTAACGCGTCCTGATTTGTAGTGATCCATGCTTTAGTGCACGGGTTCATCTCAATTTTGTCAAGTTTTCGCAAACTTGTCTACTAAAGAAGGTACCGTAAAACGGGGTAACTTTGATCACCGGGCTGAATTTGACCAACAATAAACTTTTCAACATTATCATCTATTACTCAATCGATAGTTTGAATTTTTGAAAACTGTTTAATTACGTTTCAAAGCCTATTAATTGAGTATCATATAGGCAAAATTTGGATTGAATTTAAATTTTTTTTCTGTTAGTAAAAATCTAATTTAAAAATCTACTATCTACTACTACTATTTTTCCAAGGCTCGCAAACAAACAGCTCTCCTGATGATACCAAAAAGCATTTAGAAGCAAACGGGTTGTTAAATATAAAAAAAAACAACTTTTTTCTTTGTATATGAACAGTTAAAGCGCTATTTGTATAGTCATTTAATGATAATTTTTTGATATTTAAAAAATAAGGACATTTTCTACGAGTAAGCCCGTATTGGACAAATGGATAGAAACCCTCTCAAATCGATTACTGTTAAGAAAAATGAAAATGGAAATAATGGAAAGGCCTAGGGGAATGTGTGAAGGTATAATTTCATTTGTATTTTGAAGCTGAAAGTATTCAGCAATTATTTTGATTTTGCCCCTGATCGTAGGTAGCATCATATTTCTTTTTTCGATAATAAAAATTTTTAGAATAAAACGTGAAAAATCAAGGTAAAGTTGATAAACTTGCATATGTAAATACACTAGGGTTTTTTTACGCGGTTTTTTTTACACGATTTTTTTTACGGGGCTTTTTTTACGCGGATTTTCCAATTAACGCGGTTTTTTCTACGCGGATTTTCGAATTAACGCGGTTTTTTTTACGCGGATTTTCGAATTAACGCGGTTTTTCAGAGAAAATATTCTAAGACTTTTTCAAAGGAAAACACTTAGCATCTTTTTGTAGTTGGGAAAATCTTAGCTCTGAGACTAAGAACGTGATACATGAGATCTGTGACCTGAGACCTGAGACTTGAGACCTGAGACTTGAGACCTGAGACCTGAGACATGAGACCTGAGATTTAAGACCTGAAATATGAGACTCGAGATCTGAGACACGAGACATGAGACATGAGACCTGATACTTGAGACCTGAGACATGTGACATGAGACCTGAGACATGAGACCTAAGACATGAGATATGAGACCTGAGACATGAGCCATGAGACATGAGACCTGAGACATGAGACCTAAGACATGAGATATGAGACCTGAGACATGAGACATGAGCCATGAGACATGAGACATGAGACCTGAAACCTGAGACATGAGACATGAAACCTGAGACATGAGACCTGAGACATGAGACCTGAGACCTGAGACATGAGACCTGAGACATGAGACATGAGACATGATACATGAAACATGAGACCTGAGACCTGAGACATGGAACATGAGACCTGAGACATGAGACATGAGACGATCTGAACACTGTCCACACTGTCAAATAAGCCTCACTATATTCTACTATTCTGTTAATCTAATTGATTTTGTTTCTTATCTTAAAAATAAACTATCATTGTACGCATATTTTTAAATAATCATGGTTCTTACGCGTTTTTTTAGTAACGTGCTTTTTTGTGCGAATTTTTTAATTAAAATGATTTTTTTACGTGGATTTTCGAATTAACGAGGTTTTTTTTCACGCGGATTTTCGAATTAACGCGGTTTTTTTTTACGCGGATTTTCGAATTAACGCGTTTTTTTACGCGGATTTTCGAATTAACGCGGTTTTTTTTACGCGGTTTTTTTTACGCGGTTTTTTTTTACGCGGGACGAAATACCACGTAAAAAAACCTCAGTGTATTACGAAGGAGTTGTGTATCCTTTATAATCAAGAAAACTCGTTAAAACCGTCAGAATAGAGATTGATGAATGCTACCTCAAAGTATCAAATTCTGAACAGAGACGAAAACGATTTTGCAAATTTTAAGCAGTATAATAAATTTCTGCATCCATGTTTTAAAAATATGAAACATGCCACATTCTTTTTAACAGAAAAAATAATCGAAAAATATTGAAAAAAGTGATCAATCTTACCCCGGACTACGCTACTCATTTTCAAGTCAGGGGAAAAGACTGTCATCAAAAATTACCGGGGTAAAGCAATCTTGTCGTGCATACCAAAACTATTTGAAGCAATCGTGAATAAAAAAAAAATATAATCATTTTAATAACACTCATAACTGGAAAGCAACATGGATTTGTTAAAAGACGATCTACAACGACTAATTCACTTTAATTTATTCACTCCACTTTGGCTGGCGAACGGTAGACAATGTGCAACTCGAGACCCCATACACCCAACCTTCGGGTAGTGGTCATATCACCTCTTGTCTGCAACTCCGATTCTCTACCTCCCCGTGGTGCTAGCTGGGGTGCGAGCAACCTTAGCGGAGATCGGGTACCCAACCCCGGTGGATGCTTTGGTCGCATGCAGACTGAGTCAGGGGGCTTCGTACGCGTCTGTTCTCCATATCAAGGGCGGCGTGCGAAGTTCAACAACGTCCTGGTGGTGTTCGGGACCCAAAACAGCAACATCACGACGGTCCTCCTGCGAGATAGTGGGGTTAGCTGCGGGCCTTGCGAGCCTGTGACTACAAAAACATAAGCAACGAACAACGAACAACAAATTTCGGATGGAAATCGGCAAAGACCCACGCGACGAAAAGGGACTAGCGATTGGAAACTTGGAACATGGAACTGCCGATCTTTAAATTTTGTGGGCAGTACCCACGTGCTCTCCAACGAATTGAAGAGCCGCAAATTCGACATCGTAGCGCTGCAGGAGGTATGCTGGAAGGGCTCCACGGTACGAACGTACCCAGATGGTCGTGCCATCTACCAGAGCTGCGGCAACACACACGAGCTTGGAACAGCTTTTATAGTGATGGGAAAGATGCAAGAGCGCGTGATCGGGTGGTGGCCGATCAACTCACGAATGTGCCGGTTGAGAATTAAGGGCCGGTTCTTCAACATCATCATCATCAACGTGCGCAGCCCTCACCGCGGAAGTACCGGTGACGACAAAGACGAATTTTACGCGCAGCTGGAGCGTGAATACGACCGTTGCCCAAAACATGATATCAAGATCGTCATCGGGGATTTCAATGCTCAGGTCGGCCAGGAGGAGGAATTTAAACCGACAATTGGAAGGTTCAGTGCGCACCAGCTGACCAACGAAAACGGCCTCAGACTTATTGATTTCGCCGCCTCCAAACGAATGGCCGTACGTAGTATCTTTTTCCAGCACCGGCACCGCCTCCCACACAAGAACACCTGGAGATCACCGTACCAAACGCAATCACAGATCGACAATGTGTTGATTGACAGCCGGCACTTCTTGAACATCATCGATGTCAGATCCTGTCGAGGCGCCAACATCGAGTCAGACCACTATCTGGTGATGGTGAAGATGCGCCCAAAACTCTCCGTAGTGAACAACACACGAAATCGGCGCCCGCCTCGGTTAAATATCGCACGACTGAAGCAACCTGAGGTCGCGGCAGACTACGCGCAATCGGTCGAAGCAGCGCTGCCGGCAGAGGGCGAGCTTGACGAAGCCCCTCTCGAGGACTGTTGGGATACCATCAAGACAGCCATCAACAGTGCTGCGGAGAACGTCATCGGTTATGTGGAGCGAACTCGACGGAACGACTGGTTCGACGAGGAGTGTAGGAGGGTGATGGACGAAGAGAATGCCGCGCGGGCGGCAGTAGTGCAAAGAGGCACCCGTCGAAATGTGGAAAATCACCGACAGCTGAAGATGCAGCGAGTCCGAATTTTCCAGGAGAAAAAGCGCCGCCTGGAGGAGGAGGAGCTCGAGGAGCTGGAGCAGCTGCAACGTTCCCAAGAAACACGAAAGTTCTATCAGAAATTCAACGCATCCCGCAAAGGCTTCGTGCCGCAAGCCGAAATGTGCCGGGATAAGGACGGGAGCATCCTGAAGAACAATCGTGAGGTGATCAAAAGGTGGAAGCAGCACTTTGATGAACACCTGAACGGCGCACATGCAGGAGATCAAGACGGTGGAGGAAGGTACATCGCCGGCGTAGCCAACTACGTAGAGGAGCCACTCCCAACGATGAGTTAGGTTAAGGAAGCCATTCGTCAGCTAAATATTTAGAAACAAGTCGGCTGGGAAGGATGGTATCGCAGCTGAACTCATCAAAATGGGCCCGGACAAGTTGGCCGATTGCCTACACCGGTTGATAGTCCGGATCTGGGACATAGAACAGCTACCGGAGGAGTGGAAGGAGGGGGTAATATGCCCCATCTACAAGAAGGGCGACAAATTGGACTGTGAGAACTACCGAGCGATCACTGTCCTCAATGCCGATTACAAAGTGTTGTCTCGAATCCTACTCCGCCGCCTAACGCCACAAGCAAACAGATTCGTGGGAAGTCATCAGGCCGGCTTCATGGAGGAACGGTCTACGACGGACAAGATATTCACATTACGGCAAATCCTCCAAAAATGCCGGGAACACCAAGTACCTACGCACCATCTATTCATCGACTTCAAAGTCGCATACGACACGATCGACCGTAACGAGCTTTAGAAAATCATGGACGAGAACGGCTTTTCCGAGAAGCTGAACAGACTGATCAAGGCGACGATGGATGGAAAACAGTGCTGTGTGCGGATTTCGGGTGAATTGTCGAGGTCATTCGAATCGCGCAGATGGCTTCGATAAGGTGATGGTCTATCCTGCATGATGTTTAACGTGGCGCTAGAAGGTGTTATTCGACGAGCGGTGGGCGAAATGCGGGGCCCGATTTTCAACAGATCCAGTCAACTTATTTGCTTTTCCGATGGTATTGATATAGTCGGCAGATCATCTGCGGCGGTGGAAGAGATCTACCGCAAACAGAAACGCGAAGCAGGAAGGATTGGGTTGATGATTAATACGTCCAAGACGAAGTACATGCTAGCCTGCGGATCCGAGACCGACTGAACCCGGAAGTCGTGCCTACTATGGACTCCACAAGCCACGGCGTTGTGGAAGACTTAGCCCTCGCACAAAGTGTAACCTATAGATATGTCACGCTCATTAGACCGGTTGTTCCATACTGGCACGAGACATGGATATTGCTCGAGGAGGCATATTTGGCGGCGTACAGAAGAACGAAGAGTGGAGGCGAAGGATGAACCGCGAGCTCGCGCGACTCTACGGCGAACCCAGTATCCAGAAGGTGGTGAAGGCTGGCCGGATACGCTGGGCGGGACATGTTGCGAGAATGCCGGACGACTGTCCTGCAAGACAGGTGTTCGCTACGAATCCGGTAGGAACAAGCCGAGCGGGGGCGCAACGAGCGAGGTGGTTAGACCAAGTGGAGCGTGATCTGGTGAACGTGGGGTGCTTGAGAAATTGGAGAACGGTTGCCATGGGCCGAGTGAATTATAGGAATTATGTTCGTCAAGTTATGTCGTGAGACGGTATACTTTGTAAATAAAATAAAATATATAAAGTCTGTTTCACATAGAATCTGGTCGGATAAAATAGATCATTTCTCCGCAAAAAAATAACGTACAACAAAAGTAAAAATGTCATGTTGTAGGGTTTTTATTGCAATTTTTCCATTTGAGCGGATTTTTTCATGGTTCTGCCACATTTCTTCAGTTTGCCCTTAACTATTGCCCAATATTTCTCGATTGGACGAAAATCCGGACAGTTTGGTGGATTTATACTTTTTTCAACAAAATCGATCTTGTTCTCCTTATTCCACTTAACGACATCCCGGCTGTAGTGGCAGCTTGCCAGGTCCGGCCAGAACTTCACCGGACCTTTGTGGGACCGAATGAATGGCAAAACCCGCTTCTGGAAACATTTTTCTTTGTAAACATTTCCATTCATTGTGTCCCCAGTGATGAAAATCTTAGTCTTCTTCCCACAACTACAGATCCCTTGCCGAATCATCAACTTACGAGCAAATTTATCTGCGGAAACAAACTTGAATCTACCCGCAACATTCTCTTTACGCTTCGCAAGGTAAAATTTGTTACCGGGTATTTGTCCAAAATCCATGTTGAAGTAAGTTTCGTCGTCGATCAAAATGCAGCCGTTGTACTTGGTCAACACTTTCTCGTACAACTTCCTTGCCCTGGTTTTGGCAACCAGGTTTTTTTTCAGCGTCCTGTTGGGGTGTTTGCTTGCATGATACGACCGCAAGCCTTCTTGCAAACAGATTCGTCGAGCTGTACTGTGGTTCGTCTTGAACTTTTTCGCCAAATCACGCAAGGAGATTCCAGGGTTATTGTTAACTGATCGAATTACCTTTGCTCGCAGCTTCCGGTCATATGTTCCACTTTTACGCCTGGTTTGTTTTGCTCGAACCACCGTAAGGGTCTCCCGGTAACGTCGCAGCACAGAATTTACAGTCGATTTTGGATATTTCTGGAATTTCGCGATCTTTACCCCTGACCACGTCGGTTTCTCTACGTGAGTGTGCAGAATTTTCTCTCGCCTTTCGCGTTCCATCGTCGATAACTTTTGACTGACTGCTTCAATCTTGATGAAAATTTCACCTCTAAGTAAACAAACCATCCGGATTAAAACACTGTCAAAAGGTTCGCGATGTGACAACTAGGGGCGCTGCAGTAAATGAAAAGATGCGACCAGATTCTATTCGATATTCAATGCAGACGAAATGAAGCTTTATATGAAAGCCAACAAAAAAGAAGATTTCTGGGTGTTTATAAATGAAATAAATATATTTAAAAAATGGTGCAGAAAAACTTTTCTTGAACTAAACGTGAAAACATGTTCAAATATTGTATTTACAAGAATAGAAAAGCCATCATATGAAATTGTTACACTAGGAAATTAGCTTGTGGAGAGAACCAATAAGATGAGAGTTAATATGTTGACCTCAAAACTAATCTTTGTAGATCACTTTAACTCAGTAATTCAGAAAAAAATATGCTTGGCTTTATAAAATATTTTAGATATAATTTTCGAGACCCATACACAGCAAAAACATTGTACAAATCTTATGTCTGTATGATCCATACTCGAGTACTGTAGCGTTGTGTGGTCCCCCTTGCAAATTTCTCATACAACCATTTAAAATCCATTTAAAAACAATTTGTTCTATCTGATTTACGAAATCTAGGATGGTCTCAGAGTCAATTGCCCAGCTACGAATCACGCTGTTCACTAATAAATATAGCACCATTAAATATAAGAAGAGAATTTGCTGCAATCTCTTTTGTAAACGACACAATTAATCAGCGTGTTGAATCTACCTATCTTATAAATCAGTGAAACTTTAATGGGTCGTGTCACCAGTTGAGAACCAGAAATCTGTTTATTTTAACCCCTGCCCGAACTGATTATGGAAATAAATATTCCAATCAATTGTCTAATGCAGAATTTTACAATCTGTGGCCTTCATGTTTTTATTTACGACACGTGTTCTATTTTTGCATTCTGTGATGCAAAAATAAATTTCCTTTGTTCAGCGAAATTCGAACTTTGGAAGCATGCGTTTAAGTAGATATGGGGCTTTTGGTTGCTTGGGCATACACGAGATATTGATAAATAAAGATAAAAAATGGCAAAAGAATGATATTTTTTTGGATTTTTTTAAATAATTTGCTCAGGAATACTAAAAATTATAATTATTATACTTTTTGTAACGATTACAAATCGTGCAATTTGATCGCAATATGTCAAAAAACGATCTTATACCACGTGTTTCGATCATTTCATGCAGAAAGGATCTTAAATTGTTTAAAAAAAAAATTGAAAATATTTTTGTTTGCTTGCATGTTTGGGGATTTACTTTAGTGAGGCGGTGTCAAAATTCTGAAATGAGAATTCTGAGATCTAGATTCAATGTTTAATAACATTATAACATTTTCTGTTTTTTTTTTATTTCCGTATGCTAAATTCTGTGAATGACAAAATTCTGAATCTCGAAACCTTAATTCTTCATTCCTAGTTTATGATTGTCTCTTGAATTAAAAATTAAGAATTCGGAATATCCATCGAATCGATGGATTTTGTATTCTTTGTTCTACATTCTGATTTCTGTTACTAATAAATTCCATGTTCTAAGTTTCAAAATTTTAAATTTTAAGTTTAAGCTTCAAACTCTTCTAAAGATCAATTTCCTTAAGTTTTTGAAAGAAAATCTGAATTAATAGCCTTAACAGCTCATGTGAGTTGTTCTTTAATTTGGATCACTCTATAGTTCCTTTTTATTTAATTTTATACATATGTATATCGTTTTAAAGTGTTATGGAATGCTTCTCTTTGTTCAACATTATATCAAAAACACTTATTTTTATCTTCAGCACAAAGTTATTATCCAACCTTCTTTTTTAAATAAAGTGCACCACCACAAGATAGTGAACGCGCCATCTCCAGTAGAAACATGTCATGTAAGATTTATTAATTGCTTTCTTCTGCCGTTAGTCACGCTGCAGGCTTATTTCTTCATCCAAATTAAAGTTTTGGAAAGTTTCATTGCACCACGGTACATAAGCGAAAAGCATATTTTATCAGGAACTTGCGATAGAATCTACCGTCCTATCTCCTCCCATCTGGCAAATATTTGTCATTATCACTTGTTCTGCATTCTCCTGGTGCCTGGTAAACTTTCTTATTGCAGCACCAGCTGCGACAAAGTTTTCGCACTTCTCATGGTCTGGCAAGCCATATAATTGAATAAGCAACGTCCGATGGAAGGGCACTTTGTGTTGCTTTTTCTGTGGCCCCCATTTCTCACTTTGTCGGGCGAGTGTTAAAAATCAATTATGAGCTTTTTGCCCCAACTCTCTTGGTCACTGTTTTCGTATTCTTTTCGTTACCTTCACTGCTCAATCGACCTTCAGACACAAAAGATCTTGGAAGCCACCAGTCACTTGCACTTTTTTCCCTCTCCCTCTTTTGCTTTTCTCTGCACGTTTTATCTTTTATGTCACCGAACGCCGGTTACTCAATAATTATTATTGGTGTATTTATTTACTGCTGCATTGAAAAACACTAGTCCAATGAATAAGGGGACAATTTCAATGCTCCGATACGTTATGTAACCGTTTTGCGAACCCGTTTGGAATAAGAAACTGTTTTGTTTCTTTTGCGACACCCAAGCGTCAATCCCCGTAGATCGATTGTTTCCAGATCTTAACTTTTAGTAGCAGAGCCCCGTAAACGAAGACTTACCTCTGGCACGCGTTCGCCGTAACTTAGAGCTGAAAACTGACACGCGGTTTTTGGCGATTAAGACCGAAAGCTCCGAAAGCTGCAGTCTGCAACGAGAGCGAAAGTGAAATGAATTGTCGAAAGTTTACTCCATTCGGTTTTATACAATCATTATAGAAGAGACCGTACCGCCACGAAAACTAGCGAGGTCTTGAGCAAACAAACTACAATACAGCAGTAGCAGCAGCGATGAACAACACAACACCCATGAATGGACGATGATCATGAGTGGTGGACAATGAATGTGGGTTGAATTGGTGGCCGGTTGCGATGACGCGATCTTTACCGTTGCTTTGCGAGACGACGTTCATGAGGTCATGTTCTGCACCCGCTTGATGCGGATCGATCCCTCTTTACTCTCGATCTCTTTCGCCAAAAGCCGGAGATTATTGGTCAACAAAAAACCGCCGTCAAACACCCCCAACCGATGACGCGAACCACAAGAGTTCATTCGCTCCAAGCTATGATCGACAGGCACGTGAATGGCTGGCGCGCATGATGATGCATGGTGTTGATCTAAGTGTTCTTGGAGCACAGAGTCGAATTCAAGGGTTTATATGTAAAAACCGTATTGTAAGCAATGGTTTGTTTACAAATTTTTGAAACTATGAGTATATTTAGTAAAGTAAAATACCCCTCTCATAGATTATGATTAATAGGAAAAAACAGCGTCATTTAAAGTAGTTGCGTTTTAATAAAATAAGCACAGTCAAACACTCAGTACTCAATTTAAGCAAAGTATTTTTAGTGATCAACAATCCGTTATAGCTTACTTAATTACTTAATGATCCCGCGCCGATCCTCCGGTGCATAGGGCCGTGGTAAAAGACCTCCACTGTTGACGATCCGGAGCCAGCGTCTTCACCTGGTCCCAGTCAAAATTCTCGTCGACTGTTCGGATTTCAGCGGCTAGGCTTCGCCGCCACGAGTTTCTGGGTCTGCCCCTTCTTCGATGTCCTTCTGGATTTCAATCTAGTACCTCTCTTCGGTAAGTGGATCCACAATTTATCGGACGTATTTCCTTGGTATTTTGCCACAGAAAAAAAATGCCTTAAAGAACAAAACATGCACCTAGTCCAGTGGAGCCAAAGTTCAGTGTTCGTAAAGAGATCTGGCGTGACCGCCAGATGTTTCGGGGGCTCGCAAACGAAAATCGAGCCTTTCTGATCCGGGTTTCGATGTCTTTCCTGGTACCACCATCAGGCGTTATCTGGCTGCCAAGATACTGGAAGCACTCCACTTTCTCAACGTGTTGCCCAGCTACCATGAAACTGGAGGGATTTGCTGTGTTGATTTCCATCGACTTGGTTTTTCCAACATTGACTTTGAGACCTGCTGCCTTGGAACTGTCGGTTAGGTCGTCGAGTTTTCTCTGCATATCCGGTTGTGTTTGGGCGAGCAAAACAATATCGTCAGCCAAGTCAAGGTCGTTCAGATGCTTCATTGTTGAAGGATTCCACGGCAACCCTCGGTTTGGTCTACAGTCAATCGATTCAGTCAAGATCTCATCCATTACGATGAGAAAAAGTAGCGGTGATAAGATACATCCTTGTCTCACTCCAGCAGTTACCGGGATTGGTTCGGACAAGACACCGTCGTGCAAGACCTTGCACGAAAATGCCTCATATTGTGCTTCGATGAGATGGACTAGTTTCTCTGGGACCCCTCGTCGCCTTAGAGCCGCCCAGATGTTTTCATGGTTAAGTCGGTCGAATGCTTTTTCGAAATCAACGAACACCAGCAGAAGAGAGTCCTGGAATTCGTTGATTTGTTCCAGTATGATTCGTAGCGTTGTGATGTGGTCCACACATGATCGTCCGGATCGGAATCCAGCTTGTTGCCGTCGGAGTGTAGCGTCGATTTTCTCCTGGATCCTGTTCAGGATCACTTTGCAGAGTACTTTGAGGGTTGTACAGATCAACGTTATGCCTCGCCAGCTACCGCACTCTGTCAGGTCTCCTTTCTTCGGGACCTTAACGAGGATACCCTGCATCCAGTCGGCCGGGAATTTTGCAGTATCCCAAATGTCAGCGAAAAGACGGTGCAACATTTGTGCTGACAAGGCAGGGTCGGCTTTGAGCATTTCAGCAGGAATGCAATCGATTCCAGGCGCTTTGTTGGATTTCATGTTTTTGATTGCCGCTTCTATTTCAGCCAGCGAGGGCGCTTCCGAATTGACGCCATTTATGCGGCTCACTGTTGGCGCTTCGAGCTGCGGGTTCTGTTGGTCATCGCTATTCGTGACTCGGAAGAGTTGTTGCTGCTCTGTCTTTCAGCGGCATTCTTGCATTAGTCCTTGCACCACTAAAGCGGCAAGAAATGTCATAAAGTAATCGGATATCTCCAATAGCGGCGGCTCTTTCTTCTTCTTCGGCTAGGGAGTTCGTTCAGGCTCTCTTGTCTCGTCTACAAACTCGTTTAATTGCATTTTCCAGCTCCGCTTATCGTAAGCGGGTGGCTGCTTTGGCTTATCCGGTACATGCCTGCTCATTTCCGACTTTCGTCTCTCTCCGATCATCGACTATCCTCCAGGTTTCATCCGACATCCATTCACTTCTTCTTCCACAAACTTTACCGAGAGTTTCATAGCTCGTCGTGATAAAGGCATTCTTCATTCCACACCACTGTTCTTCGACTGCTCCGTCTGTCGGCAATTCCGAGGCTCGGGACTCTAGCTGTTCAACGTATGCCCTTTTCACCTCTAGATTCTCCTAAAGGCGGACGTCGTATCGACACCCGACTTTCTCCTCGTGCCGTTGACTGCGCAACTCTCAGTCGTATCTCGCCAAGGACGAGGTGGTGGTCAGATGCAATGTCTGCGCTTCGTTTATTTTGGACATCAAGAAGGCTCCTTCTGCGTTCTCCAGTGTTAGGTTAACGGACTTCGCTCAGTCCCAATGTCTCTAGCTTGAGGCGGCTAGCTTCTTTAGCAAGTTGAGCCAGTTTACCTGGCTGGGCAAGGGTAAAAACATTCCAAGTTCCAATTCTTTTTCGTGTTTTCATGCTAAAAGTCGTCGCCAAAGCTCCAATTCGGTTATTTCTTGTCTAAGTTTCCGTAACAATTTTATAAATCGGAAGCAGTAGGTAGCTAGCCTAAGGTCCCTATCTCGCGCTGGGGCCGCATTTCATAAATTCAGCCGCTCCCTGCAAGAAAGACGCTGTTTGAGCCACCCCTGACCTGGAGAACAGACGCGTGTGGTCACCACCATCTCTGTCTACATGCGACCAAAGCATCCACCAGTTTTGGGTATCCTATCTCCGCTTAGTTTACGCGCATCCCAGCCAGCACCATGGGGAGGTTTTTATAGATAGATATAACTTAGCGGCCCGCCACACTCCCCCACACCAAGAAGCTCAAATGAGCCCCCTGGTAATGAACGCTAACTGTTCTCAGCATGTCTGACAGCAAAAGGAAAAACACAAACGCGAACAAAAATTTACTCATGCTGAGAACTTTAATAATATTGTTACTTAGTGCGAGGAGATGTTACGTTACAAAACTTAATTACATCATGAATCTCAGTGGAAATAATATTTCCTTTTGAGAGATCCATGTATATTTTTTGATATTAATTACTAAAATTTAATATGAAATACTACAAAAAATTTATTAAACTACATTTAATTATACTAAATTTACAGCTAAGAAAAATACAAGACAAATAATAAATAACTTCTGAATAGTGGTTGGATGTTCAACGGCTTAAATTTTCTTTGAAATAATGTATAAGTTTGGTTTTGAAACAGTTTCTATTCGTTGAATTTTTTATATCTTCAGGAAGAACGTTGAATTTGGTTGGACAAATAAAAGAAATTCGCCGTTGGCCACGAGAATTTGAAGATGTGCTGCGTACTCAGTGATGAGAAAAGCGGGTGTTATGAATTCTTACTCCTGTTGTAAATCTCAGGCTTTGACTACTGTTTGAAGAGTGCAAATTATCAAATACATAAATTATTGTTTGTAAATCGCAAAGCTGATTTAGAGGTAATATGTTGTGTGACCTGTTAGAATAGATTAGAACAGTTGGATAGAGTAGGGGAAGATTAAAGATAGTCTTTAGGCATCGGTTTTGTAGGGATTGTAGACGTGACAAAAAGGACAAAGATGTCCTTCCCCATATGGCGATCAAATAATATAAATGAGAATGTATGAAGGCAAAATAGAATTTCCATAAGATTCCGCTATAAGATGAGATCTTTTTTTTTTGTAAATTTTCAATGTGATTGCTCCATGACAGAGTTTCATCCAGAGTACCCAAATATTTGAAGTTGTTCACTCTTTCGATCGCGATTTCAGTGATTTTGGGATTATTATGAGGTTCAATTTTTTTTCGATAAGAGTGGAAGATCATATACTTTGTTTTGGTCAGGTTGAGTGTCAGGTTGTGGAAAAGTATTTATGGAGAACTTCTAAATCTTCTTCCATACGCATGGTAACACTATTTGGACAGGTGCCAGAATAAAAAAGAGCTGTATCATCGGCAAATCGACGGAGAACACCATGCAGAGGTAGCTTGTTGATATCGTTTATGTACAATAAAAATAAGAGAGGCCCTTTGTTGCTGCCCTGCGGGACACCGATATCTGAAACTTCTAAAGAGCTGCTTGCAGTTCTTAAACAAACAAATTGTTTACGGTTGGCCAGATAACTTCGTATCAAGTTTTTCGCAGTGCCCCTGATACCATAACACTCTAGTTTTTGAAGAAGAATTTCATGGCCTCCTTGTCCCACTTACAGAAACTTCAAACGCTCCAGAATAGATGCTTGAAAAACATCTTAAAGCTCCCTTTGTTATTCCCTACCCTTCAGCTTTACTCTTTAAGAACGCATAACGTTCTTCCAATATCTGAACTCTGTGATTTGCAAACTGTTGTATATGTCTATGATAATCTACACTCAATTGAAAATATTCAAAACCTCCATTTTACTACGGGGTTGCGAACTCATAACACTCGCCAGTCAGATTTCTTGCAACGAAGCCGATCCACAACATCATTAGGGCAAAAAAGAATTTCATTTATTGGACCTACTAAATACAACACCTTACCAACGGATATTAAAAACATAACCAATCGTTCCATGTTCAAAACCAAAGTGATACAGCTTTTGAAAGAAAAATTGAACCATTAAAACAGTCGATCATCAACCAGTCTTTGTTTTGTTTACCTTTTGTACTTTTGTAGCGTTAATATCTAATATTATTTTTCTTAAAAATCTTGTAGTTTGTATTTTATCTTATAAAATTATTGAACATAACATAATAAAATTAGCAATAAATAAATAGTATATTAGTAAATATCGAATAATGAATCTCTTCAAAGGAAATTATTTTCCATTGAGATTTCATATTGTAGTCAATTTAGTTAAATAATACATTTCCTCGCACGACATTATAAATATTTGTGTTCTCAGCATGATTAAAATTTGCTCGCGTTTACTCTTATTATCATTTTGCTGCCAGACATGCTGAGAACAGTAGCGTCCATTACCAGGGGGCTCAATTGAGCCTTTTGGTGTGGGGGAGTGTGGTGGGCTGCTACAAAAAAAAATAAAAAAAAATGGTTGGGAGTGTCGAAGGCTTTTTTTAAGTCGAGAAAAAGTGCACCTACAATTTTTTTAGAGTCATTTTTTTCAATTACGGAGTCCAATAACTCGCAGATAGCTGTTAGGGTACTCGACCCTGATTTAAATCCATATTGGAGATTATACAACACATTGTTGCAGTTCAGAAAACAATTAAATCTGTGTATTAATAATTTTTCAAATACCTTGTTCAAGACGCTAAGTGTTGGTATGGGGCGGTAGTTGTTCACCTCAAGGATGTCACCTGATTTAAAGATTGGAGTCACTTTAGCTGTTTTAGGCATTCTGAATAGATGCCAGACTCTAACATTTTGTTAAAACATTTAGTAAGAATGCTTGAAAATGACAAATTGCTTTTTTTTATTTTTAAGAGATTTTATAACTGTGATAACCTCATTAGCAGTTGCTGGGTGTAAAAATAGAGAGTTTGACACACGGTCAATATTCGCTAAACTGTTATATGTTGGATCCACGATTATGTTATTTGCAAGAGTTTTCCCGACGTTTTTGAAATAGTGATTAAATGTCTAATGTTTAAATGTAAATGTTAATGTTTTTCCAGATTTTTGAATGAGGTGTGTTGTTCAAAATATTTGCGTAATAGTTCTTTTTACAGTTTCTCTTGGTAACTTCAACTTTCTTTGAGATATGGTTAAGCATTTCTCTTAAGTGAGCATCTTCAGGATTCCTTTTCACTCTTTTGATATATCTAATTGTGTTTTATTCTTATCAACTTCCTGAGGTCAAAAGACATCCACGGACAGTAATTACCCTTGAGCTTCACTGACTTAGTCACTTTTTTGGAGCAAGTAGTAAGCAAAGAGTTATAAGTTGCCACAATATTTTGAATACATGTGCTAGCATCTTCAATTTCACCAATCTCTCTCAAATAATTCCCAAATTTATCGTTTAGTTCTAAATGATTAATAATGGTTTTGCTGAATTGTATCTGTTGCTTGTCTGATTTCAAATCAAAGGTAGTAATTACTTGGAGATGATCGCTTAGATCTGTATAAATCGTGTCGTTTTTTCAAATTAGATGCATTCGTATACTTACAAACTACATGGTCTAAAATATTCTCACTGATAGGTCTAGTGGTTAAAGTGTTGGTACACAAAAAGCCAAATGATTCGAGAAGGTTTTTATATTTTATCACAGAATTATTGTTTGTAACATTTACGGGAACGTTCAGGTCGCCGACTATAAAACAAGAATGATTGTCGGGCACGGAGGACATCAGACACTCTAATTCTGCCGCCGGCCGTGGCCTAGAGGATAGCGTTCCAGTCTTCTAAGCCAGAGTCCATGAGATCGAATCCCGATCTCGGCACACATAGTACTCTTTCTGTGGTCTGGTGGTTTTAGCATTTGTAAGATGCTAGCCATAACATCCTTGAAAGATGTACGCCTTAGAGTTAAGAAAATTAGATCTCTTCAAAGAAATATGAAGTTTCACTGAGATCCTATATGTGTGTGTTCGTTTTTTTTTTTAATTATCACAGAAGGTATTAAAGGGAAACGACGATGGTTTGTAAATGCCACGCACATCAATAATTTGCCCTTTAATGGCCAATTCTACAGAGATGTTGTGAAATCCATCGATACAAATATTAACCAGGAATTTTATATAATGAACAGACAGGTTGAGGTAGGAGTTGTAAACAAGAGGTGATATGACCACTATGAGGTTTCGTGTTGCACATTATCCACCATTCGCCAGCCTAATGATACAAAACCGGAAAAAAATCACTAGTTTCGATGATGTCAGTTAATATTATGCAAATGAAGCGCCTCTAGTGCCAACATTAAATACCCATAAATCTAACGAAAAATCGATAAAGAGTGTCCTGTCTGTATTAGTCTCTGATTCTAGATCAATATAAGTTTTCGTGGTTGACAAATGGTTTTGACATTTTAAATGATAAATTACACCATTAATTTTGGAAAATATTCAATTTTAAACCACTGAATCAAAGTAGTCGAAAGATTCCCTTCAACTCCGATTCGGTGTAAGAAAAGTTTCAATACCGGTATTCCGATAGCAACTTACTATCTTCTTCAGCTAGATTCTGATCTCAAGCAGTGGAATCTTCTAATTCGTCCCTCTGTTTCGGACAATCGGTACCAGACCCTGAGAGAGAATGGAATCGATTCTTAGTTGTTTGACCACTATGTGCTAAGATAGATTTATCCGTATCTATAAATTCACATCTTGTGTAAAAACTTGCTTTAGTGATCATCAAGTGCTGAACGGAAATTTATGAATTGTTTATTATGAACCAATGTTAAATTTATATGCCCCTAAATTCATATTGAATCTGAACTTTTTTTATATGTGGGGACTTGCACAACTCGGAACCTTATCCTTTTTTTCGAAACTAAAACTTTAAAACAATTATCTGTCTTTGGCTCAAAAAACCTCACATAATCTTTTCTGATAATCTATCCATTTCCATATTGTTAAATATATCCAAGCAAAAGTAAAAAAAGAATCCAGAATCATATATAATCCCTCGCATTCGTTAAATTGAGATGATTAATTGGATAAATTAAAACTATTTTCGAATTAAAATGACGATTTCATGCACTTAAATACTCAATCCAGTCAGTGGAGGAATAAACAATTCAATGACATTTTCACATAATTAACAACTCATATACCATACCTGGAACGGTTCCAGTGGAACCATAAAAATGCGAGGCTCAAACGTGATTAGTTTTTTAATGATTTCAAAAGACTGGAAAAAGGTTTTGTATGATTTTTTGAAAAAGAGTGATATAATCGAAATATGAACCGTGATAAAGTCGAGCTTGAGTATTGCGAGTATTTATAAAATCGAACAGTGATAAAATCGAAAAACTACTGTATAAGGTTCAAGATACGCTAGCTGTATTTAATATCAAGATTTTATGAATATATAGATAAATATCCGCATAAGCAATAAGTGCGCAACTGAGCCAATAGCCGCTTTACAACTCGCGTATTATTTAGAAAGAATCCATTCGAATGGTTTGAACCCATTTACTCAGTTCAGCCCTGCTCCGACTGCAAAAGCGTCATAAAACAAATCCCACTCACGCCGAGAGTGCATAATTGCGAAATGAACATACCGTAAACCTCTGGTCTTCGGTACACCCAGAACCAAGTCCTATGCCAAACCAAGTGCCGTTCCTACGTTTATGAATGGTTTGTTTATTTCGAATAACACCTGCATTTCTTTGGCAGATCGTTTGTAGTTTTGGGGGAGTTGTCTCTCTTTCTTGTCGTTCCAGCACACATATACAGAATTTCATCAACTTTTTGATCCGAAGTTGGGGTGGGTAAAATAGAGAAGGGACATTCATGCACCAACTGTAACATAAACTAAAGTGGACAGTCTGGATGTTGAAATATTTAGTGAATGTGTAGTAGGGTGTCCCAAAATTGCATAACTTCTGGGAATCTGGGGGCTCACCCTCCAAATGGTAGATTATGATGTGCAGAACAAACTTTTGTATGGGGCCGACTAAAAAAAATCATGTTTAGAGGTTCCGCAAGCGCGATCTTTAAAAAAAGTCCACTTTCAAAAGATTTGATTTTAAATAAATTCTGGGTCCAAAAATTTTCATAAAATTTATATATTTTATATTTTTTTAATTTTGTTTGAGTTAAAAACTACACGTAAAAATACAAAATGAACCAAATTTGTATCAAAATGTTAAACTAGAAAGCTATTTCCATGAAAAAAAATTTTTTTGGTCCAAAAATTTTGAATTCAACGGACCAAAATGTGTACCAAGCGTAGAATATTTTTGATACCAATGCCATCAAAAGATGCGGATTTTTGTGCACTTAAATTTTGCTGAACAAAACATGTGGTTTGTATCATCGTGTCAACAGCTATTCACGATTTAATGCTTAACAAAAATCACAATTTAGGATATTTTTTATTTAATTGATCAATTTTGTCTTAATAAATACCTACTTTAAAATCGAAATACTTGCAAAAAAAGACTTTGATGGTTTAAAGGAGTCATCAGAAGGCCATATGTCGAATTTGAGCAGAATCGGACAACAGGAAGGGGTTGCACTGAATCTCAAGTGTGAAAGGGATTCTGAGACATAGTGTTCTAAAGAAGCATAAAAAACGGGTTTTTCATCATACATTTTTGTCTTTACCAATCGATTGCTTGATTATGTAAATTTTATTAAAATTTAAATTAAGACTAACATTTCACCTGAAGACTGCAACTCGATTGGACTTAAAACAAAAAAGTTATGGCTGTTCCAAGATTGTATTTTGGTTACAAATTGTCCTGTAAAACGCAATGAGTAAAAAGTACTCATTGTGTGTTAAACGACAATTTGCCACAATAATACAATCTTTGAACAGCCATAACTTTTTTGTTTTAAGTCCAATCGAGTTGCAGTCTTCAAGTGAAATGTTAGAATTTATTTTAATTTTAATAAAACATTTATAACCAAGCAATCGATTGGTAAAGACAAAAATGTATGATGAATAACCAGTTTTTTATGCTTCTTTAGAACACTATGTCTCAGAATCCCTTTCACACTTAAGATTCAGTGCAACCCCTTCCTGTTGTCCGATTCTGCTCAAATTCGGCATATGGCCTTCTGATGACTCCTTTAAACCATCAAAGTCTTTTTTTGCAAGTATTTTGATTTTAAAGTAGGTATTTATTAAGACAAAATTGATCAATTAAATAAAAAATATCCTAAATTGTGATTTTTGTTAAGCATTAAATCGTGAATAGCTGTTGACACGATGATACAAACCACATGTTTTGTTCAGCAAAATTTAAGTGCACAAAAATCCGCATCTTTTGATGGCATTGGTATCAAAAATATTCTACGCTTGGTACACATTTTGGTCCATTGAATTCAAAATTTTTGGACCAAAAAAATTTTTTTTCATGAAAATAGCTTTCTAGTTTAACATTTTGATACAAATTTGGTTCATTTTGTATTTTTACGTGTAGTTTTTAACTCAAACAAAATTAAAAAAATATAAAATATATAAATTTTATGAAAATTTTTGGACCCAGAATTTATTTAAAATCAAATCTTTTGAAAGTAGACTTTTTTTAAAAATCGCGCTTGCGGAACCTCTAAACATGATTTTTTTTAGTCGGCCCCATACAAAAGTTTGTTCTGCACATCATAATCTACCATTTGGAGGGTGAGCCCCCAGATTCCCAGAAGTTATGCAATTTTGGGACACCCTAATGTGTAGGTACTGGCAGATTGTTTACATGAACCGCAAAAAAAAATCTTCTCCGGGAGAGGGCAACTGCATTTTGATTTGCGTACAATGCGTTAACTTCGACGAGGTCAACACACAAAATCCGTGATAGCAATGAGAAATACAACCGTGAGAATGAGTCATTCAGACCACGACGATGTTCTGCCAGCCGGCCAAGCAGTCAATGTCTGGAAAACCCCAAACCGGTTCACATGAGACGGTTCGCGCCCCTGCAAGAAAAGACCATCGACATCATCGATGGATGCCAGTAGTGGGAAATTCTGAAGGTTTTCTGTTCTCGGTTATGTAACCGTTGAATAGGATGTAGGTAAATCGGCTCCCATGAACAGTTTTTTTAAGGCGGAAAACCCCACATTCATTAAACATATCTTTTCTTTTTTTAACATAGGTTTGTAAACATATCTTAAGTCCGGTTTACAGTTGAAATGAAAATGAACGCGAAAAAAACTTATTCTATCAATAACTCAGAAACGCGACACAACAAGCATGGTGGAATCGATGAGGATTGGTTGAAATATGAAATTCCAGCTGGACTTGTTCCTTAAATCCTTCTAGAACTGTTTTTATTTCGATTCCCCCGGAGTTCACGGCGGAAATTTCATCATAACGATATGGTCTTATGAAAATATAAAATCTATAATGGAAATTTGCCTTGATTAAAAATAGAAGATTTTAGGAACACTGTAGAGCTAGCAGGAGTGAACAAACTTTTCGATCATTGGACCTTCTGTTACATTTTTTCATCTTATTTAAAGTAAGATTAGGCCAATGAACTCCTAACAGCATTTATGAACAAATATGCCAAACAGTTTTTGTTTTTTTATGTAACAAAAAGAGACTAAAAAGTACGTAATATGTAGATAATCCACCATGATTGCACGGATTCACCGCAGCTTCGCCAACTTAAAATGAATGTTAATATCTGCTAATCGCTTTGGCGTATTGGAATTATTTTATAATTTTTGAAATTGTGAAAAATAAATCTTTTCAAACATATGGCCGGGATTCGACCAGATCGAACTGAACACCATCACAATTTTTCCGACACATCAAAATGTGCAAATGTTTTCTTTTATTGACGAAATCTTTTATTTTTATGAACCAGAATCGATTGTTTCTAATTCCAGGGGAGAATGAGGATACTTGATCCCTTCGCTATATCTCGAAACAAGAATGTCTTACAAATATCGAATGTTCTAGAAAAATGTGCCAAATAGAACAAAACATCTAAGCTGTTATCTCAAAACATTGTAAAAAAATTATTTTTCGAGTTATCGAACTGTGTTTGAAATATTTAACAGAATGTGAATTGAAGATCTTTTTTATCACTTTAGAATGTTTTTCACATGAAAAATTATAATAGAAATATTTGTTCTTATATGTCAATCGTTAGAGTGCCATATTTTCAAAACAATTGTGAACTCTCATTTTTTTCCAAAATGTATGTTATAAATATAATTGATCCCTAGAGTCCTTGAAGATATATTTTTTTTCTAAATGGATCGTGATCATTGGTTATCATGAAATTACTAATATCTGTCCAATTACTAACGTTTATCCAGTAATTATTTGTTAAAAATGACTAAAAATACTGTGTTTACCTAAAAACCAGTCTTTCTGTACGCGCGCTGCCTTTTCGTGTGACGAGAAAATGTTTGCTCTCGCTCACAGCTTTTTTATTCGCAAGCGTTGCGACTGTGCATGTCACATGAGATTCACGGTAAACAAAGTTACTCTGTTCTGTATAAAAATCCATACAGATTCGAGAAAAGTGTCTCCACTTAGTTTTATGTTTGGGCGCTTTACACAGAGCGTGAGCAAAAAGCTTTTACACATTCGAAAGCTTTTAGCCAGTTAGTCAATTCTGTATATTTTGACATGGGGATGCCCATTCATTTTTGAAATTCTTCCAAAAAGTAAGTTGTTTTTAAATAAAAAACGAATTAAATAATTTTATAACTAATAAGCTATCAGTTTTTATTGTCTTTAAAATCATTTTACATACATTTAATAATACAGCCAAATGATATTGCATGGAAGCAAATTTTGCGTCTCGCAAAATGTTTTCCGTCACCAAGTTGCATGTTTTCGGATGCCGATTTCTGCTGTTCATGACAACTTGGGATGTACGTAGCGGAGCATCCGGCACGAATTTTCTTTCATACGATCCAGCCACCTGGGTGTGTAGCGTATCTGGAAAAAGAATTGAAATTTGATATTGTTAAAAAGTTATGTAATGTCAATTCCAAATGTGAAAATCTAATTATATTAAAGAAAAATGGCAAATTGTAATAATGAAGGCTAATGAATTGAACTTTTTAGCTACCTTTTGTACATTTCCGATTAGCTGCTCATGGTGAAACGGCTGCTAGCTAAACAGGAGTAGCACCCTCAAGCCGGCAGAGTCTAATGGCATTCAGCAGGTTCAACAGGCATCACTCTGGACTGGCACCCTGAAGTGATTTCGGATGGGTGTACCTGACGAATTAGAATACAATAACAATAAATATAAACACAAACACATGAATTAATGATATAATCATAATCTATAGCACGAACTAGTAAAGTAGATTTAAGATAACTAAGTGATGTTTAAAATAAAGTTATGCTAGTCTCTCTCGGAATGATAAGACTTAAATCAAGGTGCATCATATAATTCAGATTAAATCGAGGGTCGGAAAGGGAAAAATTGAATCAAAATAAAAGGTTCATAACTAAAAACTAAAATTCATATTTCAACCCTATACGAATCGTCTTGTGGAAAGTACAAATAGTGACGAATAGTAAAACTAGCTCATGTGCAAAATTATATCAAATAAAACAAACCTGTTCCATTATGATGGTGAATAAATTAATCTTTTTGTTTTAAGCTCCAGCTTACTGTCTTCCGCATAGCTAGATTTTTGAAGCGATTTTCCCTCATATCCTTTGACGAGTACTTTGGTGGTAGCGGCCACGTTCCTGCTCGTTGTGATGTACTGGAAAATGAAATTTATGTTCACTATCTCAATTTTCCCCATTTCCTAATGGAAAATGTGCACTTTTACTTACCAATATTCGAAGAACAAATATAAAGGTTTTTGTCTGCGAAGTATCACCTGCTGAATTACGAGGACCACATCCTGTCCGATAGAGGCTTAGAAAGAAAACGACAGGAATAGTCTCTCGTCCTTAAGAGCTTAATTTTGATCAGAGTAAATTATGCCGTCTAGCTCTAAAATGAAAATAAAAATGTTGACAATAGCAGTTCGCAAATTTTAGGTAAACCTCGAACCTCCCGATGCATTCGTTCAACTTTCCGGAATAGCCTTAACGGTAAAACATCAGTGCCGCTGTTGTAAATCATATTTCAGGTAACAATCGATGGCTTCTTCCGGTGATAAATGCTGATTATGTGATTCACCTGAATGCAACAATATCCCTGTAATCACACAATAATGTCATAAAACGAAGTGAAATTCTAATAAAACATACCTTTTGTAAGACATTCATGATGATTTGTCTAAAAACGGATGCGGAATTGAAAAAAAACGTAGCAAATTTTAAAAACTTGTTTGCTTTAGCATCCCTGTCCAGAAGCTTTCCAACAACAACAAACTTTTTATACAGAATCGAATAATCGAGTTTTAGTTTTCATTTGTATATTGTCGACTCAAAACTACTCAAAACTGAATTGGGGATACACAAATTGTGAACAACAAACGATTAGTTATAATGAATGTGTATTCGCAACACAATTTATGAATAACTCTATTTTTCCGTGTTTGTTGCTTGCTTGTTTACTTCTCATTCGGAAAATATTGCGATGCGTTCAGAGATAGATCGTCTCTTTCTGACACGAGCGAGCTCTGTGTACTGGATGTACGCGAGAAAGCTCGCGAGACAATGCTCGTGAGAGGTCTCGTGTACGATGGTTTGCTAAGCAGCAACGGAGAGAGACAAACGGAATAAATCAGTGCAACATTCGTTCTGTAAAAAGAAGTTTTTTTTTGTAGTGATCAGTGATTTTCTCTTGAAAAATGGCGCATAGAATCATAAATGATGACTAATTGTTTAATATAAACATTGCAGCAAAAGTTGCCATTTGCTTGCTGTGCAATAGAAAAATAACAGGTCTACGAAAGTTCAGCTACCATCAACATTATAAAACGCCCCACAAGAATTTTGCCAGGCAACATGGACTTCTGGAGGAGGATGAGGAACCAGAGCCTGGTCCCTCCAGGAAACTTGCCAAGATTGAGGTAAGAATGGACCAAAAAACGTTTACTTCATCGATAGTCGAGCTGATTACGGTTAACGGTCTGCCTCTCAATCTGCTGAAGTATCCCGCTTTTCAACGGATTGCCAGACCCATCGAGGAAGGTCTAAAACTGAAGCATTTGGATCCGGACTCAATTCGTGGAGTTCTTTCGAAGGTGGTGGCCCAAAACAGCTTATAATAAAGTCCGTATAGAATGTTATTTAAACTTATTTTCGTATATCTGCACCTACAATGTGCGGCCCATGCATATTCTCTATCGTATTTAGATGCATTGCATGATTTTATTACGACAAGAAGAGCGACTCGTATTTATGTACATATGAACTCGACCTTTGTGTACGACAATTCGCAAAAAAATCTGTGAAACGACCGATATACCCCAGACAACTAGAAGACGTATTTTATTTTACAGATTTTATCGTAGACAATGTAATTTAAACTCATTTTCGTAGATATGCACCTACAATGTGCGGCCCATGCATACTCTTTATCGTATTTGAATACATTGCATGATTTTATTACGACAATACAACCCAAATCAAGAAATTGTGTGCTAATGTACCTATATGGACTCCAAAATAATACGTATATACTGGTTTTGCTGCATTATATACGATATGTTTACACGTGTATTTGTGTTGCAAATTCGAAATACCCACCAAATGGTTGCGTCTGGGACGATTATCAGCCATGAATGACAGATTTTGTCGTGCTATGCATAAAATTATTCGAAATTAAGATTTTTTTCAACATGAAATACGATTTATATTATCATAGCAACCGAGTTCATTCGAATCGCGCAGGGGGCTTCGACAAGGTGATGGTCTATCCTGCATGATGTTCAACGTGGCGCTAGAAGGTGTTATTCGACGAGCGGTGGGCGAAATGCGGGGCACGATTTTCAACAGATCCAGTCAACTTATCTGCTTTGCCGATGACATTGATATAGTCGGCAGATCATCTGCGGCGGTGGAAGAGATCTACCGCAAACTGAAACGCGAAGCAGGAAGGATTGGGTTGATGATTAATACGTCCAAGACGAAGTACATGCTGGCCTGCGGATCCGAGACCGACCGAACCCGCTTGTCCAGTAATAACAAGGTCATGATCGACGGCGACGAGCTGGAGATAGTCGGAGACTTTGTCTATCTCGGCTCACTGGTGACCGCAGACAATGACACCAGCCGTGAGATCCGGAGGCGAATTATCAGCGGAAGTCGTGCCTACTATGGACTCCACAAGCAACTGCGGTCGAGAAGACTTTGCCCTCGTACGAAGTGTAACCTGTATATGACGCTTATTAGACCGGTTGTTCTCTACGGGCACGAGACATGGATATTGCTCGAGGAGGACCTGCGTACACTCGGAGTATTCGAGCGACGAGTGTTAAGAACCATCTTTGGCGGCGTACAGGAGAACGGAGTGTGGAGGCGAAGGATGAACCACGAGCTCGCGCGACTCTACGGCGAACCCAGTATCCAGAAGGTGGTGAAAGCTGGCCGGATACGCTGGGCTGGACATGTTGCGAGAATGCCGGACGACTGTCCTGCAAAACAGGTGTTCGCTACGAATCCGGTAGGAACAAGACGAGCGGGGGCGCAACGAGCGAGGTGGTTAGACCAAGTGGAGCGTGACCTGGCGAACGTGGGGTGCCCTAGGAATTGGAGAACGGTTGCCATGGACCGAGTGAATTATAGGAATTATGTTCGTCAAGTTATGTCGTGAGACGGAATACTATGTAAATAAAATAAATAAATTATCATAGCAACCAGGTGTTAGATCTTAGCAGAAAGAAAATAAGCTCGCAACTTTGCTTGCCACTTGGAGATATATGCTATAAAATCGTATATAACTGCATTGATTCGTAATAATGTGCATGCAATCGTATACCTATGCAAATTAATTTGTATGTCTGATTTTCGTAAAACGTATTTGCTGGCAATCGTAAAAGAATACAAATTAGTTCATTTAAATCGTTTATGATAATACGACATCGATGATTAGACTCGTATTTAAGGATGCTTCAAAATGCTGATCTATTTTAAGATCATCGATGACGTGTTCTACGATTTAAAAGATTTTATTTATAGAAATATACGATTTGAAAATCCTCTTGAATTTATATATTCCAGATAGCGTCGAGGAACCATCATGAGCTGCAGATCGTATCGTCAGGGGATCAAGTCCAGGTACTAACAATAACTTCATAAACGTTGAAAAAAATCAGCAAACAGGCAAATAATAAATTTGTACGATATAAACTTGAATTTGACAGCAAAAAAACGCATTTCTTTGAAATTGTCTTATTTTTATTATTTTTGGGGATGAGTAATCCAATTGGCTTAAAGTACAAAAAATAATAATCTTATTTTTATTCAACTGACCAAAAATGAGAGCCCTGCACTCAAGTCGCAGTAGACGACCAAATAAGTCGTCAAACTTTCCATATTGTTACGAAAAATGTCGTATATTACAACCTCAATCATCTATATGATGATGTAAATTGTCATAGTATATTCCAAAAAGAAACATGGTAGTCGTAAATGATGCGCATGACAAGTCGTGCAAATCGTAATTTTATACAATCCAAATCAAGAATATGTTTGCTAATGTACCTATATGGCCTCCAAAATGATACGTATATTCTGGTTTTGCTACATTATATACGATATGTTTACACGTATATTTGCACGTATATTTGAGTTGCAATTCGAAATACCCACCAAATGGTTGTCTGGGAATGAGACATGGGCTTTTCTCGACAGGTTTGTACAAGCTTTTAAGCCAGTTTCAGACGCAACACTAAAGTTGCAAAACCCTCAAGTTACGTTTGGCGATTTTTTCCTTATTTGGGAAAAGCGTACTTTCACCGTCAAACGCACAGATAACGATGTTTCCAAGATGATGGCTGAGAAGGTGGATAACAGATGTGTTTGTCTAATGGCGAACAAAATCTTCTTGGCGGCAATATATGTCGACCCAAGGATTAACTTTCGAAACAGCCCTTTCATCACAGACGAACAGAGGATCGTGGCATTAGTAATTTAATATAATCGACCTGTTTATTCAAACATTTTTAAATAGTTCTATTTCATTTTTCAGGACTTCCTCAAGTAGACATGGGACACAATCCAAGAAATATCAGGTCATTCTCAGGTCAGGAATAACGCCTCTTCGTCTTCGACTAACAATGAGCCTGAGGATCCTTTGGAGGTCTTTTTGAATTCCTTGGATGAGTCGAACACCACATTGAAAGACACTAACCTCATGGATCAGCTTAATGATCTCTCTCGAATGCCGGCTAAAGCAAGAAGAATCGATCCTAGAATGGTGGTACGCTCTCAAAAACTCTAAACCAGAATTGTATAAGTTAGTTGCGGCAATTCTGGCAATACCATGTACTCAGGTCAGCGTGGAGCGCTCATTTAGTCAATTGGCCCTAATCCTGACTAAACATCGGACGTTGCTTGGCGAGGAAAATCTACAGAACATTTTGTTCATTCGACTCAACCAGGAACTGCTGAAGAAAGTTGATTTTTGTAAAACCTGAAAAGAAAATTTGACTCATTTTTTTGTATTTACATCAATCCTTTTTTTTTAAATCGCTTTTGTACATCTTTGTACCTGAAAATAATCACATTTTCGTAGGTGATGGAAAGAATTAAAGAAACATAAGCTATCAAAGAACGAAAGAACATAAGCCGTAAATATCATGAATTTTTCGAAAACGATACAACGGCACACCGGCAGGACTTGAACCTGCAATCTCCGCTTCAGTACAACGGCGCGTTAGCCAATTTCTCCACGGTGAACGTGATGAAACCGGCGAACACGAGCAATCGAGCTCTGCCGATCAACTGCTGGACCTTCTATCGAAACACCATGTATATCCTGCATGCATTGTTGCCATATCTACGGATTTCTCCGTAGATCGACGGATTTGCAACATTTCTACGGAGCTACGGATAGATGCTCGAATTCTACGGATTTTCAGGCTGTCCTACAGATTTTCTACGGATAATCGAAAAATTTAAAGGGATTCTGCGGAAAAACGAAAATTCTACCTGACGACCAAAAAAAACCTTTCGTACGTTTTCATTAGGTTTATCCCATTAGATACATTTTTTTCTAAATATAGTGAAACTCGCATGTTTCTATAAAATAAAAAACAACTGAAGGAACTAATATTTTTTCTGACTACGCCAATTTGATGTCCTTCTAACACGAAAACTTTTGATGTATAAGGGGTATAATAATCTGTGGACATAAGTTTGTTTTAGAAGCCATTGAAGTTGACAAGAGTTACATGTTGCCCCAGTTGACGGCACTTCGGCACGTAAACCCATGGCCAACGTTCCCCTACTCCCGTATCATTAAAATACCATCTACATGTGAATGAGCAAGACAAAACTATGATTGATAGTAATAAGCTTTTTTGATTTAATAAAATTGTATTATTTCTTTATTATAATGGATTCCTTACGGCCAACTATACCTCATTCTTCCCAATTCAAAACAATGATTATGTGAAGGGTAAAAGGTTTTGTGGGGTTTTTTATACCGTAGGCTGTAGACTCAAAAGTTCTTGATATGGGTGTGTCAATGTTTAGTCGGTAGGATGTGTCAAAATGCACCTGAGATGGTAAAGATTCATGATCTCAATCTGTCTAAGCAAACACTTTGCTATGTTTCTTAACGATTTTCTCGAACGTGTTTCGGTTTGGTCCCGCTACTTATGATTCAAAGCTTTGCAATTCCTCCGAAAAGGGTGGGCTTGGTGGTTTTGGCTCACCATTTGTTGAAGCGTTTTTTCAATAAAAAATTATTACTATGATCATTGGACATAGACAGCGGGCTGCAAGTTACTGTGAACCACAAATTACCCCACTAATGTGTTTTCTGCTTGGAGCTACAAAGTTTAGTATCCTGACATGATGCTGACGGTGTGGTTCATTTTTTCTGTGAGCTTCTTCCCGCCGATCCAAAGCTCCTACCAATCTCAATTGGTTAGCTATATCCATCGGACCAAAGAATGGTTCTGCGAGGGAGGCACTCGATATCTGTACGGGTCTCTGGAACCCATTGAATCCCACAAAGACGGAGGCTTGTTGCTGAAGACTCTGCATGAGGAAAATGCAACCAAAATTGTCGCATTCGGTGAAACACTATTCGAGTACGGTAAAACCATTCATTTTGATTGCATTCTCTTATTTACGGCTGACGGTGAGCCTTTGGTTAGTTCGTTTTTGTTTCTGATGATGGAATTACTCATGGTAAACATTTAATTTCGTTTAAAACTTACAGAACCAAAAATTAGAAACAATCATCCTGAAATCGAAAACATTATTGATTTCACAACTGACCCAGCTGGTGGAAACTTCAATACACGTTATAAGCAGAACGTTTTACGATACAGCTTATATTGACGTTTACGCAAAGAAATCTCTGCTAAGATACGGCATGGTAACACACAAGGGATACATTATCAACGAAACTAGACCAAGGATGATAAGGGAATCCGTTGAGTTTGTGAACAAAGCTCAGATTCCGGTGAAACGATATCCAAGGGAGGAATATGTAATGGTTTTTCATTACTTTTGGAATACCATCTGTGCCCGTTTCAACTGCTCGTACAGAGAACTCGAACTAGTGAGATCGAATGCTTTTTTCACCAGCAGTAATTTTGTGGACATGCGTAGAATGCGACATACAATTTGCTTCTTGGTTGACAAATCTAAAGTTAAGAGTTTGGCTTATGCTTTCGTAGCTCCCTTCGACATGTGGAGCTGGATCATGATTTTTGTTAGCGCATCATTTGTTGTTATTATGCTTTGGATTGTGCAAAACCAGACGAGAATAGGTGATCTAGCTTTCTTGATTTTCCAAGCGCTTATAAACTCACCGAGAGATGAGTTCGAGGAGCCTATACAACGGCATATAATGAACATCTTTCTTGCTGGAAGTATCGTCCTGATGGCCAGCTATGAATCGCTTCTGGTAGCTCTCATTTTCAAACCTTCACAATATCCTGAACTGGACACAATTCAACTTATCAATGACAGCTGTTTTGGAGTTGTAAAAAGTGATGAACAGGAGCTCGATTTCAAAGCGATGGGACTGAATAGAAGGTTCAATCAGAGCTTCAGAAAGCCCGGGATGTCTGACTGTTGGGGCGGAACCTGTCTTGATGTTGAGGAGCATTACAACAGCTCTGTCCGTAATTTGAAGAGAATCAGCATAGCTCGATCTCACCTGCTTCCTGTTCTCATTAATCTTATGGTTCCATATGAAGCCCTTATTGACTTGATGCAACGTTACGCCGATTCGTTCGCTCAGGGAAGTTTGTTCCATTTTGTGGATCTGGCATACGCGCAGCACTACTTCCAGGACGATGATATCGAAGACGATCAGCTGAAACCCTTGTTGATGGTGGACTTGCGTATGGTTTGGAACATGTTTTTGTATGGCATATCTGTTAGTTTGGTTGTTTTTGTTGCTGAGATTTTGTACTTCAAGGTATGGAAGTGGTACAGTGATCGTAACAAGAAAAGTGTTCTACAATGTTTTGCTTGTTAAAACATGAATGATTGAAAGTCATCCAGATATTGTTCTACTATTAGCTTTAAACTGTTTAACGGATAAATCAAGCAAAGGTTTCCATTTTCTGAATAGAGTAATTGACATTGAGGACCAAGAATATGAAAAAAAAATCTCCGAAAGGTTTTAAAGGGCTTTTATGGAGATTTTCCTCTAGCACTAACTATTAACTTTTAACTTCAATCCATATTGTGAATTTCATTTAGTTTTATGGAGTGGCAGCATACAACAGATTATAATTAAAATGTTTTTGGATTCATTTTACGTTTATAACATAAGAATTGAGTTAAAAAATGATTAAAAAAAATTAAAAATGATTTTTTCAAGGGTAAGTAAATACCTGTCGTAGATTAATCACACTATAGGGTGTCCAATTATGTCTAAGCACGTTTTAACATGAACAGTATTAAAATAAACAGTATAAACACATGGGTTGAAAACCTTACAATGGTCTAGTGTTATGCACCAACTGACGTTGCCGATTTGCTGGAGAAAGAGCGGTTTCACAGTCAATTGAACGACGTGGTTGAAAAAATTCCCAAGGGTGACATTCAAATCCATTTGGGCGACTTCATCGCCAAGATTGGCTCCGACAATCGGGACTTTGAGCGCATCATGAGCAAGGATGGAAAAATTCGTTCACTAGCATGAACGCTAACGATTCTCAATCCCCGCTCCGTTCACGATGGTAGCATCGGCGATGCGAGCGTGAACAGACGATCGCCGATTGGTCGGATTGGCAATCCGAATGAATGAACTTTTAATAGGTTTGGGTGAATGAACCGATGGCCGAAACATTCGCCACAGTTAACTGGATCGATTTTTATTTTCACCACGACGCTCGTTGGATGAATAGATTCGCAAATGATTGTCGAAACACAATCGCCAAACGATTGCACGATTGCATTCGCGAATGTTTCTGTAACCGGTAAATGGATGCGCCATCAGGTGCTTGTTTTTCGGCTAATTTTGTGCGTGTTAAAGCCCCCGCGCTCGCTGACGGTTTGTTTTCTCATGATGTTAATTCAATTTATGTTGGATTAAGAACATTTTTTTTTTTTTTTTTTTTTTTTTTTTTTTTTTAATTGAGGAATTAAAATTAACCTAAATTACATCAGAGCTATGCTACAATAAAGACCTAATTCTGTCCTTTCCTGTAATTCCCTAACAGATATTAAGCTTTTGACCAAAACATTTTTCATATCGCTTTCTATTCTCCCATCTCATTTCTCTAATTTCTTTTTTTAACAAGAACAAATTCGCGTTTGGGAAATGCTTTATGCAATGGGAAATACAACGAATCGTCATCCACATTGCTGCTTTTTCATTTTTATTATTATCATCAATATCTACTGATAAAAAATCTTCTAGTTCTAATAGGTTTATCTTAAACTTTTTCCTTATCAAATTTTTTACCCAATCTGTAACTATTCTAGCTGCATTACACTTTGACATTCTGTGGTAATTATCATCATTTTCATGGCATTTTTCACATAAGGTGGTATTCAGCCTTCCGATATTGTAAGCGTAAAGTTTTTCTTTATTAGGAATCAAATCATTACATAAAACAAAAAGCCTTGTTCTGTCTTCAGACGATACAAAATTTGAATTTAAATTTTTCCAGATTATATTCCATTTTAATGTTGGATGATCAGATTGTGCCTTTGGAATTATATTTTTTTCGGTTATAAATCTGTTATAAATTAATGCACATGTATTTAAATCCGTTTGGTGTTCTTTAAAATATTTAGCCTGATTGATCCACTCTCTAAAGTTTAAAGGTAGCATGTGCAGCTTGGAATAGTCAAATAAATAGAACTCATTAACATTATTTTCTCCACTCCCACTATAGTTTATATTTTTTATAAGCAAGGATTTTGCTTTCGATTCTGGATCGACTAGTTTTATGCCTCCATCATTATATGCTAGGTAAAGTTGATCTCTGTTCACCTTAAAAATATATCCTTTCCATAAAAATTTGCCAACTGACATTTTAATTTTAGCAATTTGTTTTTTAGTAGGTGGAAAAATTTGCGCAATATACCATAGCTTTGATAAAGCAAACGCGTTTATAAACCAAACTTTTTCGTATAAGTTCAAATTCCTCGATCCGTGAACATAAAAAAGATTATTTATATTTTTTATCAAACGATCAAAGTTCATATTAATTATATCCGAAATTTTAGGATGGAATTCAACTCCCAGAATTTTTATTGAGTTTACTTCACTTATCATTTGCGGTCCTAGCTGACACTTGTTAATCCTCATGAAAACCGATTTGCTTTGGTTCATTTTGATTCCAGCAAAATGAGCAAAACAATTAATAGATTCTATTAGGGAATCGAACTCTGAGTCATTTTTAATCAAAACATTGATATCATCAGCGTAGGCAATAGTATTTAAAAATTTATTATAAATCAATAATCCTGGGATACTACTACTTATCTTGCGTAATAAAGGTTCTATGTACAAAGCAAATAAATACATACTCAATGGGCAACCCTGCCTAACTGATCTTTGAATGTTTATATTATTAGTTAAAAATCCGTTAAATAGAACGCGGGATGTAGCTGACAGATACAAATTCCTAATGCACTGAATCAAAGTCGTAGGAAAGTTAAATTTCTCTAGAATTTTCCACAAATAGTTTTGATTCACATTGTCAAACGCTTTCTCTAAATCTATACTTACAAGAGCTCCTTTAAACCTCAATGTTTCATTTGCTCTTAAAATAACTCTTCTCAAATCCATGAGATTTCTAGAACATGACCAATTTTCCCTACAAGCGGCTTGCTCTGGCCCCAAAATATCATCTAAATGCCTTTTTATTCTGTTTGCTAAAATTTTAGCAAATAATTTGTAATCACAGTTTAACATACTTATGGGTCTATAATTATTCAAATCTGATTTGGATCCTTGTTTGTGTATGAGTGTTATTATGCCAGAACTAAAATCTTTCGTGGGCCGTGTACTACCTGACAGTAAATCGTTAAAAATCTTAACAAGATCCTCCTTTATAATATTAAAATGTTTAATATAAAACTCGTAATTGAGGCCATCAGGACCAGGGGACTTTTTCTTTGTACATTGTTTTAATGTATTCTCAATTTCCTCCTCCGTTATCAATTTTATCATATCATTCTGTTGATCCGAGTTAAGGGTTTTAGTTAATTCATTAAGTGGATCTTGTGATAAATTTAAATCGTTGTTGGTTAATGGTTCTTTGAATTGAGTTGAAAAATGCTGAGTTAAGATTTCTTTCAAAATAGGAGGTTCTTTTGTAAGATTACCATTAAAAGTTAATGAAAGCTGATTTGAATGAGACTGTTTCTGAATTTGGGAAGATATTTGAAATAAACTAATACTTTCATATTGAGTCAGACTGTAATCATCCATCCTACTACACCTAGATTTAAGATTTTGAGATTCTATTTCAATTAGACGATTTTTAACAAGTTGTATATCTTTTGATACATTTTCACCTTGTGAGCTACGCTCTTGAAGGTTTGCTAGAATTCCATAAAAATAACTTTTTTCTTGCAACATTTTTTGATTTTTCAACCAACCTGCTCTTTTATATAAGTTTTTGGTTCCAGTTTTGACTATCTCATCCCACCAAACACTTCTGCTGCTACAATATAAAGGACGAGATTTCCAGCTTAAATATTTATTTTCAAATTCGTTCGAAATTTCATCTTCATCCAACAAATATTTAGATAATTTCCAATACCCTCTACCGCGTCTCGATAAGTATTTTTCATCAAATTTAAACTTCAGTACAACAGCACAATGGTCTGAAAACGGAACAGGCATAGTTTGAGCTTCAGTAACAGTTTCTATAAATTCAGCTGGGGCATAAAATCTGTCCAATCTTGAGTTAAACCCAGCCCTTGAGAACGTGAATTGGTTTTTACCTAATTCATACAACACATCTTTCAAATGTAAAGATTCTACTGCACGTTTTAATCCATAAGAAAAGTTGTTTGTGCAACCGGTTGCATCTGACTCGCGTAGAATACAATTGAAATCCCCACCAACGATGGAATATTGTATACCACATTTGCCAAAGTGTAATGCCAAATTATTTGTGAATAAAGTTTCTCTTTCTTTTTTAAAATTTGAGCCAGAAAAAGCATAAATATTAATATAATTAATACCGTTTATGACTACCGAAGATATTCTACCGTTTGGATCCAAGATAATATCTGAATACTCCATATTTTTACGAATCAAAATTCCGGTGCCCATTTTTTGACTATTTATGTTTACGATAGCTAAATGAGATGGAATGAATGAAAGGTTTTCATAAACTAGTTCTTGTAAAAATATCACGTCTATGTCATTATTCCAAATGAAATCTCTTAATAAATTTTGATGAATTACTGTTTTGGTACTGTTTAAATTAACAGTCGCTATTCTAAGAATGCAATTCCTAACATTTGACATTTCAATGAGTTATTATAAAAAAAAAACTATTTTTGATTCTTCTGGAAAACAATCAACAATAAAAAGTACGATAAACTAATTCAGAACAACAATTTACGATTTAAGAAAATTTCAAACGTATTAATAAAATCTGAAAGAACTAAACCTGAATGAGATCAAAAAACTATCTGTTTATTAAATCTAAATAGAATCAACTGGATCCTGCTGCCTGTCTCGTTCATCTAACTCACCATTGCCTGACATTTTCATTTGCTTAGCCTTCGATTTACTCCTGGTAACCCGATCAAGTGACTCACAAAGTTGTGTAGCCGGTACGCTGACGACGTCTTCGTTTGTATCCGAATCAGTAGTAGAGTTTTCGGATTCCATTTGATTATTCGTTTTACCGCTACTCTTCCTCCCTTGGTTCCGCTCACGCTTATTTTTCGTCATGATGTCTGTCTGGTTCGGATCGACGCATACTTCGGCTCCTGCTCGACTCTTTTCTTCGGATGATTCTGCTTCGCTGACTAGCGTCGAGACGCTGCCCACATTTCCGGCTGTCTCCTCATGTACATCCATATTTACACTGTTCGCCTTGCCATTTGAATTGTCAGATGTTGGCTGCACTGTGTTACGGTTGAGGAGAGTGAATTTTAGCAAATTCTCTCCGCTGGCCGATATCGTTGGCTTTGTTACTGCATCTGCGCTTGGCTTAAGTCTAGAGCCGCTCGCAAGAACAGCGCTATACAAACTAGAGTTTGCTGTCTGCAGTCTCTCATTGGCTGATTTCTTCTGTGGGCAGGTGGCCTTGAGATGTTCGGCACTGCCGCACAAGAAGCATTTATTAACGATTCCTTCGTAGTACACACGTGCCCTCAGGTTCCGTACAAACACGTTGGCTGGTATCTCAATATCTTCTTTTAACTCCAGATAAATACCACGCACCGAGTTCCAAATAGGGAACCCTGTTTCCTCAGCATATTTTTCCCTCACTAGTCTTGTTACTTTTCCGAACTTTGCCATGACTGTAGCAATTTCTTGATCCTCGATTTCTGGCGGTAAGTTGAATATCCGCACGTACTTTACAACCGCATTAGCCGAAGATAAGGTCACCTGTACACTCGTATGCTTTTCATACCCAAAATCCATCGTCTGGGCTAGGTCCATCAAGGTTTTGAGCATATCGTCTTCTTTTTTAAACTTTATGATAACAGATTGGTCCGTTTTGTCTTTATACATTGACAATAATTTATCACACTTAAGACCCATTTTAGAAGTCATAAAACGAAAAACTTCCATATCCGATGGTTCTGGTGATCCGCGAACAAATCTAATTCTTAACGAATTAGCTCTCAGCTGATTGCCCGCCATATTGTGGCAAAAAAACTTTTACACTTTCAGTTGTCACTTGAAACAATCAGCAAACCGATTTTGCACGCAAGATAGCTTCGATTCGTTATCGCTCTAAACACGTCTTATCAGATCAACGGTCTGTAGCAAACTGACATTCAGCATATAGTTAATGAAAAAGTGGACTTTTGGACATTGCGGGAATAACTAAACGGACAAAGGGGGGGTTTGAAAATGTCCACTCTTGTTCACAAAGCGTAGGGATTTAGCTTTTGCCATATTGCCAAATAAAAATTTAAAAATGTTAAGATTTTAAAGCTACTTCAAAATTTGGCTAGTTTCAACATCCTAAAAAGGAAAAGGACATATTTCGATCTTTGCTTCATTCCTGAGTTTAGCACGAAAAATGTTGCGAAATTTTAAAATTCGTAATGAAGTTGTACTCGTCAGATATAATTTCATAAAGGTATACATTTCATTCACATCAATAGATTATTCATTCTAAACTATGCGTTGTAAATAGGAAATTTTAATTTTTAAATTCTGGTTTCTTAACTTTTAGATTCTAAGTATGTACTAAATTGTTAATTCTAAATATTAAATTCTTAATTCTAAATTACAAATTATAAATTCTTAATTCTAAATTCTAAATTCTTAATTCTAAGATCTTAATTGGAAGTTCTTAACTCCAAATTCCAAATTCGTTATTCTAAATTCTAAATTCTTAATTCAAAATTCTTAATTCCAAATTCTAAATTCCATTTTTTTAATTTTTAATTCTTAGTTCTCAATTCAAAATTCTAAACTCTAACCTCTAAATTCTAAATTCTACATTCAAAATTCAAAATTCTTTATTCAAAATTCAAAATTCTAAATTTTAAATTCTAAATTCTAAATTCTAAATTCTAAAAATCTAAATTTTAAATTCTAAACTCTAAATTCTAAATTCTAAATTCTAAATTCTAAATTCTAAATTCTAAATTCTAAATTCTAAATTCTAAATTCTAAATTCTAAATTCTAAATTCTAAATTCTAAATTTTAAATTCTGAATTCTAAATTCTAAATTCTAAATTCTTATTTCTAAACTCTAAATTGTAAATTCTGAATTCTTAATTCTTAATTCTAATTTTATTATTCTAAATCCTTATTTATAAATTCTTAATTCCAAAATAGAAATTCTTAAATTTTTGCACTTAACTCTTGAAATCCAAACCTTTGGCACTAAATTCTCAAGACTTAATTCTCAATGTTAAATTGTGAATTCTAAATGGTAGTTTTTCAATTCTAAATTTAAATTCTAAATTTCTTATCATAAATTTTCAATTCTTAATTTTTTCATTTGAGCATTAAATTCCAAAATTAATGTCTTCAAAATCCAGGGTAATATTGATCACTTTTTTCCAACATTTTTCGATTATTTTTCCTACTAAGGGGATTGTGGAATGTTTCATATTTTTAAAACCAGTACTGGACTCCTTTGAACGTAAAACATAGTTGCAGAAATTTATTGGACTACTTTAAATTTGATTTAAAAATTGATTTCTTCGCTGTTCAGGAATTGATGCTTTGAGGTTATATTGCTCAGTCTCCATTTTTACGGTTTTAACGAGTTTTCTTGATCGTAAAGGATACAAAACACCTTCATAATTGTTTACAAATTCTAACTAATCAGTTTTACCTTGCTATTTAACGTTTTCTTTTAAAAACATTTATAATCGAAAAAACACTGATGCTGCATACATCTAGGGGCAAAAATCATAATAATTGATAAATAGTTTTAGCTTCAAAGTACAAATAAATTTTAACTTCACACATTCCCCTAAGCCCTCCCGCTATTTCCATGTTCATTTTTTCTTTAAACTTAGTCATTTGATAGGATTCCTTTCCATTTGTCTAATAAGGGCTTATTCTTTGAAAATGTCCTTACTTTTTAAATATCAAAAATTTATTATTAAATGACTATAAAAATAGCACTATAACTATTCATATACAAAGAATATAAGTTGTTCTTCCACATTCAACCACCCATTTGCTTCTAAATACTTTTTGGTATCATCAGGAGATCTGTTTTTTGGCGAGCCTCGGAAAGAATAGATATTTTAAGATTTTGAAATTTCACTTTTAATAACAGAAAACATTTTCAAATACAAACCAAATTTTGTCTGTTTGATACTCAATTAATGGGCTTTAAAACGTAGAAAACAGTTTTCAAAAATTCAAACTATAGACCAAGTTATTGATCATAATGTGGAAAAATTTATAAATAGTCAAAGTTACCCCGGTGATCAAAGTTATCCCGTTTCACGGTACCTAAATCCTAATTCAAATCAAACATTTTTATTTTAAGATTTTAATTTGAACTTCTTATAGAAATATTTTCATTTCTTATTTCTAAATTTCTATTCAAAATTCTTAAATCATAATTCTTGATTCTAAATACAGGAAGAATTTAGAATAGACAGCCTCGAATGAGAACCTATAGTGGAGAAATAAGAACATAGAGTAAAGAATTTTTAGTTTTAAATTTAGTATAAGAATTTAAGATTTAAGGTTTCAAAAATCAGAATAAAGAATTAAGCATTAAGAATTCAGAAATAAGAACTAAGAACCAAGAATTAAGAACTCAAAATTAAGAATTCAGAATTAAGAATTTAGAATTTACAATTAAGAACTAAGAATTCAGGATTTAGAATTTAGAATGTAGAATTTTGAATTTTGAATTCAGAATTTAGAATTTAGAGTTTAGAGTTTTGAATTAAGAATTAAGAATTTAGAAATAAGATTTAAGAATTAAGAACTAAGAATTTATGATTCCGAAATTAGAATTTCGAATTTAGATTTAGAAATTTGAAATTAAAATTTAACAAAAAAATGTTCTAGTGGACATAGACCGAACCACTACGCTTCATGAACAAGAGTGGACATTTTCAAACCCCCCCTTTGTCCGTTTAGTTATTCCCGCAATGTCCAAAAGTCCACTTTTTCATTAACTATATGCTGAATGTTCTTAATCCAACATAAATTGAATTAACATCATGAGAAAACAAACCGTCAGCGAGCGCGGGGGCTTTAACACGCACAAAATTAGCCGAAAAACAAGCACCTGATGGCGCATCCATTTACCGGTTACAGAAACATTCGCGAATGCAATCGTGCAATCGTTTGGCGATTGTGTTTCGACAATCATTTGCGAATCTATTCATCCAACGAGCGTCGTGGTGAAAATAAAAATCGATCCAGTTAACTGTGGCGAATGTTTCGGCCATCGGTTCATTCACCCGAACCTATTAAAAGTTCATTTATTCGGCATTGCAATCGTTAGTGTTCATTCTGGTGTGTGAATTTTTTCCTTGGCAGTTTGAATCGAACATATTCACCACGGATGGCCAATTGAACGTTCTTCGATGCGATTTTTTCCATGCTTGATCATGAGGACAGATGAGTGAAAACGGAAAGCTGTTTGAAGAATTTTGTGGCAACAACAACATGGTGATCGGTGGATCGCTCTTCCTCCATCAACCAGCACATAAGGTCACTTGGGTATCCCGAGATAACTGAACAGAAAATCAAATAGACCACATCTGCATCAGTCGATCATGGAGAAGGAGCCTTCTTGATTTCCGCAACAAACGAAGCGCAGACATTGCATCCGACCATCACCTCGTTCTTGGTGATATATGACTGAGAGAAGCGCGTGTCCACCGGCGAGAGGAGAAAGTCGGATGTCGATATGACGTCCGCCGGTAGGAGAATTCATAGGTGAAAGGGCATACGTTGAACAGCTTGGACCACACAATGCTACGAATAATACAGGAACAAATCAACGAATTCCAGGACTCTCTTCAACTGGTGTTCGATAATTTCGAAAAAGCCTTTGACCGAAAACATCTGGGTATCACCGCTACTCTTTCTCATCGTGATAGATGAAACCTTGATTGAATCGAATAACTGTAGACTGAACTGAGGGTTGCCGTGGAATCCTTCGACAGTGGAGCAACTGGCTAGTGAACGGTAGACAATGTGCAACTCGAGACCCCATACACCCAACCTTCGGGTAGTGGTCATATCACCTCTTGTCTGCAACTCCGATTCTCTACCTCCCCGTGGTGCTAGCTGGGATGCGAGCAACTTTAGCGGAGATCGGGTTCCCAACCCCGGGGATGCTTTGGTCGCATGCAGACTGAGTCAGGGGGCTTCGTACGCGTCTGTTCTCCATGTCAAGGGCGGCGTGCGAAGTTCAACAACGTCCTGGTGGTGTTCGGGACCCAAAACAGCAACATCACGACGGTCCTCTTGCGAGATAATGGGGTTAGCTTCGGGCCTTGCGGACCTGTAACTACAAAAAACATAAGCAACGAACAACGAACAACAAATTTCGGATGGAAATCGGCAAAGACCCACGCGACGAAAAGGGACTAGCGATTGGAAACTTGGAACATGGAACTGCCGATCTCTAAATTTTGTGGGCAGTACCCACGTGCTCTCCAACGAATTGAAGAGCCGCAAATTCGACATCGTAGCGCTGCAGGAGGTATGTTGGAAGGGCTCCACGGTACGAACGTACCCAGATGGTCGTGCCATCTACCAGAGCTGCGGCAACAAACACGAGCTTGGAACAGCTTTTATAGTGATGGGAAAGATGCAAAAGCGCGTGATCGGGTGGTGGCCGATCAACTCACGAATGTGCCGGTTGAGAATCAAGGGCCGGTTCTTCAACATCAGCATCATCAACGTGCACAGCTTTCACCTCGGAAGTACCGGTGACGACAAAGACGAATTTTACGCGCAGCTGGAGCGTGAATACGACCGTTGCCCAAAACATGATATCAAGATCGTCATCGGGGATTTCAATGCTCAGGTCGGCCAGGAGGAGGAATTCAAACCGACAATTGGAAGGTTCAGTGCGCACCAGCTGACCAACGAAAACGGCTTATCGGTTTCGTCGCCTCCAAACGAATGGCCGTACGTAGTAACTTTTTCCAGCACCGCTTCCCACACAAGTACACCTGGAGATCACCGTACCAAACTCAATCACAGATTGACCACGTTTTGATCGACAGCCGGCACTTCTCGGACATCATCGACGTCAGATCCTGACGGGGCGTCAACATCGAGTCGGACTATTATCTGGTGATGGTGAAGATGCACCCAAAACTCTCCGTAGTGAACAACACGCGAAACCGGCGCCCGTTTCGGGTAAATATCACGCGACTGAAGCAACCTAAGGTCGCGGCAAACTACGCGCAATCGGTCGAAGCAGCGCTGCCGGCAGAGGGTGAGCTTGACGAAGCCCCTCCCGAGGACTGTTGGGATACCATCAAAACAGCCATCTACAGTGCTGCGGAGAACGTCATCGGTTATGTGGAGCGATCTCGACGGAACGACTGGTTCGACGAGGAGTGAAGGAGGGTGATGGACGAAGAAAATGCCGCACGGGCGGCAGTAGCGCAAAGAGGCACCCGTCGAAATGTGGAAAATCACCGACAGCGGAAGAGGCAGCGAGGCCGACTTTTCCAGGAGAAAAAGCGCCGCTTGGAGGAGGAGGAGCTCGAGGAGCTGGAGCAGCTGCATCGTTCCCAAGAAACAAGAAAGTTCTATCAGAAACTCAACGCATCCCGCAAAGGCTTCGTGCCGCAAGCCGATATGTGCCGGGATAAGGGCGGGGGTATCCTGACGGACAATCGTGAGGTGATCAAAAGGTGGAAGCAGCACTTCGATGAACACCTGAACGGCGCACATGCAGGAGATCAAGACGGTGGGGGAAGGTACATCGCCGGCGTAGCCAACGACGTAGAGGAGCCACTCCCAACGATGAGTGAAGTTAAGGAAACAAGTCGGCTAGGAAGGATGGCATCGCAGCTGAACTCATCAAAATGGGCCCGGACAAGTTGGCCGATTGCCTACACCGGTTGATAGTCCGGATCTGGGACATAGAACAGCTACCGGAGGAGTGGAAGGAGGGGGTTATATGCCCCATCTACAAGAAGGGCGACGAATTGGACTGTGAGAACTACCGAGCGATCACTGTCCTCAATGCCGCCTACAAAGTGTTGTCCCGAATCCTACTCCGCCGCCTAACGCCACAAGCAAACAGACTCGTGGGAAGTCATCAGGCCGGCTTTATGGAGGGACGGTCTACGACGGACCAGGTATTCACATTACGCCAAATCCTCCAAAAATGCAGCGAACACCAAGTCCCTACGCACCATCTATTCATCGACTTCTAAGCCGCATACGACACGATCGACTGTAACGAGCTATGGAAAATCATGAACGAGAACGGCTTTTCCGGGAAGCTGATCAGACTGATCAAGGCGACGATGGATGGAACGCAGTGCTGTGTGTGGATTTCGGGTGAATTGTCGAGTTCATTCGAATCGCGCAGGGGGCTTCGACAAGGTGATGGTCTAACCTGCATGATGTTCAACGTGGCGCTAGAAATTGTTATTCGACGAGCGGTTGGCGAAATGCGGGGCACGATTTTCAACAGATCCAGTCAACTTATCTTCTTTGCCGATGACATTGATATAGTCGGCAGATCATCTGCGGCGGTGGGGGAGATCTACCGCAAACTGAAACGCGAAGCAGGAAGGATTGGGTTGATGATTAATACGTCCAAGACGAAGTACATGCTGGCCTGCGGATCCGAGACTGACCGAACCCGCTTGTCCAGTAATAACAAGGTCACGATTGACGGCGACGAGCTGGAGATAGTCGAAGATTTTGTCTATCTCGGCTCACTGGTGACCGCAGACAATGACACCAGCCGTGAGATCCGGAGGCGAATTATCAGCAGAAGTCATGCCTTCTATGGACTCCACAAGCAACTGCGGTCGAGAAGACTTAGCCCTTGCACGAAGTGTAACCTGTATATATGACGCTTATTAGACCGGTTGTTATCTACGGGCACGAGACATGGATATTGCTCGAGGAGGACCTGCGTACACTCGGAGTATTCGAGCGATGAGTGTTAAGAACCATCTTTGGCGGCGTACAGGAGAACGGAGTATGGTGGCGAAGGATGAACCACGAGCTCGTGCGACTCTACGGCGAACCCAGTATCCAGAAGGTGGTGAAGGCTGGCCGGATACGCTGGGCGGGACATGTTGCGAGAATGCCGGACGACTGTCCTGCAAAACAGGTGTTCGCTACGAATCCGGTAGGAACAAGACGAGCGGGGGCGCAACGAGCGAGGTGGTTAGACCAAGTGGAGCGTGATCTGGCGAACGTGGGGTGCCCGAGAAATTGGAGAACGGTTGCTATGAACCGAGTGATTTTTAGGAATTATGTTCGTCAAGTTATGTCGTGAGACGGAATACTATGTAAATAAAATTAAAAAAAAACAATAAGTGGAGCAACTGAACGACCTTGACTTGGCTGACGATATTGCTTTACTCGCTCAAAGACAACAAGACATGCACAGCAAACTCGACGAGCTAACCGAAATCTCCAAGGCAGCAAGTCTCAAAATCAATGTCGGAAAGACCAATTCGATGGAAATCAACAAAGCCACATTCTTTCGCTTTCGTGGTAGCTGAGAAAGTGGAGTGCTTCCAGTATCTTGGTAGCCAGATAACGCCTGATGGTGGTACCAAAAAAGACATTGAAACCCGGATCAAAAAAGCCCGATTTGTGTTTGCGATTCTCCGAAACATTTGGCGCTAACGCCAGATCTTTCTACGAACTTCAATCCAAATCTTTCTCAAACGTCAAATCCGTATTGTTGTACGGGTGCGAAACTCGGTGCCCAAATGCAATGACGACGCCGAAACTGCAAGTTTTTATCAATTGCTGCTTGGTGATCTGGCAACTGGATCTCAAACGTGGAACTACATCGCGGAAAGGCGCTAGAAATCGAGATTCGGGAACGTAAGTGGAGATGGATTGGGCACACGCTGCGAAGAGATTAAAACGAGATTTGCAGAGAGGCGGTTGACTGGAATCCAGATGGGTATCGAAGAAGATGCAGGCTCAGAAGCTCGTGGTGGCGCAGTCTAGCTGCTGAAATCTGCACAGTTGACGAGAACCTTGGCTGGCAGCAAGTAAACACGCTGGCTCCGGATCGCCAGCAGTGGTGATCTTTTATGTCATTTATGGCGCCTGACCCTTTCTTCCTGTTAGGGAGAGAGTCCACTTCGACCATTTAGTTGATCTATTGTGGTATGACCCTGCATTATGATTTTTACTTTGCTATGCTACTTGACACCCCTGCACTATTGGTTGAAGTTGCCGTTGTTTACCGGTAGCACTACGAGAACACAAATAACTTAATAGGTAGGATCTCCAAGTGCAATTTAAGTTCCCTTGAAAAGATCTCCATCCACATGCATGTTCTGCATCATTGAGGCGTACAATTCCAAGGTTTACCCGGCTAGCATTTTACTAATGCTAAAACAGCCAACCTTCATCATACTATGTATGCCAGGTTATGTCACGGCCGGGATTCGATCTCATGAACGTTAGCTTAGAAGACAAGGATGCTATCCTCTAGGCCACGATCTGCTGCGCCGGACCCTCAGATAGGTAGGTAGCATAAACACAGTTTAGAAGCACATCCATTTCTTTTTACATTGATGTTCTCTATAGTCTTCTTTTACAGTAAATAAATAACAAATAAGATTCCAGTCAATTGTAGACCAGTGATCGAATTTCTGACTGATTTTCGATGATTTTGACCACTTTTTTCAGTCTTTTGCAAAGTTTTCGCTAGAATCTGTAGGCTTCACATGTTTTAATGGCTGCTGCAACAGCAACAATAACAAGGTGGAATAAGAAAATGTTTTTGTTTGCCCACAACATGTTTGTAGAATGCTGCTGTCTCAACAAAACAGGTTCAATAGAATATATTTATTATTTTAATAATTAAAACTTCGAATCTAAGCTCTTATCAACCTCTTAAGTGTATAGGGGAGAGTGGGGATACTTGATCCCCTTTTCTTATTTTCACCATATCTTTTTGGAAAAATTTAGCAACTCGCCGTCTTTGACATTTTCTGTCAGCTTGTAACTTCAAGTTTCTATGCTCCAAAAATTAGAACGGTACTTGAACCCGTTGATGAACAAGAAGCATTTTCGTGGGAGTAAAAAAATTGCGATTTTTCTGAAGTTAGGGGAGACTTGATCCCCTATTGAAGGAAACTTGATCTTTTATTCAGGAAGCCCTAATCCTTGTATAAAAATCAAACAAAACCCCAAGATAGAATGTTAATTGACTATTTTGGTCATGTTTGTTCTCATTTTTCAATTTATAACAGATATAAGAAGAAAATTCTATAACTTTGTCTCAACGCTAATAACAATGCATACTTATAGGCGCTTTTTTTTTTATAATTAAGAGAAAATTAATTTTTTTTGCTCTTTTCTTCAGACAAATGTTTGATGAATATTAGTTTTTGGATAAATATTAGTAATTTCGTAATCAGCAATCATAACGATCAATTCGCGAGAAGAATATGCCGTTTGGAAGGGGGATCAATTGTACCCAACTCTAGGGGATCAATTGTACCCATAATCAACATTATAGAAAACTTTTTCTGAAAAAAGTTGAGAGTTTTCCATTGCTTTGAAAATATGGCATTATGAAGTTCATTTTACGCTCGAGCGATTGATACATTGGAACAAAATTTTTTTCATAATTTTCCCATGTAAGGAACATTTTAAAGTGATGAAAAAAGATCTTCAAGTTACATTTTGTGAAATTTTTCAAACAAAGCTCAATTACTGAAACAATTATTTCGTTAAAATATTTTAAACTACAAGCAGTGTTATTTTGCTCATTTTGGCACATTTTTCTAGAACATATAATCTTTGTAAGACATTCCAGTTTCGAGATATAGCTAAGGAATCAAGTATCCCCAGGGATCAAGTATCCTCATTCTCCCCTACTGAAGATCTCAAAACAGATTTGATAAAGTTTTTCTTATGGGTGCACTGATTTCATTTTAAGACAACCCTAACTTTTGTTTTATTTAATAAAATTATAAATGACATACGTTTTTATAAAACTACAGCTTATCAGTTATCAGTTTCTGGAATTTTGAATAAAATTTTACGAAATTATTGTCAAAGAAACAGAAATTTCGCTAAAATAAAAAAAAATGGGGCATTTAGCCTGCACGGCTTGAGGATCGACAGTTTAGGTAACAGATATAATAAAATCGTTTTCTCGAAAATTGATCGATATTTCAACATAAAAATTACTCCAATGTATAGAAAATAGATGTCTAGTCATGTGTATATAGTTTTTGTACACATATTCGATGTAATATTTAATTGAATCAGTATTCTGATTAATAGGTACATATAGCCTGTTTTTCTACTGTACAGACTTTTCCCATATTTTCTTGATTTTTTATTTTAAAAACCTGGCATTTAATTCCATTAATTCCATTCCATTAATAAAACTTGGATTGACTTGGATTCATGGATTGATTCGCGGCCTGCCAAGTCTTTGTACACAATTGCTAACCTTGACTTTTGCACTGTGGACTGTGATTTGTAAGTCGGGGACACCACCATCAATGACTCAGTGACATTGAATTACTTTCGCCACCCGCAAGCAGCGGTGACAAATCAAATCGTGCATCGTCGTTGTTCCTCAGCCGAAGAGGGTTCATCGCCATGGTGTGATATGGAAATTATGCAATATTTCGTGCTTATACGTACCCACTACTCATGCTGACGAGCACACATTGAGTTGATGTTGTTATTTTTCTTCAAAAAACTCGAACGAATTGAAACGTGCTAACCTAACAACCACTGACTGTTTTGGAAGACATCCATTGCCATCACCCAAATCTTAGTCAGTCGCAAAAGGGAGATTTAAAGTGAATCCGTGTGAGCTGCTTCCAAAAAGTAAGCAGTTGAACTTTAGATGTATATTTTTGCAACGAGGTTAGTTTAAGGAGACAACTGCAGCTGTCTTCGGTTTTACCATGGGTATTTATTTTTATAGCCTTACGAGTTTACGCCGGGGGTCTTCAGACCTTTTTCAAATTTTCAATTTTTAATAATTTTTACGACTTTAAAACACAAAAGTTTTTACAGATTTTGTAATTTTTATTCTTCTAGATTTTTTAAGTTGTTTTTTTTTAATTAAACCATCTTTCCCATAATTTTGTCAACGGAGATCAGTCAGTATCAGTTTTTTTAAATAAAATATTAAAAAAATAAATAAGTTAAAACCTTTTAAGGTTTTTAAAAGTACTGTCTGCATCACCGCGTATTCTGCAAATAATACCATTGTGTTGCTCATTTTATTTTGCAACTTACTTACTAAGTTACCGCGCCGATTAGCTGGCGTATAGGGTCTTGCTAAAAGACCTCTACAGTTGACGATCCAAAGCCAGCGTCGAAGCCAGTCAAGGCACTCAACGACAGCTCGGATTTCGGCGACTAGGCTTCGCCGCCACGAGCTTCTGGGTCTGCCTCGTCTTCGATGTTCTTCTGGATTCCATTCGAGCGCATCTCTGCAAATCTCATTTTCATCTTTTCGCAGCGTGTGCTCACTCCATCTCCAGTTACGTTCTCGAATCTCGGTTTCTAGCGCATTTGATGACACCGGCGATGAAATTTCATGTTTGAGATCCAGTTACCAGGCCACTAAGCGAAGATAATAATCCCAAGATATTGATTCACAAATACTTGCACTTTTCAACTTTTTGCCCAGCTACTATAAACCTGGAGAGATTTTCTGTGTTGATCTCCATCGAATAGGTCTTTCTGACATTGATTTTGAGAACTGCTGTCTAGGAGCTTTCGGCAAGGTCGTCGAGTTTGCTCTATGGTTGCCTACAGGCGAGCAAAAGAGTATTGTCTGCCAGATCAAGGCCGTTCAGTTGCTCCATTGTTGAAGGATTCCACGGAAATCCTCGGTTCGGTGCACAGTCGATCGATCCAGTTAGGATCTCATCCATTACGATCAGAAAATGTAGCGCTGATAAGGTACATCCTGGTTTCACTTCAGCAGTTACCGGGATTGAATCGGACAAGCCACCGTTGTGCAAGACCTTGCACGATTATGCCTCGTACTGTGCTTCGATGAGATGGACTAGTTTCTCTGGGAGTCCTCTACGTCTTATTATAGCCCAGATGTTTTTATGGTACAGTCGGTCGAATGCTTGTCCGAAATGATTCCTTTGTTGGATTTCATGTCTTTGAATGCCGCTTCTATTTCACTCAGCGAAGGCGCTTCCGAATTGAGGCCTTTAATGCGACTTACTGTTTGCACTTCGAGTTGCGAGTTCTGTTGACCGTCGCTTTCCGTGATGCGGAAGAGTTAGTCGACATGCACAGTTCAACTTTTGAGCTGATCTGTTCTGTGTGGGGCCAATTTTTGCGTTGAAGTGCCCTAAGTGGATTTGTATGTCACCCTTGGGAATTTTCTCAACCACACTGTTGAGTACTGTAAAACGGCTCTTTCTCCAGCAATTCGACAATCAACTCCTCGTTCCCGAGTAGCATGTTCTCCTTGTATATCACTGGCCTTGTGTATCACTTGCCCGGACTATGTCTCGTGTTCTCTAGTATTGGGCCGAGGGACTTCGCTCATTCTCCAAAATTCCAAGCTTGAGGCGGTTAGCTTCTCCAGCAAGTTGAGCCAGCTTGCCTTGCTGGGCAAGGATTAAAACGTTCCAAGTTCCAATTCGGTTCCGTGTTGTCATGCTAAAAGTTTTCGCCAAAGTTCCAGGTCGGTCATTTCTTCGTGTTTCCGTAACAATTTGATACATCGAGAGCTGTAGGTTGTTAGGCTAAGGTCCCTATCCCGCGATGGGGCTGCCATCTTGGACTTAGCTGGCGGGAGCCGCATTTCATAAATTCAGCCGCTCGCTGCGAGTCAGACGCTATTTGAGCCGCCCTGACCTGGAGAACAGACGCGCCCCTAAAAAAATGTATGTTTGTCTGTGTGTCTGTTTCCTTTACAATCAGAAACGACTGGACCCATCAAAGGGAAATTTGGTATGAAGTTTTCAAGAGATTGGTTTCAATAATACTTTCAAACCCCTTCAATTGAAAGGAAGAGAGGTGGCTCTTAATTAACAAAAGTATGACAAAAGTCGAACAATTTTTGAAAACTACTGTTCAGATCGACGTTGATTGTGATGTGTAGCCATTTTCAAGACTGGGAATAATATCTATTATCCTACTTTCAAATCCCTAAGTTTTCTTATTATTGGCACATAAAATTTTGTTTAATTTATTGAAAGCAATACTGAATAGAAGATGAAAAAAAATGATTTGAGAATTATTCATAAAAAATTTGTATGTCTTGCATTAATAAAACTTGGATTGACTTGGATTCATGGATTGATTCGCGGCCTGCCAAGTCTTTGTACACAATTGCTAACCTTGACTTTTGCACTGTGGACTGTGATTTGTAAGTCGGGGACACCACCATCAATGACTCAGTGACATTGAATTACTTTCGCCACCCGCAAGCAGCGGTGACAAATCAAATCGTGCATCGTCGTTGTTCCTCAGCCGAAGAGGGTTCATCGCCATGGTGTGATATGGAAATTATGCAATATTTCGTGCTTATACGTACCCACTACTCATGCTGACGAGCACACATTGAGTTGATGTTGTTATTTTTCTTCAAAAAACTCGAACGAATTGAAACGTGCTAACCTAACAACCACTGACTGTTTTGGAAGACATCCATTGCCATCACCCAAATCTTAGTCAGTCGCAAAAGGGAGATTTAAAGTGAATCCGTGTGAGCTGCTTCCAAAAAGTAAGCAGTTGAACTTTAGATGTATATTTTTGCAACGAGGTTAGTTTAAGGAGACAACTGCAGCTGTCTTCGGTTTTACCATGGGTATTTATTTTTATAGCCTTACGAGTTTACGCCGGGGGTCTTCAGACCTTTTTCAAATTTTCAATTTTTAATAATTTTTACGACTTTAAAACACAAAAGTTTTTACAGATTTTGTAATTTTTATTCTTCTAGATTTTTTAAGTTGTTTTTTTTTAATTAAACCATCTTTCCCATAATTTTGTCAACGGAGATCAGTCAGTATCAGTTTTTTTAAATAAAATATTAAAAAAATAAATAAGTTAAAACCTTTTAAGGTTTTTAAAAGTACTGTCTGCATCACCGCGTATTCTGCAAATAATACCATTGTGTTGCTCATTTTATTTTGCAACTTACTTACTAAGTTACCGCGCCGATTAGCTGGCGTATAGGGTCTTGCTAAAAGACCTCTACAGTTGACGATCCAAAGCCAGCGTCGAAGCCAGTCAAGGCACTCAACGACAGCTCGGATTTCGGCGACTAGGCTTCGCCGCCACGAGCTTCTGGGTCTGCCTCGTCTTCGATGTTCTTCTGGATTCCATTCGAGCGCATCTCTGCAAATCTCATTTTCATCTTTTCGCAGCGTGTGCTCACTCCATCTCCAGTTACGTTCTCGAATCTCGGTTTCTAGCGCATTTGATGACACCGGCGATGAAATTTCATGTTTGAGATCCAGTTACCAGGCCACTAAGCGAAGATAATAATCCCAAGATATTGATTCACAAATACTTGCACTTTTCAACTTTTTGCCCAGCTACTATAAACCTGGAGAGATTTTCTGTGTTGATCTCCATCGAATAGGTCTTTCTGACATTGATTTTGAGAACTGCTGTCTAGGAGCTTTCGGCAAGGTCGTCGAGTTTGCTCTAAGGAAGAGAGGTGGCTCTTAATTAACAAAAGTATGACAAAAGTCGAACAATTTTTGAAAACTACTGTTCAGATCGACGTTGATTGTGATGTGTAGCCATTTTCAAGACTGGGAATAATATCTATTATCCTACTTTCAAATCCCTAAGTTTTCTTATTATTGGCACATAAAATTTTGTTTAATTTATTGAAAGCAATACTGAATAGAAGATGAAAAAAAATGATTTGAGAATTATTCATAAAAAATTTGTATGCAATTCAGAGCTGAAATCTAAAGATTTCAAAACTAAAAACCTTTACTTATTTGTTGAGCTGCTCTTCTGATTACATAAATCATAAATTTTCGAGGTTATTTCTCGAGTTGGCATGAAATTGTTTATGCTGGGGTAGCTTTATTCATCAATGTTTGCACTAATACCTTTTTTTGGAGGAACACGAAGATTAAGATTTATTTTAACAAAGAAAAAAAATAGGAAAAAGACTTTTTTTTCAAAAAAAAAAATCTTAATTCAATTACAAAAAAATATCTTAAAATTAAATTGGTAATTCATTGATACCTTTAGACCTTTGGGTATTAGGAAGAACAAAAAAAACATACAATTTGTCGTATTAAAATCGTTTTTTGTTTTAATTAACTAATCAAAGTGATAAGGATAATTTTGAGTTTTGACTTTTTCTTCTCATTCTATTGATCATTGCTAGCAGTTGGCACCTGTCATATAGGTACAACCTTGTCGATGTGTTAAATTAACATTAAATGAATTTATGGGCTAAAAATGGTTTGAATTTTAAACTACAATATTTCATAACACATTGCTGACCAAGCAACTTTTCGTTTTTCCCTTACCGCGAGTGTGCTACTCAACTAACCCAAATGTTATAAACTAAATGATAAAACTGTATTTTTCAAACACACTTTCGGTAGCCCAAAGACAAATAACCTAGTTTGTAAAATTTAGTCCAGAAAACTGTGCATACGTATTGTTCAAATGTATTTGTAGTATCCAAAACCCACTCCGGTCTTGATGACTTCGAAGAATTGCTTACTGGACACCTGAAGAGAGCAAACCCACAGAGAAAAACCAAAACCTGACAGCAAGCAAACAGTGCTTTTGGCCGAATGGTAATCAAGCGTCGTTTCGGTATGCATTTTCATTTCGTACATTCGTTCAGAACAACTAATCAAACAAGTGCTTCTTCGAGCATGTTTTCTTAAAGCTATCGAAGAGAAGCATTTTCAGGAATTCTGATCTGAGGCGTATGTCGAACAAATATTTTATGGTATTAATTTTACATCAGTTTAGTTTTTGTTATTAATCGTTTAAAAAAATCGAGCATTAGACTAGGGTAAATGATCTTGAGCGGAACCAATTGGCTCAATTCGTCGCAACTCGGAACAGTTGATCAAGCGGTATGGCTTTGGGTTATATCCCAACAAATATTTTTTCAGTTCAGCGGATAGATCTTGGTTTCTGCTTTCTAATGATGATTTTTAGAATATTTTAGAGAGAATCCTTATAACTCTAGAGCTGTTTTACTGAAGTAAGAATTCTGATCTTGAGCGGAACCACGCTGATCTTGAGCGGAACCAAAATATGATCTTGAGCGGAACCATTTTCTTCTGTCAACATCTTTAATAGCTCTTATTCCTAATACTTTTGTAACTTTGAAAACTTCAATTAAATTTCATATTTGAAGATTTTAAAGTTCAAAAATTAATCTTTTTACGTGAAAAAAAGAAACTTAGCGTTCCAAAGGTGTTCTCAAAATATCCGTTCAAATTCATTTCTTGCTTAAAAAAAGTCCAATTTTCCCTTTGATGCACTGTATCCACTGTAACCAATTTCCAGTTCGAGCTCAAGTGTAAAGTCAAACACAAGGAAATCGGATAGGTTTTCAATACCAGGTCACCAATTGAATCGTGAAGTATTATAAAATAGCTAACCCGGTGTGCTTTGCTACACTTTAGTTTTACACTTTGTAAAACTAAAATGATGTGTGTAAAAAAACAATTTGAATTTTTGTTTATAAGATAGTATATAGTATATCGTTTTCAATTGGAAAGTGAACATCTGAAACAATCTCTTTAAGAGAAAGCTACTTGATAAAGTACGAATAAGAATGGCAATGAAGATTGATTCTTATTCTGAAATAATGATTTAACTTTATTGGCTTCATTTGTTCTCGAATTATGTCAAAAATTATGTATGAAAGCCTTTCTCCTCCTTCTCGTCGTCCCTCTGAAAGAAAGATTCAAAAACACATTTGGGGGCATCCATAAATTACGTGACGCTCCCAGGGGGGGGGGGGGAGTAAGCTCGAGCGTTACGAATTGTGACATAGGGGAGGGGGGGAGGTATGCTCATCGTTACGTAACGATTTTTTCTTTAAAAAATTCAGTTTACTTAATCGCAGCTATTTTAATGTTATGCTATTTTTGGCGAATTATAAACAAATCAAAATCAGCTTTGAATTTGTAAGCTTCAACAAGATTAATACTGATTTGTAACCTTTCCTCTTTAAAGATTCTGAGATAGACTCCTCAAAATGTGTATTGAATATCCGTGAAATAACCATTGGAAAACCAAATATTAGGTACATTTACCCCTAAGAACTCAATCCAATCTGAAACGGAAAGTTTACTAGTTTTTCTCAATTGATTAAAAAAAAATGCATTTTTGATTATTCCGACGAATATTACTCAGTGGAGTACATTTTGCATAAAAGTTTCGCTCCTTCAGCAAAATAAAATAAGCATGGTAGATCATCAGTGAACAATCATAGAGCAACTCGTAATAAGACAATCGATTTATTTTATCAGAGATTTATGTCATCAGAGAGTTATCAATGTGTACTAAGAAGCGATTTGGGCTAGATATCAACTCCGTTTGAAAGAATGTTTAAAAGTATAATTTTAAAATCGTTTTTTGATGTTCGAAAATCAGTATTAAAAAAACATGAGAAGATAGGACGAGGGGGGGGGGGGGGGGTAATTATCAGCGTTACGTAATTTTCATAGGGGGGTACGTCGAAGCGTTACGATTTGTGACAGACGGGAGGGAGAGGGGTCGAAAAAGTGCATTTTTGCGTTACGTAATTTATGGATGCCGCCTTTTAACTTTTTGTGTGCCTAGTTTGGTACGCTGTAACGCCAATTAATTAGTTTTTGTTCTATTCGAACTTAATTTTACATTTTGTTAGAATAAGAAATATACAAATGTGCTGCATACATTCAGGGGTATAAACTGCGTGTTAGACATTAGGCATAAGGCAGCGCACCTAGCGGTTTATTTCGGAAGCTAGTAGTTCCGCTCAAGATCGAAGATGGTTCCACTCAAGATCATATTTTACTTTTAAAAACTACGCTATTAATTGATATTCTGATGGAAAACTTGCTACAAAAACCCGAATAATGCTTTTTTATGAGTTTTTCTACCATTTTAATCATTGAGAATTAGTTTACAACGGTCAAGGGTGACATAAATTGACGTTCAAAGTCAGCGTAGATTGATGAAAATTGCAGCGGAAATGCGTATGTTTTTAAATCTTCTAATAACATTATTTGAGTTAATAAATTTTAGCAAAAATGTTAATGCTTGTATGAAAAGATCTTGAAAAAGTGTTTTTTCAACAGTTTGATAAGATTCATAAACAATTGTCGTATCTTCTGGCCCACGTTATTTTTCTCAAGACAATCTATACCGCTTTTACTTAACGCGTCTATGTCGTCCAATATTGCTCGATAAACTGCCGTGTTGAGCTCAATCATTCGTTTGCTCAAGCCGAGTTTCTCTCGCTGTTTCGCTCACTCTAGTTCGTTAATTTGCCCTCTCATCTGGTCGTGTCAAAGCCTACTTCGACAATTTTTGCCGATATTCCATCCAGTCCAGAAACTGAGCAACTCACTAAAATGAGCTTACGATGCACTCTGATGAATACGCATCTAATTTCCTCAACTATTTTCATTCAATTATATTTCACATGCCTATACTCTACACAATCATTGCCTAGAACTTAGAAAAAGTAAATGGTTCCGCTCAAGATCAGATTTTGACTAGTTCCGCTCAAGATCATTTACCCTACCCTAAAAAAAGAAATATTTCGTTATCAAGTACCTCCCTTTGTTGAACTGTAATGTAACGCCTTCTACATTTTAATCCGCCTTACGGTAGGCAATGAAAATTTAGTTCAGTTACCATTAAAAGCTTTCTTCAAGTGATTTTTTTTTCATACAATGTATACCAATCTGATACGTTATGCTAAAAAATTTAAAAAAAAAATTAGTTATCAATAGCTTCATTGTTATGTTTGTAGTGGCATGAAAATAACCATTGACGTTTTGATTCGTTAATGATGTAATTTTCGGTACCTTTCAGCTATAGTTTTGAAAATACCAACCAAATATTAGTCTCACTCGATGAACATCATCAACGATGCCAAACGTATCCATGGTTTCGATTTTCTCCGCTCAGCCATCATAATCAATTACCGCCATCGTAAATATTCTTTAACACAACCCCAAACTCGCGCGCCGTGCGGAAGGGTTAAAGAATAAGTATGAACCCTGCTCCCAAGGGTTACACCGGATATTTTTGCCATCGTTCGGTATCGCTCAGTTCACCCGTTAATGTTTAAGGCATTAAATTTTAAAGGGGGTCGCTGACTTGATAGAATTATCTTGGATTAAACCGGCGAGAAAAGGATTCGGTAAAAAGTCAGCCAACCGAATGGTGAGTTGAAATTAATTGAATCAAGAGCAGATTTTAGGTTCAACACGGTTTGAAAAATTGTTTGGAGCAGAAAAGTGACATGTTTGCGAAACTTATGGCATAAAGAGGACGGAATGTAATCAAACTGGGAAAATTGATCTTTAATAAAATATGAAACCTTCTGTGTATATTGAAAAACACTCAAAATTGTAAAAAAGAAAATTGGATCTTTACCAACGGAATTTCATTCGCATGCAGCTATTCCGTGCTTCAATCATGTCCATCGTGTAGAGAGCAAAATTGAAAATGTGGAGTTACCGAAGATTTTTTTTAACAAAGATTCACAAAACTAAAGTTTGTCAATAGAATTTAGCATATAACAGAAAAGTCAAGTCAAAATAGGTGATGATGATGATGATGATGATGATGATGATGACGACAATAATCCAAAATTTCCATTTCCAAATCAATATTTTCTAAAGGTCAAATGTAAGCTCATTGCACTGTGAAATAAAAAAAAATCACCAGAATGTAGGGAATAAAGCAAGCGTAAATAAATTATTGCTTCTAGGAAAAATCCCAAAGTTGTCTGAAAAGTATCTTCTCCTCCTTCCTGTTTTTCGTCTTCTCACGTCAGGCCGGCAAACGATCTGCCTGTTCGCGATCAGCCTCGGCCTACATTGGAATCACGTCTTGGTAATGCTCGAAGTTATTTCAATGTTACCTGTGCTGATTCTGCGCCACAGACTCGTTGCTTAACGTTCTCAGAGGTTGTTAAAATGGGTTGCCTTAACTTATAAAAATTGGAAAATCCCAAGGTTCAACGTTCATGCGAAGGCTTCGGAAAGTCCCCGAAATTCAAATTCAAATACCTGTTCTGCTCCTTCATTTTCTGATCCTAACAATTTTGTTGATTTGGGTGAGATTACTGAGGAAAAGTTAAAATTTTTGCATCAAAATTTAATGGAAATGATGCAACTTATGTTGAAACAAATTCAATGTTTGAAGCTTTTCAAAATTCTTTTAATTTACTTACTTACTTAATGATCCCGCGCCGATCCTCTGGTGCCGTGGTAAAAGACCTCCACTGTTGACGATCCGGAGCCAGCGTCTTCACCTGGTCCCAGTCAAGATTCTCGTCGACAGTTCGGATTTCAGCGGCTAGGCTCCGCCGCCACGAGTTTCTGGGTCTGCCTCTTCTTCGATTACCTTCTGGATTCCAATCTAGCGCCTCCCTGCAAATCTCGTTTTTATCTTTTCGCAGCGTGTGCCCAATCCATCTCCACTTACGTTCCCGAATCTCGATTTCTAGCGGCCTTTGATGACACCGGCGATGTAGTTTCTCATTCGAGATCCAGTTGCCAGGCCACCAAGCGCGGATGATATTCCGCAGGCAGCGGTTTACAAATACTTGTTGTTTTCGCGTCGTTACCGCATATGTGCACCAAGTTTCGCACCCGCACAGCAATACGGATTTGACGTTTGAGTTGAAGATTCGGATTTTCGTTCGTAGAGAGATCTGCCGTGACCGCCAGATGTTTCGGAGACTCGCAAATGCAAATGCAAAATTTTAATTATTCTAACAAAATTATTATGACTTTACGATTCCCTCATGGATCCAAATAGGTGTTTAAATATTATGAATTGGAACGCTAGATCTTTGCTGGCAAACCAAGATGAGTTCTTTTTGTTTTTGAAAACCCAAAACATACATATTGCTGCCATCACTGAATTTTTTATCAAGTCGGTTTTTTTCAAGGGAGATTATAACAAAAACTCACCAGAAACAAATCTATTTTTTTTATTATTGGTGACTTAAAAGCAAAACACCGATCTTGGAATAATATTTCATCAAATTCAAATGAGAATGTTTTATGTCATGACTGATCTGCAGGTGTTATACTATTAATATCCTAATGGGCATACTTGTTTTTCTTCAATAAGAAATCCCTCCACAATTGATTTGGTTCTAACGGATTAAGGCGAGCATTGTAGACAATTAATTACTCATGCAGATCTCAATTCAGACCACCTTCCAGTAACTTTTTCTTAATCCCAAATTGAAAACCCTTTAAAATCAACTATAAACTTTCAAAAAGCTCACTGGGAGCGATATAAGAATTTTATTGAACGTAATTAAGATGTGAACGTTCCACTGAATGCTATAGAAGATATTGATTTGGCTGTAGAAAATTTGACAACTTCAATAGTCAATGCTAAAGCCGCTTCAATACCTAAAGTTAAACATAAATTTAATCAACCTTTGATCGATGATGATCTTCAATTTTTGATACGACTGAAAAACATTCGTCAACGGACTAGGGATCCTCATTTGAAATTTATTTATTGCGTGCGACCTTCAAAAAGAGTTCATCGTCGATTAAATTTTATTCGTAATGAAAATTTTACAAAAGCAGTAGAGGACATAAAGCCCTACTCAAAGCCATTTTGGAAATTACCTTCTAATTTCCAATTCCTACTTTGAAAGATGGAGATAAACTTCTTTTAACTAACGCAGAAAAAGATCAAAAATTAGCCCAACAATTTGAGTCTGCTCATGACTTTAATTTAAACGTTGTAAGTCCAATTGATGCTCCAATTTCCCTTGAATTTGATGATATTCTTTCTAAACAAAATGTATTTGAAATTTCTCGTGTGACAAATATTGTCGAACTTAAATTGATTTTCAAAAAATTGAAAAATATGAAAGCTCCGGAGGAAGATGGGATTTTCTATATTCTTATTAAAAAATTGTCTGAAAGTACTTTAAATTTTCTAGATAAAATCTCAATAAATGTTTTCACTTGGCTTATTTTCCCAATAAACGGAAAAATGCCAAAGTAACTCCGATTTTGAAACCTGGAAAAAGTGCTTCAGAGCCTTCAAGTTATGGACCAATTAGTTTGCTCCCTTCTTTAAGTAAACTATTTGAGAGAGTTATTTTGAATAGAATGATGATTCACATTAATCAGAATTCTATTTCCCCTGATGAACAATTTGGTTTTAAGAAAAATGATTAACGCTAGCAAATCTGAAGGTTATTCAATTAGTGTTGCTCTTCTAGATATTGAAAAAGCTTTTGACAGTGTTTGGCATAAAAGTTTAGTAGCTGAATTAGCTCGATTTGATTTTCCTGTATATCTCTCCAAAATTATTCAAAATTATTTGACTTGCCGAACCTTACAAGTAAGCTATCAAAATTCGTGCTCTGAAAGGACACCCATTTGAGCTGGTGTCCCTCAGGGCAGCATACTTGGGCCAATTTTATACAATATTTTTACTTCTGATCTTCCTGATGTACCAGAAGGAAAAGGCAGAAGATTATTTGCTAATGATACTTTGCTCTCAGCCAAAGGTCGAAATTTACGGGTGGTACGCAGTAGATTGCAACAAAATTTAAATTCCTTTTTAAATAACTTGAAAATGTGGAAAAGTTTTCCTAACGCTTTCAAAACTCAACTTATTTTATATCCCCATAAGCCAAGAGCACATTTTTTTAAACCCAATGAAAATCATTCCATAACTTTTAATGGGGTTTCATTAGAATGGTCTGATCACGTGAAGTACTTGGGACTTACACTTGATTAGAATCCTACTTTAAAAAATCACATTGAAGATATTCAATCTAAATGTAATAAATACACTAAATCTCTTTATTCTCTCATCACCAGAAAAGCCAGACTTTGCCTAATGAATAAGATGCTGATCTACAAACAGGTGTTCCGACCAGCGATAATGTATGCAGTTCCGATTTGGTCTAGCTGCTGCGCGACGAGGAAGAAAGTCATCCAGAGGGTTCAGAACAAGGTTCTGAAAATGATTTTGCGGCTTCCACCTTGGCACAGCACCGAAGATCTTCATCGGATTGCGGGCATTGAATCGATCGAAGAGATGGCCAACAACATCATCTTCAACTTCAAAGGAAAATCGATGCAGACTTCCATCGCAGAGATTCGGTCTCTCTATAATTAGTTTAATTTTAGGATAGTTTTTAGTTGTAAGTTTAAAATATTTTTGACATTACAGGATGTTCTCCTACATAAAAATACTTGATTGCGCTCAGCAAATTTAAGTCGAACATATAAATTTTAGTGATTGGTAAACTATAGAGCTCTGCACTCTAATTCTCCGTGACTCAGATTTGAAGGAAAACAATTCAAACTTACGCCAAAACTGGGAAAACTCAAATTTTGATTAGAACGGCAAAACTCAGAAATGAATAATTGGGGTTTTCGCGAATTCTGAGTTGTTTTTGTTCAGGCTTGCACGGGGGATGACTATGGATCGACTGAATGAAAATAACTCAACATTTTATGAAATTTTACAGCAATTTCGCATGGAATGGCGAATTTTAATGAGAAATTCAATATTGTACGGTGTAGGTTACGTTACGTTTTGTTTCATTTTTTTTTTCAAAAATTACAGTTTGATGTCCGATGTGGAAAAAAACTAAACTGAGAAAATTTCCTCACGGGCGGGTGGGAAGTGATTTGATTGCTTCACTTTTACTTCGGTGCTCCTCTTTGACGGTCATCAGATCCACCATCTTCTTGACCCGCTTGAGACATTCCTTTTTGCTCCGGTTCGGCATGCACTCCGCAATCAGATCCCAATGATCCGCAGTACACTCCCTCGGTCATCGGTCGCATCGATTCTGCAATTGAAAAAAAATAATATTCAAAATTAAATTTTCTTTTGGACGTTCCGCTAAAACAAACCTTATTTTTTTCAGTCTCAGCTCCATGAATGGCTCTTCTTTTTTAAGCCACCAGCACTTCCTGCTGTTCGATGAGGTACAAATATTCCCGATGACATAATCGGTCCTGGTTTAGCCGATACTTACGCATATTCCAGTGGTAAAAGTTGCCCGCACGCAGTGGGAACCAACCTAGAGGGGATCAAAATTTGTAAATACAAATAAATTAAACTAATTTGAAAAATTTACCCGTCGCCGTCCGACCAAAAACGTTTGTTTTCAACCGTTTACGAAACGCTCTGAGTTGTTTTTATCTATTTTGCTCGAAGAAGTGTGCGTCTTTGCTAAGTCCCAGGATTGGGAACTCGCTAGATGAAAACAACTCAAAATTTTGAAGGTTTCTCACTCAGTTGTTTTCATTTTCATATATGGTGCGACTCCTGAACCAAATCAACTCAGTCTCTGAATAATTCAAAATTACCGTGTGGAAAGTTCATTATTGAACTGAACACCTAATTCAATGTAATTAGGTAATATAAATGTAATGATGAGTTGGTTCTAATAAAGACATATTTACATAAAAAAACAAACACTATGAGCGGTCTTGCCGGGTATGTTGTAGGTGGTCCAGTATGTATAGCGGGATGCAGTTGTCAGTAGGAATTTCGCATAAAACAGCCGATTCGTTGAAGGTACTGTTCAGCAGATCGTGACCTCTATCTGAGGTTTAAAATCCGAACTAAAAAAGCAGCAGGCGTTGCTACCAGAACTATCTTCACCGGCTTCAACGCAATTTTAAAACCAATCCGAAATCTTTCTGGAAGTACGTCAAAAATCAGCGGAGAGAATCCGGACTTCCGTCTCAAATGTTCTTGAACGGCAACTCAGCTAACACCGATCCTGAAATATGTAATCTTTTTGCTGAGAAGTTTTCAAGCGTTTTCACAACGGGGTCCATTTCCTCAGAGCAACTGGATATGGCTGTAAGAAATATTTCACCTCTAGATTCTTCCTTGAACGGTATCACATTCGATGACGCAGCCATTTTGAAGGCGACAGCTAAGCTTAAAAATTCATCTTCTACGGGTCCGGACGGGATACCAGCCATCTTCTTGAAACGTTTCATGCCACACCTACTGACTCCCATTAGGCACATTTTTCGAGCTTCGCTGGACTTCGCAATCTTTCCCTCGCTTTGGAAAGAAGCTTACATGTTCCCTGTTCACAAAAAAGGAGATAAGAAAGATATAAACAACTACCGCGGAATTTCAGCTCTCTGTTCGATAGCAAAACTGTTTGAATTGGTTGTTCTGGATCCAATTTTTTCGTCCACGAAGCAATACTTTTCCAACGATCAACACGGATTTTTGCCAAAACGATCCACGACTACAAATTTGCTGACTTTCACATCGTTCGTGCAAGATAGCTTTGCCAAGAAGTCTCAAACTGACGCCATCTATACTGATTTGTCTGCTGCCTTCGATAAAGTAAATCACGATATTGCAATCGTTAAACTCGAACGCTTAGGATTCTGTGGATCTTTACTGGACTGGTTTCGAAGCTACTTAACGGGACGAAAATTATCAGTTCAAACAGGAAATTTTTTCTCAAGACAATTCTCCGCTTGTTCAGGCGTGCCTCAGGGAAGCCACTTGGGACCGATAATTTTTGTCATCTATTTTAACTCACTGTCTTTGATGGACCTAAACTTGCGTATGCTGACGACCTCAAACTTTTCCACACCATCAACAGCCAAGAGGACATCGATTTCTTGCAAAGGCAGTTCAATACCTTCGCTCACTGGTGTGACACCAACTGCCTGCCTCTAAACCGGAGTAAATGTGCTGTCATTTCATTTCCTCGCAAGCGGAACTCTTTACACGCGGAGTACACTCTTGGTAACGAAACCATCGCCCGGGTGGACCACATCAACGATCTGGGCGTGATCCTAGACCATCGGCTGGAGTTTAAGACTCATACGAATTACATCGTTGATAAAGCATCAAGAAGTCTTGGCTTCTTATTTCGCGTTACAAAGGAGTTTAAAGATGTGTACTGCCTAAAAAGCTTGTATTCAACGTTCGTTCAACTCTCGAATATGCATCAGCAGTTTGGTGCCCATTTTACCAGAATGGAGCCGAACGAATTGAGGCTATCCAGCGGCGCTTCATGCGGTATGCCCTGAGACACTTGAACTGGCTAGATCCGTTTCGTTTACCCAGTTACGAAAGCCGTTGCCGCCTTATTGATTTGGACACACTTCATGTCCGCCGAAACGCTGCACGTGTTTTAGTCGTAGCGGATCTTCTCGCGTCGAGAATTGACTCTCCCGTGTTGCTGGAAGCTATTCCCCTCCGTGTGCGACCCCGAGGACTAAGGAACCAAAATCTGCAGCTCTATGTTCCAATCCGGCTAAACAACTACGGAGCCAACAGCGCTCTTATAGGAATTTTTAGAACTTTCAACCGCTTCCCCGAGTACTTCGATTTCGACGTCTCAAAAGCCACGTTCCGAAGAAAAATTTTAATGGTATCGAGGACTGTGTAGACTAAGGTAGTTTTTAACTTGTTTGTAACTCATTATTTTATTAAGCTATCATTAGGATCAACAGGTGATCCGTTGATGTTTTTACACAAATAAACACAAATAAACAAATAAAACAAACAAACAACAGAGTAGGAATTAGTTGCATGATCATTTATTTATTTCACTTTCACACTTATGCTACAGAATGGAATCTCACAATTCCACCTCTGAGAGTAGTTACGTATAAACGTCCGACATGTTTATGATTTACCAAATAATAAGTTTTTCGCTAAGGTCTTATCGAAAGATTGGCAGTTGAATAAATAAATAAATAAATAAATAAATAGATACATACTAAAATAAATAAATAAATAAATAATACTTAAGAAAACTAGTTTGTTATCTAATGGATGGATTATCTAAATAGTAATTACAGGCACATGTCATTCTACTTAAAACAAAACAAAAATCAAAGAAGCTGACGTTGCACACAAAAAGTATCAACTTTCACCAGTTTCATCTTCGTCTTTGACAGAGAAGATAAAAGTGTTTCCCGCCGCTGGCTTCCTTTCGTTTTTATCGAGTTCCTACGTTCTAATCTTAGCACTGCTTGGGCGATGAACGGCGACGCGGAAGGATGAAAGTTTTTCAAGGTGTCATTCTGAGAACATTCCGCTTTCGAAAAACCATCATCTCTTACAGCTGCCAGCATCGCACAAGAATGCACGGTTACGGTTTCTAATTTGCATTGCATCCAATTTCTACACCTGAACTTAAGTGGATAATCTCCATGGATTGAGTGCGATTCAATCTTCGCTTTTTGTTTTTTTTCCTTCCGATTTGTTCTGCTGCTACTGCATAACCTAGCTATCTTTTGTTCTTCCTATTTTATTTACTTTTTCGTCCTAATTGGATTCCCCTTTCCCAGTTTCGAAACTTAATCATCAATTCCTGAAATCAACCGTTTTGTCGTAGTGCTTAATTAGCACTCTTAACATGATTTTTTGTGTCATTCGTGTTCCATCTCCCTGAACATCAATCAACCTTCATCTTCGTTCCGTTCCGATCATCAGGAACTACAGCTTCCGGGCCTGGACCAATTTGTTGATGTCATTGAAAGTTGTCACCATGGCAGGATTCGAGAGATCCTGGTAGCCGGTACAAGCTTTGTGTGCCCGTTCGCAATCGATGCCATCCTGTCCATCCTTGGCTGCCCGCATATACTTGAAGAACCGGAGGATGTCCGGGTTATCGTTCGTCGGTTTGCGCAGTTCGTTGAGCTCCCTGTAAAATGTGTTGAGAAATTATTTATTAAATAAAACTTTTCATAACTAAAACGAAGGGATCGAATCTTTCTACAAGGGATGAATCAATAAGTTTTTTAACTATTAGCATCAACAACGAATCGTTTCGAATTTTAATTTGAAGTGTGTTTGAAGCTTCTGATTTGAGCATTTTTCCCTGGATAAAAGTATTTTGAACCAAACTATATTTTTAAAATAGATTTTAAGTTTGAGTTTAATCAAAAAATAAAACTGAATATAATTTTGAAATTTATTTTTTATAGGCGGTGAACAGACCTTAGATACATCAGTTTGATTTATGAAAGCATAAAAAAGTTATTACCTAAAAAAATGCGAAAATCTGCATTAAGTATTTTTAGAACGAACTTCGAGGTTCACTTCGAATAAGAGAATTGTGACATTTGTTAAATTCCACAACTTTTTTGAAGATGTGAAGTCTCTATCTTGAAGTTTAATGTCATTTTTCGAGTAATTCAATTTTAAATAGCATATTTTCAAGCATCAATATATCTGAAGGTTGCAAACATTTGAAAACAAAAACATATGCATTTGAAAGGGCAATTTTCAAACGTTCATGAGCATAACATTTATTTAACCATTCCTGGTCTTAAAACGGCTATTAAGCTATATACGGACGATAGTATTGGCGAAAAATTGGCCTCAGTCATAACCTCAAATTTTGATTAGCTGGCGGCCTCACCAGTGATGCTAGGTGTGTTATTAAAATCAGTATTTGCTTGTTTTAAACTAAATGTAATATTTCTGAATTGATTAAATTTTTTAACTATCAACAGCTAAACGTTTGAATTCATTACGGGGTGTCCCAAAATGGATGAAGAAAAGTCATATTTTTCTTATGAATTTTCAAGGTGAATTCAAAACATCTGAAATATATTTTCATGTACTGCTTGGTAGATAAAAAAAAGAGTTGTTTCTAACTTCTAAACGAATGCTAAACTATTCACTCTTACGAAAAAGTAAATTAATGAAGGCTCCGCCTATGTTGACTCCAAGCAAAGGTCCTCCTACAGTGAGGTTGCTGGTTCTGTGAGGGTAGGCATATTAGCCAAAAATTACCCCAGCACACGGCTGAAAACAGAACAACTTAAAATGGTACAGCAGGCGATAAAACGGGCGGTTCTCGGTCAAAGGCAGGAGAAACTTAAACCGAAGTTCGCTCAATGCTCGTACAAGTCTGGATTCATGGTTGTAACGTGTCTTGACCAGGCTACATCGGACTGGCTAAAGCAAGTTACACCAACAATCAAGCCATGGGTAGGAGCTGAACTATTCGCCGTTGGAGATAATCTAATCCCAAGATCGGAGATCCTGAAGGCTCACCTACCTGGAGCTGCCGAGGACGATATCGGTACGATTCAGGCAACAATCGAAAGCCAAAACGATGAGCTTAGTACTGAAAGCTGGAGATTCTACGATATCCACAAAAGAACGAAGTGGTTTTCACCGTAGACGAAACCTCGATGAAAGAGTTGGAGAAGAGGAACTTCGTCATATACTATGGATTTGGTTCTAGTAAAATCTGGAAAATAACCAAGAAAAATCCAGAAAGCAGAACTGTTGAAGGGAACACCACCGATAAAGCCGCTCAAGGACCCGGGCAGTTAAAACAGGGCCTTGTAAAGGACCGGTCGGCGACAGATCAGGTCCAATCCACAGAAGGAGAGTCGATTAGCAAAGAAAGTATCTTGGCGACACTCAATCTCAATGAACCAGACTCGAAGGACCAGGGCCAACCTATGGACCAGGGACAAAACTCAGGGACAAACGGGAAAAATGAGAAAAGCCTCAGTAAATTCAATGCAGATTGCTCACCGGAAGGGACTAGGTTGTTGAACATGGGCCCATGTTTGGAACAAGATCAACTTAAACCAGGCGCGAGCGGAATGAGCAGTTCTAAAGGTAAATTAACCATCAACAAACCTGCTAACACAAAATTCAGAGCTACTAAGACTGGTTCAAGAAGCCTCAGCACATGGAGCAAACCAAAACGAGACAAGCAAACATGTGCAAATGGCAAAAAGCCGGTGCCTTGTCCCACCACCACGGGCAAAAAACCTCAAAAATGAACACCCTAAAATGTGTTCGGGCGAATCTTCGTCATGCAGTTGGAGCCTCGAGTACACTACTGAGAAGATTCGTCTCCGAAAACCTGAACCTTGCCTTTATCCAGGAACCTTGGGTTAACAAGGGTAAGGTACAAGGTCTATACAAGCCGAATGGTAAGATTCTTTACGACGATAGAAGCGCTCACCCAAGGGCTGCTTTACTAGTTAATAAAAGAATTAAATTTACTCGCTTTACAGAATTTATCGACGGAGACATCACGGCTATACGAATGGAAATACCGACACCAAGAGGTAAGCACACGGTAAGTATAGCCTCGGCGTATTTCCCAGGAGATAGCACCGATATGCCTCCACCGATGGTAGTAGAATTTGTAAAAAAATGCCGGGCACTAAACCAGCAGTTTCTCATCTGCTGCGATGCTAACGCACATCACACGCTGTGGGGAAGTACATCAACAATAGAGATGAGTCTTTATTAGAGTTTCTTTCACAAAACCATATTGATATATGTAACGAGGGAAACAAACCTACGTTCACAACGCCAAACAAACAAAAAGTCCTCGATTTAAGTATGTGCACACCACTGTTTCTAGGGAAAATAAATAACTGGGAGGTGTCGGAAGAAGAATCACTGTCTGATCACAGACATATTACATTCGACATAGTGGGAGGAGAAATAATCGTCGGACGTTTATAGAGACCCTAGGAACACCAACTGGGATCTCTACAAACACACACTTGAAGCTTGTAAACCTTTGTTGAATGAGAAAATACGCACAACAAAGCAATTAGAGGAAGCTTCAAACAGTTTTACAAATAAAATCACATACGCTTTCGAAGCAAGCTGTCCACTGATGGAACGTGTTTCAAACAGAAGAGTTCCTTGGCGAAACAGACAACTAGAAAGGTTAAGGAAAAAACAAGAAGACTTTTCAACAAAGCAAAAGCTGACTCAAACTGGGATGACTATCGTAAGTCCCTAACTGAGTACAATGAAAATATTCGAAGAGCTAAAAGAAGTAGTTTAAGGCACATGTGTAAATCCATTCAAACTACGCCAGAAGCTGCCAGGCTCCAAAAGGTCCATCTAAAGAACACTCAAATCGACTGGGTCAATTATGAAAAACAATGGGGAGCTTACTACAGACCCAAAAGAAACACTGCAATTACTACTAAGTACGCATTTTCCAGGATCCTTCGAAAGGTTAGAGATTATCGACACGTCGGCTGGAAGACCCAGTCGAAGTGTTAGACGCGAGGAAGCTCTCCGCAAATCGCGCACAATCTTTACACCGACAATGGTTAACTGGGCAATAAGTACATTCGAGCCATTTAAAGCTGCTGGTGAAGATGGAATTATGCCAATCCAGATAAAGCAAGCAAAACAAATGGTAACACCTGCCTTGGTAGAGATGTTTGTCGCCAGTATGACCCTCTGTCATATTCCCACCCAGTGGAAAAAGGTGCGCGTTATCTTCATCCCGAAACCAGGGAAAAAAGATAAAACTCAACCAAAGGCATTCAGACCTATCAGTCTGACATCCATTATTTTGAAAATAATGGAGAAGATACTTGACGAGCACATTAAATCTCAGTATCTTAGCTAATGTAAGCTGAACAATTTTCAGTTCGCTTACAAAAAAGGTATGTCAACGGTTACGGCCTTACATTCCTTAACACAAAAACTAGAAAAGACTATGGAGCCAAAAGAAATAGCACTTGCTTCTTTTCTAGACATTGAAGGGGCATTCGACGACGCATCTCATTACTCAATCGAATCAGATATGAAAAGACGAGGGTGCCACATGGCAATTGTTGACTGGACTAGTACCATGCTGATAGATAGAACCATTTGTGCAAGCTTGGGAGGGCTTACGATCAGTGCCACTCCAACTAAGGGATGTCCCCAAGGTGGGGTTCTATCACCGTTGATGTGGTCATTGATCGTGGACGACCTCCTAAACAAACTTGTATCTATGGGATTCGAAGTTATTGGCTTTGCTGATGACGTAGTTATTATAGTTCGGGGAAAACATGAGAATGTGTTGTCTAATAGAATGTAATCTGCACTTAACTACGCACTATTCTGGTGCAGGGAAGAGGGACTGAACATTAACCCTTCCAAAACTACTGTGATAGCATTCGCTATGAGACGAAAAACTGCACTAAAACCTCTAACACTACATGGGAAAGTGCTAAACTTCGAATCACATGTGAAATATCTAGGATTCATACTAGACTCAAAACTATCATGGAACCCACAGTTAGAGCATGTAATAGCCAAGGCTACAACAGCTCTATGGGTTTGCCTCAAAGGAGTAGGGAAAAAATGGGGACTAAGGCCGAAAATCATCCATTGGATATTTACAGCTATAATAAGACCCAAAATCTCCTATGCCTCCTTAGTATGGTGAACCAAAACTGTGCAAGCTACGGCCCGGAAGAAACTAGCGAAGCTTCAAAGAATAGCAACGCTATCTATAACTGGCGCAATGCGAAGCACATCAAACGAGGCTCTGAATGCACTACTAAATATTCTGCCACTACATCAATTTATTGAGTTAGAAGCAGAACGTAGTTTCTTGAGACTCTCAAAAATCAAAACTCTCTATCAGGGGGATCTTACAGGACATCTAAAAATCCTGAATAAATTTAAAATAAACTCACTTATTGTAAAGAATGATGACTGGATGGAGCCCGTTTTCAACCTAGACATACCATACAATGTAACTATCAGCGATAGGGACATGTGGGAGTCAGGTGGTCCTGAGGTTCCTCCCGGATCGATTAAATTCTTTACTGATGGGTCAAAAATGGATAATAGAACTGGGGCAGGGGTGTTCGGACTTAAACTCAGGATCTCAATTCCTATGGGAAATTGGCCAACAGCATTCCAAGTAAAAGTTCAAGCAATTCTAGAATGCACTTTAGCCTGTTTGAAAAGGGGATACAGGGACACAAGTATCTATATATTTTCTGAGAGCCAGGCCGCTCTCCGAGCACTAAATAAGTTCACATGTTACTCCAAGCTAGTATGGGAGTGTATTGTTGCTCTAAGAAACCTGGCCATACGGAGCAGAGTATTTTTATTCTGGGTTCCAGGCCACTGCGATATCCAAGGGAACGAAGAAGCAGACCAGCTAGCTGGGGAAGGATCTCAGGGCCTGTTAATTGGACCAGAACCCTTCTGCGGAGTATCGAGGAGTGCCTTGAATATGGAACTCAAGAACTGGGAAAACACCAGTATTCCCTCCAACTGGAGAACAGCAGAGGGAGCAGCTCAGACGAAAAGTTTCATTGAACCAAGCGCACGACTCTCCAAAACCATGTTGAACTTAAGTAAGCACGAGTTAAGTACTTACACAGGTCTCTTGACCGGACATTGTCCAACAAAACAACATCTCAAACGGATAAACATTATTCAAAACGACGACTTTCGGTTCTGCGGGTTCGAAAAAGAAACTGCAGAGCATCTTCTATGCAACTGCTGCGCCCTCCTTAATAGAAAAGATCGTGCTCTTGGGGCAAAGTTAATAAGCGCACAAGACATATGGTCTCATATAAGCCCTAAGAAGGTTATATCATACATCTTTGATATCATACCCGATTGGGATGAAATGCTTAGTCAGCAATCAACTGTCACTTCAACCCATAGTGCAGGTGAGCCTGATAGCATACAGTAACGCGGGACAATTACCACAATAGATCAAATACTGGTCGCAGTGAGCTCTCCCCTACAAGGAAAAAAAAATGTTGACTTTGAAAATAATCGCCTACATGCTCTGATTATATTTAACATATAAAAATAATTCACTACATCGTTAAAGTGTGCGATACAGTACAATTGGTTCTGAGAGAGCCAGCAGATTGCAATCAAGTGAAGAGGGTGGAGAAAATAAAAACTGTCCCCGGAGATGGAGCGTGATGAAAAAATCTAATATGTAGGTTGGGATTAGGAATAGTGGAGAGAGGGAAATAGAATCAAAGTGGCATTTTGGAAGCGGGGTTCTATACGTTCGATCAGTCGATTGAAGGAAAACAACGTGGGCTACTTTACGTTGAATTTAGAAAAAAAGTAGTCAAAAGAAGAAAAAAAGTGAGGTTATAAGGTAAGGTAAGTAGAGTGATGGCAGCAAGGTAAGATATTTAGGGTATTTGAAAATTCCTTTTTGCTTATATAACTATATCGTGTAGAATGTTCAATCACTTGCCAACTATCCAGGTATATACACGGATGCCGGAATACCTGATGAAAATTTTTAAAAATTGCAAATTTTTATAAATTTTTGAATAGTTGTGGAGCTGATTTAAATATTCATCCAAAATAAACACCGACATTAACACGATGTAGGGGAAAGGTTTCCTAAATGGGCCTATCGGGTTAAATGACCCTACGGCTGTTTGATGAAATGGCTGACTAGACAGCTTATCCGACCAATGCATTTTGAGGGTGATACGCTTAGAACATAAGGCAAGAAAGAATTTTATGAATTTACAAACTCAAAAAAACTCAAAAAAATCATACAAGGTTTTGATACATTTTGATGTAATATTTCAACTTTTGAAAATTATACGTAAACAAGCTTAAAACAAAAACTAGGATGGTTTTTGTTTCTTACTCAAATGAACTTAAACATATTTCAGCTTTTGTGGAGGTTTAATAATAATTATATAGTGTAATAATAGAGTGTTTTTGTATGCCCCCATCATGTTTGTAAAATGCCTCCATCCTAAAATAACAGGTTAAATAGAATAAATAAATGATTTTTATCACTGAACCTTCAAATCTAAGCTCTGAATAACATCTTAAGAGAGAATTGGAGATCTAAAAACTGATTTGATAAAGTTTTTCTCATGGATGAACTGACTCCATAGTATGGCAACCCTAACTTTTGTTTTATTCCATAAAATACTAATACACATAGATTTTTATGAAACTTCAGCTTTGTCGTACGCAAATTATTACTTTCTAGCAGTTTCAATGAAATTATGCGAAAATATTGTCCAAAAAACAGAAATTTTGTTCAAAACGGTTTGAGGTTCGGTATTTTAGACAACACTTACAATAAAATCGTTTTCTTGGAAACAGAAGAAAATTTTAACATAAAAATTACTCCATTGTATAGAAAACAGATGCCTGCACACGTGTATATAGTTTTTGTACACATATTCGATGTGATATTTGATTAAATCAGTGTTCTGCTTAATAGGCGCATATAGCCCGCTCCTCCCCTACGCACAGCCACAACAGAGAACACGAAGCCATGGTGCCGGATATAGGGAATTCTGCATTAAGGATATCCAGAACAGTTAATACGAAGAATGCAGAAGTGTTCATACTTTGGTAAAACTGCGGTGAATCCGTGCACCCATGGTGGATTACCAACATACAACATACATACATCGTTAAAGTGTGCGATACAGTAAGTTGTTATTTCGTTCAGATAAATGATGCGTTTAATTTCACATTCGAATAGAAATCTACGGGAGAGTTGCAAATTCTCAGTACTCATGAAAATGTTTTTCAATGCAATCGAAAAAAATAAAATCATTTTTCAAATATCAATGCACTTGGCTCCCCTGAATACCCAAAAAAAAATCACAACACGAACATCTGTGTATCGCTTTTCCACAGGGCGAATTTGTCGATCTTAGTACCGGAAAATCACGTTTATCGTGTGCCCTTCCCAAAAATCGATAGAAAGCTTTTATAAAGCTTTAAATCTTATGTGTGACCCGAAGAGTACCATTTTGCCATTTTGAATTTCCGTTTCACATCGATCATGATCAATCAGTTAAATAATTAAAAGGTGTTCTAAGTATGCATTGTTAATGCTTTTATACGGCTGGCGAAAAATGACGTTTAGATGGTGCTCTATTTCAGCATTTGTAATGCTTATTAAAGGCTATGTTGTGATAGCATTTATTCAGCCCGCTATTTCGCCTTTTTAGCATTACTTCTGCATTACATAAGCACACCCAAAATTCAGCCTCTGTGCCAATGGCGTGTAGTCAATTACATAGCATCATTGGTACAAGAAGATAACGCGACCGGTGCTGATTCGATTTGCTCCCACCGGCATTAACCTCCCAAGTCAACCGAATTGCGTATGTTTGAAAGAAACAAAATAAAAACGATTTCACGTCCCTCCCTATCGCATCATCAGACGAAGAAGGATGGAAACAAATACCGGCCAACACCAGGCAGCCAGCGAACCGAGCACTGTGCGTGTGAATGTAGCAAAAGCAACAACAAAAACATCCTTCTAATTCAATCCCTTCAATCCACCGGCAAACAACCACGGCCAAGCTGTGCGTGTGTATGCAGTTAAAGCAACAAAAAAAACATTGCTTCAATTCAATCAACCGGCAAACAACCACGGCTAAGCTGTGCGTTTGTATGTAGCAAAAGCAACAACAAAAACATTACTTCAATTCACTGGCAAAGCTGCCCTGCTTTAGCAGCTGTGTAGGGGAACATGCCCTATTATGCGCCACCTAAGCGAATCGCTGATTTTCTATGTATTCAACGTACAAATTGTGTTAAAAATGGGTGTAATCGTTGAAGAAAAGTGTTTTCTACAAATTCATATGATTATTCATTACTCAAATTCCTCTACTTTCTTAAAAAACATGATTTTTTAAAACCATATTCAAAGCCACAGAACCAAACTGTGTTGCGAATATGCGCCGCTCTGTATTCAATACGCGCCTAGCAGCCGAACACACCCGAAAGCAGCCGAAGACCGAAAACACACCAATACTTACAGACACTTTGACTGAAAAGAAAATCAAAATGGACTACAGTATTGTTCCGATTTTGTCAGCCCCATCTTAAATTTAGGGCTGACAAAACAGGGTACCTGACAAAATCGGAAAAAAAAAATTCTTGAAAATAATTTCAATTTTGATTTGACAATTGTCCGTTTACTTGTTATTTCGATATTTTATGTCAATGCCGGGATAAGGGGTTACATTGACCCCTTTTCTTTATTTTTTACCCTTCTTACAAAAAAGGGCATACAGTCCCCCCACAATCATTAGTCACTTAACATATCATTTCACCACAAAATGTTCGTTCATTCGGGTGTTAGTGGACCAAACATCAAGCTTTGCATTAATTTCAGTCATTAAATATTCCCTCTTTGATTTCAAATATGATTTTGTTTCGAATTTTGTTGAAAAATAAAATAATATACCGAAACAATCAACGTTTTTCAAAACCACAATTATGGGTCAAAATTGAAGCTTGTAACAATTATTAGTCATATTGCCCACAATTATTAGTCACATAGAAGTCCATGGCAACACGCGAATATCAACATGAAAATCAACAAGTTTCTGGCAAACATTCAGGGGCATTCTTCGCTAGTATACGTTCAAGGGGCAATTGGGTTGAGCTAGCAACCAAGAAATGTTTTGTTTTGCTTGCGAAAAAGTGACCCATGATTGTGTGGAACTTGGTTGATTCTGTAACAATTATGGGTCACTTTTATTTTGCTAAATATTATTGAATTTTCGCATTTCATTTGCTCAGTTTTATTTGGAAAATGTAAACTCTTCTTTTGTGCTTATATGGGACCAATTCATTTGGTTGGAATCTTTGAAATACCCGCATAAGGAGCTTAACGGTTTAAGATGTCAACCTTATAACATTGGTATTTTATGCGATAGTTCCACAGCTTATAGTTCACCTTTGATAAAAAGTATTCAAACAGCTATTATACTGTTTTCAAACACACAAATAATATTTTTAATGCATTTTAATGATATTGTCGATAAACTAAAAATAATAATATGATATAATTTCTTTTGGTTTAGTAGATATCAGCAGTTCTAATGATCGGTGACTAATAATTGTGTGTGACCCATGATTGTGGGGGGACTGTACATGTCGCTTGAAAATCCAACTTTCGATCCGAGGCCCGGAGGGCCAAGTTTCATATACCATTCGACTAAGTTCGTCGAGAACGGAACATGTCTGTATGTGTGTATGTATATGTGTATGTGTGTGTATGTTACAAAATAATGTCACACAAGTTTCTCGATGACCGCTTGACCGATTTGAGTTCTTGAGGCGTCAAATGAAAGGTCTTGCAAACAGCAAAATGGAGGACCTGTTCAAGAACTCAACCCTAAGTGATTGTTTACAAACACCCTTCATACAATGGATTGTGTACATGCCATTTGAAAAACCGTTGGTGCGTAGCTGCAGGATTGATATGCAATTGCAAAACAGCTGAATTTGTTGAACACATAAGTAAGATTACTTTAAACTTAATACATCTTGAACCTATCAGCATGTGTTGACAGCTCACTGCTGTCAACATTACAGAAATGCTTCAATATTCAACAACCTCTTTCTGCTTCCAACCGCCGGTGAGGTAAGTTCTAAACGCCAAATAAAATCTGAAAATACTGTTTCCTAATACATACGTTTACCAATTTTTCCGCAGTAATATCGGAAACACCATCAAGAACCTTTTTATAAAAAAAAATGGCTTTTTTTTTTAATTTACGATGTCTCCAAAAATAGTGGCTATTGAGAAAAAAAAAGCAAAACTCGCTCAGCCTTAAAGAAAAAGGCAAATCCTTCGGAATCTTGAGGACAAGGCTGCGAAGAAAGCAGATGTCGCGAAAATGTACAACATCCATCCAACAACCGTCAGAAAAATTCAAAAGAATGCTGACTCCATACTTCGTGCGGCATCCAAAACCTCGTGTCGTCTTGGTAAGACTTTCAAATACGTTTCCACAGGTGCGTATAAAAATTTGGAGGATGATTTGTTTCTTTGGTTACTCAACCAACGACGCCTGAACAAAACAGTTTCTTCGACCATGCTCTTAGTCAAAGCTCAAACATTTGCTGAAAGTTGCAACGTCCCAGATTCATTTTAATTTTCACTGCACTGGATACATAACTTCAAAAAGCGCTATGGTATCCGCAAGCTTAAGATATGTGGCGAAGCGTTGTCGAGCGAGATAGGAAGTGTTGAGGATTTTTTGGAGAGCTTTCACGAGGAAATACTTCATCGAGAGCTTACTGCTCAGATGGTATATAATGCGGACGAATCGGAATTGTTTTTTAAAATGTTGCCAACAGAATCACTTGTTAGTTCGAAAGAGGCAAGTGCTCCAGGGCGTAAAATTATTAAAGAGCGCATCACTTTTATGCCATGCGCCAATATCACAGCAGACCATAAGCTCCCTCTGGTCGTAATCGGAAAATCTCGGAGTCCCAGAGCCTTTAAGAACGTCAAACTTCTTGTAACGTACCTTGCGTCCAAAAATGCATGGATGACCAGGGACCTGTTCTGTTCCTGGTTCTTCAATGATTTTGTTCCTGCAGTACGGCGATTTGCAGCTGCCAACATGATCCCACCCAAGGTCATTTTGCTTCTGGACAACTGTTCAGCCCATCATATGAATGACAAGCTGCAGAGTGATGATGGATTAATCACGGTGTTTTTTCTTCCACCTAACGTGACGGCAATTATCCAGACAATGGAACAGAATGTGATCCAAAACATCAAGCTGCGATACAGGGAGAAGCTCCTATTGCATGTGATGACCCATGATAATGACAATACTGATGGATGTTTGAAGAAGGTTTCGTTGAAGGAAGTCTGCTTTTGGGTGCATAAGGCCTGCATCGAATTAGGTGACGTTGTCATTCAGCAGTCTTGGAAGAAGATTGGCATGGTGATTGTCGATAAATTTGTGTACGAAGACAACATTCCACTGGCGCAGCTTATGTGTACAAGGAACAATCGCGATGATAGCACGATTGCCCATAATGTGGAAGAACGCGATGCGAGCAAGGCATACACCGATTCAGAAATCTTAAACCTTGTTCTGGACGACCAATCAGCGACAAATGAAGAGGCAGAGCATCCTGAGGAACCAGACCAGAGTGCATCTCACATCACTGAAATGGATGAATCATCGTATGAAGGGACAACCAACCATGGATGATCCTTAACCTTCCCATGCCGTTCGGGTCAATATGACTCGAAGCGCACATTTAAAATCTCTTCATCATCAGTGCAATATACTGAAGAACTTGGAATTTTGACAGACCAAGTATGTTCTATGAAAATAATGATCAAATTAACGTCAAAAAATTGAAATTTGAGTTTTGACAATCGGTTCATTGGGAAATGAAATACAGCTAAGCAAAGCAAAAATTGGATATCGTTTTTTTAAAGTTAGATTTTTTTCTACCGGAAGATCTGAGATAGCGGTCAAAACATTCATTGGACCCCAACATATCTATACACTGTCGGATAGATGGATTCTTAACAATTTCAAACATCAATGAAACACTTAAATACAGAAAAGCTGTCAAAAGTTATGAGCATTTTAAAAATAAAATTTACTTTTCGGACTTTTTACTTTCTGAACCAGTTTCTGATAACTTGGTAATACATATCGACTTTATTTTAACATTTTGAGTAATAAGAACAAATTACCTACACAATGAATATAATATCATCAAAATCGGTTAACATTTACAGCCAGGAGAACGAAATCAAACTACAACTCAAATTTCCCCGAAACGGATATTTTGCGAACGGCATGGGAAGGTTAAGGGCTCCTTCCATTCGTCATGAATGAAAACTCATATGAACCTTCAATCACCCCCAACTCTTAAAATACCAAGCGGTTAATGCGTGGTCCTCTACGTGGGTCAGGACAACCCCAAAAAAACATACGGTGTTAAATGACTGGGAATTTTAGTTCAAAAGCAGAAAATTTCAACTAAATTTAAAGGCTGACAAAATCGGGATAAAATGCTGACAAAATCGGGGATAGACAAAATCGGGGGTAGACAAAATCGGGAGCTGACAAAATCGGAACAATACTGTAATAGAAATTTAACAAAAAATGAAAAATTGATTTTTTGGCTGAATTAACGCTCAAAATATGGTTTTAGACTTTTTGTTCATTTTCAATTAAAATTGGCCTTTTTGAAAAATTAATGCTATTTTCAGCCTACTACGATTGGCGCGTTATAAAGAGCGCATGGGCCGTGATAAAACATACCCATGAAAAGCATACCTTAGCGAGTTCAGTATGATTTTTTAGCATAAAATCATAATTTAGATTCTCCTCTATCGATGTGTCAGAAAATATTGTCTTATTCGTTTTTCTCTGCTTGGTGACACCTTATTGAAAGTGTTTTAAAATTTAGATAGAAATGAAGAAAAACCTAAATTGTGAAATTATCACGACACAGGGGCATTTTAAGGAAAAATTCATACTTGCCATGACCAATCACAGCATTTAAAACAAATTGGTAATATTTGGCAGGCTTAAAATGTTTCAGATTCTTCAAAACAAGAGTGGCGCGTATTAGCCACATGGGGCGTTATATGAACTTTTCCCCTATATGTAGCGTGTGTATGTAATAGCAGGCAGTAAGCAAAGCACAGTTCTCATTCAATGGGTTTCCCTTTGCCTTCACTCCCGTTCCCTTTCCCGTTACCGTCGCAAGACAAAGGACTACCTTGAAAGGCGGCCAAACGCCGGGAAGCCACCGTCGTGCGTTTTTTTTTGTGATTGTTCGGCGGCAGAAAGCCTATGACAAATATCCCTCGTCCTGTATGAAGCTCAAATAGTACACTGGTTAGGATGTCGGACTGGCAAGACTATCTAGTTGGTGATTTGGGTTTGACTCTCCCTACGGGCGCTGTATTTTAAATTTTTGTTTTCTTGTTTCTGGGATGAATTATCCAATAGGAAGGAAATCCCATAAAATGTTTTTCTTGTTTCGCTTCAATGTAGTGGTCATGCATAATTTTAGTTGGGAGCCGAGTCCTTATGCCAGTTACGGTTTTTCAAACATATCATCTTCGGCACAGTGCACATTTCAGCGCATTATCGGCACAGAGATTTGCTAAATAGGCATTGGATTTTTACAACCTCTTCTATGGGTGCATATAGTGCAAAAAAAGCAATAATTCAAAGTTATATATGGGAATATAGTGTTGCTTAAGGGCTATGTTTTAGTGCTTATGGTTACTTGGGTAATGCAAACACCACCAGCTCATAGAAAGAGTACTATGTATGTATGCCGTGACTGAGACTCGTACTCATGACCTCTGGCTCAGAAGACTAAACGCTTTCCCCTAGGCCACGGTTGGCGGCATACACTTTTCTTCCCGTTTAAGTCGGTAGCGTCTCAGGGAAAATGTATTTTCTAATGCGTTACAGTGGATTGATAACCAACACCACTATTCTAGATACGCTACGAATTAATTCGATTATCTCAAATGTCTCTAAGGGGGCATCCATAAATTACGTAACGCTCCTAGGGGGGGGGGGGTGTAAGCTCGAGCGTTACGAATTGTGACATAGGGGAGGGGGGGAGGTATGCTCATCGTTACGTAACGATTTTTTCTTTAAAAATTTCAGTTTACTTAATCGCAGCTATTTTAATGTTATGCTATTTTTGGAGAATTATAAACAAATCAAAATCAGCTTCGAATTTGTAAGCTTCAACAAGATTAATACTGGTTTGTAAACTTTCCTCTTTAAAGATTCTGAGATAGACTCCTCAAAATGTGTATTGAATATCCGTGAAATAACCATTGGAAAACCGAATATTAGGTACATTTACCCCCAAGAACTCAATCCAATCTGAAACGGAAATTTTACTAGTTTTTCTCAATTGATTTAAAAAAAAATGCATTTTTGATTATTCCGACGATTATTACTCAGTGGAGTACATTTTGCATAAAAGTTTTGCTCCTTCAACAAAACAAAATAAACATGGTAGATCATCAGTGAGCAATTACAGAGAAACTCGTAATAAGACAATCGATTTATTTTATCAGAGATTTATGTCATCACTGAGTCATCAATGTGTACTAAGGAGCGATTTGGGCTAGATATCAAATCCGTTTTAAAGAACGTTTAAAAGTATTATTTTAAAATCGTTTTTTGATCTTCGAAAATCAGTATTGAAAACCTTGAGAAGATAGGGCGAGGGGGGGGGGTAAATATCAGCGTTACGTAATTTTCATAGGGGGGTACGTCGAAGCGTTACGATTTGTGACAGACGGGGGGGGGGGAGGGGGTCGAAAAAGTGCATTTTTTGCGTTACGTAATTTATGGATGCCGCCTAAGTTAATTTAAAATACGGATCTCTAGTTAATTTAAAATACGAAAACTTGAGTTATTATATCTTCTTCTTCGTTCTGAAATTGCTATACCAAAAAACTTCTTATTATCTAACAACACTTCGAACAATTTGAGAAACAAGCAAACAACACACCACAAAATTTATTCAACGAAACTGGATGGGTCAGAATTCTGGAACAAACAATAAGTCCTTTCGGGGGCTTACCTGCTCAGCTGCGCCGATATCAGGTTGCTGTACGGTGCGTACTTGGCCGGATTGGCGTACATCAGACACACCAGCCGCTCCCTGCAGGTTTCCTGCTTGTTAGACAGTCCCATCTGGGCAAACACGGCATCCAACCGCGACAACAGCGGACTGTAGAACGGATCGTAATTGGTAAGCAGCAGACTGCTGCTCGGAATATCGTGGAAAATCTTGAAATCGTTCCGCTTCTGCTGCCGGTTGTAATCGTTGATGGAGTTTACGTAAGTCACCCGGCCACCACCCACGCCCAAACGGGACAGCGCGGAATTTCTGGTGCCAATGTCGTACATCGGGTTGTAGCTTGTTCCAGCTGGTGTGGCATCTGGTGGAGGAGGAATAATAAAAAGAAGGATTTGTTAGACAGATCTCGATTTACAATGTGGGATTAAGATAAGCCACTACTGCCGGTACACCCACCGATAGCCGGTAGATAAGAATTGTGCTGCATGTCCATCTGGAAATCCTGATCTGAGTTGTACGAGTTGTCCTTGAAGTCCAAATCTTCCACAGTCGTTGGATCCGCCGGATGCGATAAACCCGACACTGATGATAGACCTAAAATGGCATTGGTACAATAAATTTAAGAGCCTGTCAATAAAATCCCCCTGAATGTCCGTTACAAGCATTATTCTTCTAAATAACTTCTCAGTGTTCAAGATAATCCATCCTTACAAGAAAAATCTTAACGACAACCAATGTAAAATTTTCGAGGGTTTGGTGACGAACCCATCTCGTTGCCGGCTAAACCAGAACTACCCAATAAAACCCATTCTCTGAATCACTGACTGGGGGCACAGATAATCCAAAACGAAATTTTTCTTTGAAACAATTTACGATCCCACGTCGGCACTCGCAATACAATCAGCGAAAAAGCTTATAATTCCCAGGTTCAATTTTCCTCGCCCACACCGAGGATGCCACCGTTTATTACCTTTGCCGAGGATTTTCCCAAACGATCCGATGATGCTGGGCAGGAACAGCACCAGGATGACGGTTTTCACAATCTGCACACCAATCATCAGCGGCCAGAGGATTTTCTTCAGACCTGAAACGAAACGAAAAGATACGAAAAGTCAAATGAATGGCTGCGTAAGCTTTGATTGAGCATTTTATAGGTGTCCTTCGGGTGTTTTGAAAACCAGCAACGGGATAATGATATCGGTGTGCAATGGGTATTTGAATGGTTTTGGGCATGTCCTAGGCATACATTGGGTCATCCTTTTTTATTCCCCAATATCTTGAGTCGAATGTGATTTCGAATTAAGCGTGAACTGTAGTGATTTTATTTAAATTAAATCTTTGTACACTGCTCTGTGCTTCAGGGCATCTCTGGTTTTATTTTAATTTAGCACTCAAAGACACAACGTGTATTTTGGTTATACTAAGAGCAAGTTCCCTCGTGTTGGGAAAAAAGTGATAGAAATTTTAACACTCGTAGCACATTTTGAAAATTTTACCACGCAAAAATGTTTTCAAGATCTTTGGGTATTTTCTCTACAGCACTGTTTCTAATTCAGCCGAATGTGATAGAAATATTGCTATTTTTGCATCACAGCATGCGAAAAAAAACTTGAAGGTCGCAGATCTTAAGAATGTTGATATTTTTTATTTGAGAATGTGAAACTATAAACTATATATGTTATTTATTCTTCATTTTCCTTTTCCAGACAAACAATATTTTTAGGGATGAGTTAATTATTTCATTTTAATTAAATTTTGGAAGTAAAACTTATTGCACATATTTCTAAAAACTGACAACCTACTTTACTTTGTTGCATCTTTTCAAACTATCCAAAAAAAAACGTACAAGCAGCTTTCCTCTGAAGGGTGGAAAGCCGAGCGCTTGAGAGAAAATAACAAGAGAGAAATAATGTATGTATCGTGTGACCAACACCTTTTGAAGGGTGATATGGTCAAAATTTGATCAATATCAACTTGACGTATTTCTTTCAATTTTGAATTTAAAAAACCTGAACACCCCTCATTTTGAAGGTGTGTGTGTGTAGAATGTTGCTCCTATTTTGATTTTGTAATTCACTCTTCAGTTTTCAAAATGCCGTCCAAGGAAGAAGAGCAGCGTATCAAAATTTTGCTCGCGCATCGCAAAAATCCGAGCTACTCGCAGGCAAAGGTGGCAAAATTGCTAAAAGTTGCCAAATCAACCGTTACAAATGTAATTAAAGTGTTTGGGGAACGTTTGTCGACAGCCAGGAAGTCTGGATCAGGGGGAAATCGAAAACCGAAAGCCACTGAGACGACAAAGAGAGTTACCGGTAGTTTCAAGCGAAACCATAACCTCTCTCTCCGAGATGCCGCAAATGAGCTGGGTGTATCGTCTACAACCGTGCATCGAGCCAAAAAACGAACCGGACCATCGGCTTACAAGAAGGTAGTGACTCCAAATCGCGATGATAAACAAAATACGACGGCCAAAGCGCGATCCCGGAGGCTGTACACGACGATGCTGGCGAAGTTTGACTGCGTGGTAATGAACGACGAAACCTACGTCAAAGCCGACTACAAGCAGCTTCCGAGACAGGAGTTTTATACGGCAAAAGGAAGGGTAAAGGTAGCAGATATTTTCAAGCACATGAAACTGTCAAAGTTCGCGAAGAAATATCTGGTTTGGCAAGCCATCTGTACCTGGGGCTTGAAAAGCAGCATTTTCATAGCTTCCGGGACTGTCAACCAAGAAATTTACGTGAAAGAGTGTTTGAATAAACGTCTGCTGCCTGCCCTGAAGAAACACGGTTATTCCGTACTGTTTTGGCCAGATTTGGCATCTTGCTATTACGTTAAAAAGGCCATGGAGTGGTACGCCGCCAACAACGTGCAGGTGGTTCCCAAGGACATGAACCCTCCCAACACGCCAGAGCTCCGCCCAATTGAGAAATGCTGGGCTATTGTCAAGCAGAACCTAAAGAAGACCAAAAAAACTGTTAAGGACGAGCAGCAGTTCAAGGCAAACTGGCTTTCTGCGGCAAAGAAGGTGGACAAGGTGGCTGTACAAAATCTGACGGCAGGGGTTAAGCGTAAGGCCCGGCAATTCGGATTTGGAAAAGCGGAAGCCTAACTGAATATTTTTCCTGAATTTAACACTAATTAAACTTGAAAAAGAAATTTAATTTGATTTTTAAATAAACGATTTCACCGATTTATACGCGTTTTCCCTTGACCAAATTTTGATCGTATCACCCTGTACGCGCTGCATTGAAGATTTGCCGAACCAAATTATCTAAGAATGCACATAGTGCACCCATGGTGGATACCCATCAACCATTTTTTTTTTTTTGAATTAGTGATTTTAAACCTTGAACTTTTTCGGTTAATTAGGATTCCCGTAGACTTAGAATATCAGATGAAATAAATTTTCAAGAATATTTGAATTTAGCATTAAGCAACATTTTCTCAACATTCGAACCTCAAATTTTTCATATCAGCATCCTTTCCTACGATTTCGGTTACCCGAATTCTCATCACCCAACACATCCACAGATTTGTCTCTGTATTTATTTAAATGAAATTGACAGCCGATTACCATACGTATTTCAAATTTTACCTTCCTGACGAGTTGAATGAATTTCCATTCCTAGACAAATCAATTCCTTTGGTGGGAGAACGTTTCGAAACCTCATTTACAGGCCACCTCCAAAAAAAAAACACAATTCTTAGAAACGAGAAACGAACTATCTGCTACAGCTATGAGGTTTTGTTCGATTCGGTTGTTCGTTCGGTTTTTTTTTCTCTTCTTATCTCTCCTCAAAACCGGAACCGACAAAGAAACCCGCTACCATCGGAATTAATTTCGGTCGAATCGGTTTTCCATCTGTGCTAGCAGGCGCTTTTCTGTTTTGGAATTTTCTCGAATCGGAAATGAGTTCTCATTTGAAATCAATCTGGGGAATAGGCTTTTGTTTTTGTCGTCCTGAAAATTCCGTTTTGTGTGCAAATTACTTGTTCTACCACGGAAGGTTTGGTTTTGGTGTTTTTTTTTTGTATTTTCATTGAGTCGAAATTGCCTGTTTCGAAAAACGTCTTTTTCCATTTAAATTGAATCATTGTTATGCAAGGTCGGTACGCAAAATTGCTCTGTTGAATGTTAACAATTCTATTACGTTTCTTTCAAATCGACCAGTAATTTAAGTTAATAAATTATCGGTAGTCCTTTAAAATTTTTCACTTAATTTGCTCAATTTGATGAATTTGTCCAGGTTAGCTTAGAACTTATGAATTCTGCTAGTCACGTGACTTTCTAAACACGTCACGCTAGTCACGTGACTCCGTACTTTCTAAACATGCTTGGATTTAGGTTCAAACAAGTATAAAAAAAGAAAAGTCCAGAGTTAGACCATGAAATACAAACAAGATCACTAATAATCAAAGGTTTGAAGAACCTTTTAGCTGAATGAAACTATGATTTCAAAGTAGTTGAAGCTGAATTTAAAGGAATCTTCGACTACTTTGAAATCACAATCAAGATATTATAAACACAATAAATATTAGAAAATTGTAGGCGAGATAAGGGCAATAACGAGCACCCGGAGCATAGTAAGTACTTCATTTTTTTCTACAGAAGTACGTATTTTCTTAAATGTTGTTCATATGACTCATCGCTTCCTAAAGTTTTAATTTTTCCGCAAAAAAGCAATCTTTTTTTACATTGTACAGAAATATTTGAATAAAAATTAACTAAGTTATCAAGTGACTAAAAAATAATAATTTTCGAGCATCAGAAAATAAGCTCAATGGATCGATAAACTATCTTGATATATAATGTACACAATGCTACAAGATGTTCTCAATGTTCCTCAAGTTTCGCCATTATTGAAGAATTATTTTTTATATAATCAATTTAAATATGCGTTTATACTTCAACTTTATACTTGCTCGATTAAGTCAACTCAAATTAAAAGCTTCATCTTAGCAAATTTCATCTTACGATTTGTCCTAGCATTGTTTTTTAGTCGTTCTTCGAGAAAAACCTTCTTTCAAAGCTTCTTTTTCATTTAGTTTCGCATAAAGTTCTTGAAAAGACATTTTATAAATGAATACACTTTTTGAAAAAGATAACATGATTTCTATGAGAAAAAAACTTTGAACCAACTTAAAATAAGTTCTTTGCACAATACAAGCAACTTGAACAGATTCTTATCTTTTTATCAAAGCTTTTCAAGTCTCCTTCATCCCTACATACAGCAAATAAAGCCTAAAATTTTAACTTGACTTAAACAAATAAACGACAAATTGATAGTACTTTTTTCATTTTTGTATTTTTTTTTATTTTAGTATTTTTGTCATCTTTTTGATACTGGTTATATTTGTCATTTTTTTCCATTTTAGTCATTTTTGTCATTTTTGTCATTTTTGTCATTTTTGTCATTTTTGTCATTTTTGTCATTATTGTGATTTTTGTCAGTTTTTTCATTTTTGTCATTTTGTCATTTTTGTCATTTTTGTCATTTTTGTCATTTTTGTCAGTTTTGTCATTTTTGTCATTTTTTGTCATTTTTGTCATTTTTGTCATTTTTGTCATTTTTGTCATTTTGTCATTTTTGTCATTTTTGTCATTTTTGTCATTTTTGTCATTTTTGTCATTTTTGTCATTTTTGTCATTTTTGTCATTTTTGTCATTTTTGTCATTTTTGTCATTTTTGTCATTTTTGTCATTTTTGTCATTTTTGTCATTTTTGTCATTTTTGTCATTTTTGTCATTTTTGTCATTTTTGTCATTTTTGTCATTTTTGTCATTTTTGTCATTTTTGTCATTTTTGTCATTTTTGTCATTTTTGTCATTTTTGTCATTTTTGTCATTTTTGTCATTTTTGTCATTTTTGTCATTTTTGTCATTTTTGTCATTTTTGTCATTTTTGTCATTTTTGTCATTTTTGTCATTTTTGTCATTTTTGTCATTTTTGTCATTTTTGTCATTTTTGTCATTTTTGTCATTTTTGTCATTTTTTTCATTTTTGTCATTTTTGTCATTTTTGTCATTTTTTCATTTTTGTCATTTTTGTCATTTTTGTCATTTTTGTCATTTTTGTCATTTTTGTCATTTTTGTCATTTTTGTCATTTTTGTCATTTTTGTCATTTTTGTCATTTTTGTCATTTTTGTCATTTTTGTCATTTTTGTCATTTTTGTCATTTTTGTCATTTTTGTCATTTTTGTCATTTTTGTCATTTTTGTCATTTTTGTCATTTTTGTCATTTTTGTCATTTTTGTCATTTTTGTCATTTTTGTCATTTTTGTCATTTTTGTCATTTTTGTCATTTTTGTCATTTTTGTCATTTTTGTCATTTTTGTCATTTTTGTCATTTTTGTCATTTTTGTCATTTTTGTCATTTTTGTCATTTTTGTCATTTTTGTCATTTTTGTCATTTTTGTCATTTTTGTCATTTTTGTCATTTTTGTCATTTTTGTCATTTTTGTCATTTTTGTCATTTTTGTCATTTTTGTCATTTTTTGTCATTTTTGTCATTTTTGTCATTTTTGTCATTTTTGTCATTTTTGTCATTTTTGTCATTTTTGTCATTTTTGTCATTTTTGTCATTTTTGTCATTTTTGTTTTTTGTCATTTTTGTCATTTTTGTCATTTTTGTCATTTTTGTCATTTTTGCCATTTTTGTCATTTTTGTCATTTTTGTCATTTTTGTCATTTTTGTCATTTTTGTCATTTTTGTCATTTTTGTCATTTTTGTCATTTTTGTCATTTTTGTCATTTTTGTCATTTTTGTCATTTTTGTCATTTTTGTCATTTTTGTCATTTTTGTCATTTTTGTCATTTTTGTCATTTTTTTCATTTTTGTCATTTTTGTCATTTTTGTCATTTTTTCATTTTTGTCATTTTTGTCATTTTTGTCATTTTTGTCATTTTTGTCATTTTTGTCATTTTTGTCATTTTTGTCATTTTTGTCATTTTTGTCATTTTTTCATTTTTGTCATTTTTGTCATTTTTGTCATTTTTGTCATTTTTGTCATTTTTGTCATTTTTGTCATTTTTGTCATTTTTGTCATTTTTGTCATTTTTGTCATTTTTGTCATTTTTGTCATTTTTGTCATTTTTGTCATTTTTGTCATTTTTGTCATTTTTGTCATTTTTGTCATTTTTGTCATTTTTGTCATTTTTGTCATTTTTGTCATTTTTGTCATTTTTGTCATTTTTGTCATTTTTGTCATTTTTGTCATTTTTGTCATTTTTGTCATTTTTGTCATTTTTGTCATTTTTGTCATTTTTGTCATTTTTGTCATTTTTGTCATTTTTGTCATTTTTGTCATTTTTGTCATTTTTGTCATTTTTGTCATTTTTGTCATTTTTGTCATTTTTGTCATTTTTGTCATTTTTGTCATTTTTGTCATTTTTGTCATTTTTGTCATTTTTGTCATTTTTGTCATTTTTGTCATTTTTGTCATTTTTGTCATTTTTGTCATTTTTGTCATTTTTGTCATTTTTGTCATTTTTTCATTTTTGTCATTTTTGTCATTTTTGTCATTTTTGTCATTTTTGTCATTTTTGTCATTTTTGTCATTTTTGTCATTTTTGTCATTTTTGTCATTTTTGTCATTTTTGTCATTTTTGTCATTTTTGTCATTTTTGTCATTTTTGTCATTTTTGTCATTTTTGTCATTTTTGTCATTTTTGTCATTTTTGTCATTTTTGTCATTTTTGTCATTTTTGTCATTTTTGTCATTTTTGTCATTTTTGTCATTTTTGTCATTTTTGTCATTTTTGTCATTTTTGTCATTTTTGTCATTTTTGTCATTTTTGTCATTTTTGTCATTTTTGTCATTTTTGTCATTTTTGTCATTTTTGTCATTTTTGTCATTTTTGTCATTTTTGTCATTTTTGTCATTTTTGTCATTTTTGTCATTTTTGTCATTTTTGTCATTTTTGTCATTTTTGTCATTTTTGTCATTTTTGTCATTTTTGTCATTTTTGTCATTTTTGTCATTTTTGTCATTTTTGTCATTTTTGTCATTTTTGTCATTTTTGTCATTTTTGTCATTTTTGTCATTTTTGTAATTTTTGTAATTTTTGTAATTATTGTCTTTTTTGTCATTTTTGTTTTTTTTTGTCATTTTTGTCATTTTTGTCATTTTTGTCATTTTTGTCATTTTTGTCATTTTTGTCATTTTTGTCATTTTTGTCATTTTTGTCATTTTTGTCATTTTTGTCATTTTTGTCATTTTTATCATTTTTGTCATTTTTGTCATTTTTGTCATTTTTGTCATTTTTGTCATTTTTGTCATTTTTGTCATTTTTGTCATTTTTGTCATTTTTGTCATTTTTGTCATTTTTGTCATTTTTGTCATTTTTGTCATTTTTGTCATTTTTGCCATTTTTGTCATTTTTGTCATTTTTGTCATTTTTGTCATTTTTGTCATTTTTGTCATTTTTGTCATTTTTGTCATTTTTGTCATTTTTGTCATTTTTGTCATTTTTGTCATTTTTGTCATTTTTGTCATTTTTGTCATTTTTGTCATTTTTGTCATTTTTGTCATTTTTGTCATTTTTGTCATTTTTGTCATTTTTGTCATTTTTGTCATTTTTGTCATTTTTGTCATTTTTGTCATTTTTGTCATTTTTGTCATTTTTGTCATTTTTGTCATTTTTGTCATTTTTGTCATTTTTGTCATTTTTGTCATTTTTGTCATTTTTGTCATTTTTGTCATTTTTGTCATTTTTGTCATTTTTGTCATTTTTGTCATTTTTGTCATTTTTGTCATTTTTGTCATTTTTGTCATTTTTGTCATTTTTGTCATTTTTGTCATTTTTGTCATTTTTGTCATTTTTGTCATTTTTGTCATTTTTGTCATTTTTGTCATTTTTGTCATTTTTGTCATTTTTGTCATTTTTGTCATTTTTGTCATTTTTGTCATTTTTGTCATTTTTGTCATTTTTGTCATTTTTGTCATTTTTGTCATTTTTGTCATTTTTGTCATTTTTGTCACCACTAATGCTCCATCGCAAAGTATAACATTATTCTTATAATCGGTCCAAAAAATTCACTTTTAGTGACCTTGATGCAATTCTTATTTTTTTTTTTGGATTTAGTGATCTTTGAATTTCCAAAGCGTTCACAAGGTTCATGTATTTAATTTCTTGATCAAAATCATCCTTAATTTATCCCGGATATTCGAAAATGGGCATCAATTTGGTTGAATTGCAAGATAGTGCTGCCATCTATGACTTAAAACTAGAGAAATAGTGTTTGACTATTAAAAAACATTAGTATTTTTTAATTCCAACCTGCTTTTTGGATTTAAACTCAGCCTCAAATTAATGTTTCATCATTTTACATCATACGAATGAATGTTAATGAAGAAATATAGCAGTTAGATAATGTTTTATAGCTGAAATATCAAATTCCTTAACGCTAGAGGAGCATCTCTTAAAACCCCCTTTTAATACCTTTGAAAACCTTTGGAATTCTGGAAAACTCCTTAAAATGCAGTTATCTATTCAAATAATTCGTAGAAGCATTGTTATTCACTTTTACTTATTAAATTTAAAAAATAATCTTCTTTTTGTTGATAAACTCAAGTGGTGCTATTCTTATTTCACACTCCTTTTTCACATTTTTGGTCCTCAACGCCAATTGCTACGTCCAAAAAAAGTAAAGTTATGCTTGATTTATCCGTTAAGAAATTCAGAACAAAATGTGGAAGAAAATATCCGTAATTTTCAATCAATCATATTTTTACAAGCAAAACACATAGTGGTGCTATTCTTATTTCGCTCACTGTATATAAAAATGGATTTCTGTCTGTCTGTCTGTCTGTCTGTCTGTTCCCTATAGACTCAGAAACTACTGAACCGATTTGCGTGAAACTTGGCAGGTGGAGGTATTGAGGGCCGGGGAAGGTTTCTATTGTGGTTTGAGACCCCTCCCTCTCTCATGAAGGGAAGGAGGGGCCTCCAAAACAAAAGACAATTTTTTGCATAACTCGAGAACCAATCAAGCAAATGGTATAAAATTTGGCATGGGTGATATTTGGGAACGAGGAATATTTCTATAAATATTAGGTACCCCTCCCTCCTCTCAGTGGAATAATAGGAAGGGGAGAGGGGGGCTAATTTACATTTTTTCATATAACTCGAAAATTAATCAAGATATCGGAACCAAATTTGGCATGGGAAGGTATTTGGATACGAAAAATATATCAATGATTATTTGAGACCCTTCCCTCTTTCCAGTAGAAAGGATGAGGGGGCCTCTTTAGTATTTTTTTACATAATTCAAAAACTTATAAAGCAAATGGAACCAAATTTGGCATGGGAAGGTATTTGGATACGGAAAATATTTCTATGATAATTTGAGACCCATCCCTCTTTCCAGTAGAGAGATTTAAAAGGGGGGGGGGGGGCTCTTTTATATATTTTTACATAACTCAAAAACTAATTAAGCAAATGGAACCAAACTTGGCATGGGCTGGTATTTGGGAACGTGACATGTTCTAATGATTGTTTGAGACCCCTTCTTTCTTCCAGCGGGGAGAAAGGGAAAAGGGAGGGGAGTTTCATACAATTTTTACTGCATAACTCAGGAACTACTACAGCAAATGGAACCAAATTTGGCATGGAACGATATTTGGGTAAGAGAAATGCTTCTGTGAATATTTGGTATCCCTCGCTCCTTCAAAGAGGTGGATGAAAAAGGAGAGAAGAGGTCTCCCTTACAATTTTCAGTATATCTGGAGAGCTGATCGAGCAAATGGACCTATATATGGCATGTGAAGGTATTTTAATAAGAGAAATGTTTCTGTTATAAATTGAAGGCCCACCTTTTTTTCAGCGGAAAGATATAAAGGGGTAAAAGGGGGCTTCCATACATTTTTTTTTGCATAACTCGAGAATTAATCGAGCAAATGAAACCAAATTTGGCATCGAAAAGTATTTGAGTAAATACTTTTTCAATGTGAATCAATTCCTTTCTTGCAGTAAGATGATAGAATTGGAAATATAGGAAGGGTAGAGGAGGCTTACATTTTACCTTTTTTTTTTACAAAATCCGAGAAATGGACAAAATTTAGCATGGAAAATCATTTTGGTATGATTCTATGATTATCTGACACACCATCCTCCATTCAGTGAGCAGGTACATAGGAGGAGGGAGGTGAGCTCAATAAAATTTTGTTAGCATAAGTTCTCAATTTATGCTAACGAAGCCAACAAATGGAAACAAACTTGGCATGGAAAGGTATTTGGCTACGAGATATGTTTCAACGATTTTTATAGAACCTTACGCTTTACAGTGTAGAGAGGGGAAGAAAAGAGGAGGCTCCATATACATTTTGTAGTAAAGCTTATAAACTTTTTAACCAATGGAACTATATTTGATATAAGAGGATTTTTGGGAACGAATAAAAATGGGTATGATTATTAATGATCACGATTTCTGTTCAGCAGGGGGTGAAGGGAAGGACAGGGGGGGGGCTCTCTTATCAGTTTTTAGCATAAATCCAGAACATTTCAAGCAAAAACAACCATATTTTATAAGTTAGATTGTTTGCGTTCAATTATTTGAGACCCTCTTTTTATAGGGTGAAGCTTAAGGAAACAAATTAAAATTATCAGATCTTTAACACAAATTTATAAATCAAGATTCAGAAAATTAGTTTAAGTTATCTTTGTGTTGCAATTCGAAACTCCAGCTGCAGCTCTCATTTTATAGCGGTTGCTTATGAATTATGTCATAGTTTGATTTAAAATAATGCCAATAAAACAATAAAAATTTGAATAATTTCTGAAAATTTCATTTTATTTTGAAAGGTGTAGCAAAGCACACCGGGTCAGCTAGTTCCCAATAAATCAATCAAATTATACGAAGCATAAAATATATTAGCCTCACTTAAAAATAACGAAGCTTACCTTTGAAGAAAAATAACCGCCCGGTCTGTACGGCCCTGGCCGTTATTCCTTGCTTTCCAAACACCCGTTCATCGATGTACTGGCCGACGCCTCCCAGAATCCGGCGGTCAAACGCCGACAAGCCCCAGCCATCGTCTCCCTTCGTTCGCGCTCCATGCGCCTTCGATTGACTTCCGGTGTTGGACCGATTCCTATCTGTCAAACTGTCTACAATTTCGTAATAATTCCTATCCAGAGCATCGTTGACGTAAGATTCGAGAAGAAACTCGAACTCTTCCAGCTCCCCGGATGAGCTTTTGCTGCTGCTGCTGTTTATGAAATTGACCGACTCGTGTAGGGTCCCGTTTGGGTCGGTTGTCTGGTGAATGCTTGCATTAGTCGATATCCGGCTTGACTCGTCCGTAGATTTACATTGTACTTGGGGGATGGCGGAAGCTGCCAACAATAGGCATCCGACACAGATGGTTGCTAACCATTGATGGCCACTGGCCGGTCGTCTCCCAAGGTTCATTGTGAGAAAGCGAGGGAAAGATTGAAACCAAACCACCAGATTGGGATTGATAGCAGATTATAGTTACGGAACTGGTCTCTGGAAGATGATGAACCGACCGTAGAAGACAGTTTCGAAATGAAAATTTAATTAGCACGATTTTGTGAACCAGGCTTCCCGATACGCCGAGCTGGTAGAGTGTACGTTCGAGAAACGTGTGGGAGCTTCGGAAGATGGAGTTTGGCCGGAAATAATACTCCCACTCAGTGATGCTGGCGAACCGACAAAGTCATCCTCCTCGTCGGCGGTTGGCATTGGAATGCATTTGACGGAGCTCCGTTGAGGCGGGTGTGAAATTTTGCTCGATGATTGAACGATGGAATTTGTTCCGGTTTGCTGCCGAATACTTCCAGCCGTTTTCGAGGGATTCGATGAAAGGAATCTGAAAAGGAAAATGTTTGAAATTAGTATAGAGTAGAAGATATATCAAAAATTTTAATGAGATAAAATATTGTATTTATAACTTTTTAGTTACTTCTCATTACTCTTCCATGAATATTTATATGTTATCTGATTTGTGATATAACATTTATAAGATACTCGCTGACTCGATGTGCTTTCCTACATCCTTCGAAAAACTATCTTAATTTGACAAATTTTTAAAAGTTTTGTTCATCTGTAAACCAGTGTATACATCAAACTTCCACATCAGATGTTGATTAAACTGACACCGACAACTCCAGTTTCGAATTACAGCATAAAGCTTATTTATCCAAATTATCTGTTTTTTTTCCTTTTTTCAAAAGCCCCTCCAATCACCACAAAAATACTTTTACCAAAACAATAAAATTTCTTGTACCCAAATATACACCCATGCCAAATTTAATTTCATTTGCTTGATCAGTTCTCGAATTATGCAAACATGTTTCTAATGTTTTAGAAATCACGTCCCCCCTTCCAGTGAGGGTATTTATCACAGGAATCTTCCCTGGCCCCGCCAAGTTCTCGTCCGGGATCCTGTTTCTAGAATCTGATACAAGATTCTGATCCTTAGCCCTGATCTTGGATCATGGATTCTTGTTTCAAATTCTTATTCTAATCCAGGATTTCGGACACTGATCTCGGGACCTTGCTTTTTTATGGCAAGGGTACCCAGTTTCCGGTCCTGAAATTGAATCTTGAGTCCGTAGTCCTGATCCTAAGCTTCAAATCTTGATTCCAAAATCTGATCGTAGATCCTGATCTAGGATTCTGATCGATGATTTTGAATTTAGAACCCGGATTCCGATCATGATCCTGGATTCTGAATTTTTGATCATGATCTCGATTTACGAGAACATGATCATGAATTCTGATCTGAAGTCTGTCGAATCCACCGGTGAACTCGTTATCATGTACGTCTCAAACTGTTTAGAATCAAGCATCCGTTCTTTACAATAGTCGCGAATCAACTGACGCACTCAGTGCTCTTGTTCGTGCTCTCCGAAATATTCTTGCTCATTCTCATTACACGATTTTATTCAAAACTCAATTATACCTTTTTTTACCGGTTTCATCCCTGATATTTTCATCAACATTTTTTTTTATTTCTATACATTCCTTTATTTCATCTATTCTCTACAAAGTCCTGATTGTGGATGTTGATCCTGGACCTTGATTCCGAACCCTGACTCGTTGTTCTAGTCTTCTGATCCCTTCTTATCTCGTATAGTTGCCTAAAAGAAGGAACTTTAATAAATTTCCTATCCTTGTCCGAAATCTTGAATACCTTTTCCCAAAGATCTGGGATCATAAACCCTTTATCGGGTCATATTGCTGATTTGTAATCTCACACTGATATTATACACAATGACCACTTTCTATAATCGCACTCCAATTTATCGCATTTCTTAATGACAACCATTTTTCCGATATTAAACAACAATGTGCATATTGCACTGCATGATGTAATAAACATAAACTTTACAAAATTTAATTCAAATTTGTGTTTTAAAGTACGCCTGTGGTGGATGCCCCCACTAGCTACGCCCATGCGAACATTCTATCGCGACGGTCCAAGGTTCAGTCCTTTATGCTGACACAAGCAAAAGGAAACTGTACTTCGATCGTCCGATGTTTGTTTATGCTGACTACGCGTAAGCTACGTGTAGGTCGCCACCCGAATGTAGGTTTAAGAAATGGATAATAAAATTAATCTTAGTTAGACTCCCAACTTGACCGGATCGTTCGATCGAGATATCACTCCCCTTGTTTCCCTAACTAACGCGGGACAAAACATGGCGATCCAGGCCAGAATTAGCACAAAGTGTACAAGTTCAATGTAGATAGCAGCATCGAAGTGAAGCGCATTACCTGTGCGGGACGGAAATTGATGAAAATAACCATCTACAATTGTTTAACAAGAGTGAAAAGTGAGCAGTTCATTTCAATGTAGATAGCAGCATCGAAGTGAAGCGCATTACCTGTGCGGGACGGAAATTGATGAAAATAACCATCTACAATTGTTTAACAAGAGAGAAAAGTGAGCAGTTCATGTATGTGACTTTTATAATAAATAAAGCCTAAATATGGGGTGGTTCTCTGCTGACGAAACCGTCGTCGCGCAGAACACTTCCAAAGAACATTCAACCATCGCTTGGGCGTTGGTAGTGATTGCCGCTGCTTTAATTAGCTACGTGCTTCTTAAAGCACATTCGCGATACACCGTGGCACGCCTACGGGATATCCAGCAAAGCCAACCAACACGAGTGCAGCTGGAATAATAAGAATAATAAGACGTTAAATCTTTGCACCCGATATTGTTAAAGTGGAAGTTCTGAGAAGTGTGTGCTGAGTGGAAAAGCAAATCATCCTGTGAATATGGACATCACGGCTGCCGCACCACACAATCAAGCGACTGTATATCGGCAAAGCTGGGAGATCGAAGCCGAGTACTCGTCTAGTATGGCCGATTTGAATGTCAACAGTAAACAACCGGAGCCCTGAGGGAATCGCTCCTGGGGGACTACAGAGAATTGATGGAGACGTTGGAAACGTACCTCAGAATGGGAACCGGATCTAGATAAGTATCTATATGTTTAAATTAAAAAAAAAAAAAAAAATTTAAAATAATGTTTTTAATGTATAGAGTAGTCAAAAAGCTAAAATAATATTTCGACTTTTAGGAACAAACAACAAACAGAAAAACAAAACATGGAAAACGAAAACAACCAACAGAGGAAGAGAACAAATGAAGAGAAATGAAAGACAGAAAAAAAAAAATAATAATAATAATCGTAAGTAGAAACTGTATTTTTAGAAATAATGCCAGGAAAAGCAATAATGCCGCCCAAACTTGACCTTAGCTTAGCGATAAAGGTGGTAAAGCCATTCGATGGCACCGCCATAAAACTTCAAAATTGGATCGAAAGTGTGGAGTTATTGAGCGACTACTCAGAAGGGGTCGCAGAAGTGACAACCCTTAAATTTTTAAAAACAACGCTCGTGGGCGCAGCCCATGGAGCAATTGACAATGCAACTACAATCGCGGAAGCTGTAGAAGCATTAAAGAAAAAATTCACAATTCGAGTAACGCCGAAGGCTATAGAAAAAGAAATGATGACCAAAAAGCAGAATGCAAAGTCGATATCGGATTTTGGAACCGAAATTGAACAACTCTCTGCCAAGCTAGCTGCAGCGCACGTATCTATGGGTACGTTCGCAAATGAAGCGGCATCTACAAATATTGTACAGCCAATTGCTGTACAAGCATTTACCGATGGACTTAAGGACCCATCGGTCAAATTTTTCTTAAGAGCACGAAACCCGACAACTTTAAACAAAGCGGTTTCAGATGCTCTGGAGTGTCAAGCAACACCCCATCAGGAAAACAGTGTTGACACTCTAATGGCACTCTGGTGCACAACCGGAAAACCGTCATATAGAGGCAATGGACAAAATCAATGGAGAGGCAGAGGCCACCCTAGGGGACATGGTTCCTACAGAGGGAATAATGGATACCGTGGAAGAGGTAACCATTATACCAACTACAACCGTGGTTACAACAATAACAACTATGGAAATAACCATAGCAACCAAAACCAAAGAGGGAATAATCGAAGAGGTCGAAACGGTCCACACATGGCAAACATTGCCGAAGGACAACAACAACAAATTCAACAACAACAACCACAACCCCAAAGACAAGAACGAGAAAGGGAAGAAGCCAATCTGATTGATCTTTTTCGCTAATTTTAATGCGAAAAAGGCTCTCAGAGTAAAATTTTTATTATTTGGTAAAGAAGTAGAACTAATAATTGACAGTGGAGCATCTTGTTGTATTTTGGACAAAAGATGTCTCCCTGAAATTTTCAATATAAATAATTCACAAACATTGGAAATAAGTGGTGTAAACGGAGTTACCAGCACGCTGGGATACGTTGAAACTTTTGTAGGATACAATTCTGTAGAATATCCCATTAAATTTAATATAATAGAGAGTTTACCGGATACAGTTAATGGTTTAATTGGTACAAATTTCCTTAAGGAGTTCGGAGCAAACATTGATTTCGCAAGAATGAAGATGGAACTCAAAAACCCAAATCACGAGTATTTTACAATACCGGCTAGAACGGAAATTGTTAGATACATCGAAACTAATTTTTTTGAAACGTGTGTTGTATTGAATGAGGAAATACAACCACAAGTATTTGTTGCAAATGCTATTGTACAACCGTCAAACGGAAAAATACCCATACGAATGATCAATGTTAAAAACAAACCAGTTCAAATTTCAAATCTGAAACCAACAATCAAGCCAGCCAGTGAGTATTTGATACTGGCGATGGATTATAAGAATGATAAGTCAGACAGAATCCAACAGCTTTTCAAAGAATTGGATTTGAGTCTTTTGCCAAAAACAGAGAAACAGCATATGGAACAAATTTGCACAAAATATGCTGATATATTTTGTCTTGAAAACGACAATCTGACTGTAACAGATATCTACAGTCCAGTGGTTAAAATAAATAAAGAAGCCCAGCCAATTTATAGTAAACCCTATAAATTGCCGCAAATGCAAAAGTCGGAAGTAGAAAAGCAAATTCAAAAGATGGTAAAGAACCAAATTATTGAAAAGGCCACTTCCGCATGGAATAGTCCAATATTGCTAGTGCCCAAAAAATCTGCAAATGACAAGAAAAAGTGGAGACTTGTTATAGATTACAGGAAGCTAAATACGGTAATTGAGGATGATAAATTCCCTTTACCTAATATTGAAGACATAATCGATACACTTTCAGGTGCTCGTTATTTTTCGCATTTAGACTTGTCACAAGGATACTATCAATGCACCCTACGTCCAGAAGATAGACCAGTGACAGCTTTTTCGACACCATCCGGACAGTATCAAATGACGAGACTGCCGATGGGTCTCAAAATAAGCCCCTCATCATTTTCCCGTCTAATGACGATAGCGATGTCAGGGTTAGATATGACAAAATGTCTTGTCTATTTAGATGACATTATTGTCTTTGGTAAGTCAATTGAGGAACACAATAGGAACCTCATCGCAGTTTTTGAAAAACTTCGAAAAGTCAATCTAAAATTGAATCCTAAGAAATGTAATTTCTTTAAAACAGAGTTAATCTACTTAGGACACTTTATATCCGCTGAAGGAATAAAGCCCGATCCTGCTAAAATAGAAGCAGTGAAAAAATGGCCTATTCCGAAAAATGCGGACGAGGTGAAGCGTTTCGTAGCGTTTGCGAATTATTATCGCAAACATGTTAGAAATTTTGCAGCAATATGCGCACCACTAAATCTTCTAACAAGAAAGAATACACAATTCAATTGGAGCATTGAATGCAATGAAGCCTTCAATACTTTAAGAGAAAAATTTATAAATCCACCTGTACTTGATTTTCCTGATTTTGGTAAAAATAATACCTTTACGTTACATACGGATGCATCTGGGTATGCAATTGGTGCAGTTCTTTCCAATGGAAATGGCAGACCGGTTGCATATGCTAGTAAATCCTTAAACCAGGCTGAGACTAGATATCCAACTATAGAGAAGGAACTGTTGGCTTTAGTGTGGGCAATCAGACATTTCCGACCGTACCTTTACGGAAGAAAGTTTATTGTTCATACTGATCACAGGCCATTAGTTTACCTGTTTTCTTTAACAGATCCTTCAAGTAGACTAACCAAATTTCGGTTGGCACTTGAGGAGTACGATTTTCAAATTAATTATATTCCCGGAAGAAATAATGTGATAGCGGACGCGTTATCACGCATTTCGATTTCCGATCTAAAAACTATGACAGAAACAACAATGACAATGATAACACGGTCAAAATCAAAACAAATCAAAGAAACCACTGACACGGAAGGAACTGATCAGCCTCAAGAGTCAAATGTGGAATATATGGAAATGGAAGTATGTCCAAATATAAAAGAAATTGAAATAACCCCACAAAAAATAAGAATACCGCAAACTCAAACGTTAACTCACCTACGGGGAGTAATGAAAAAGGTAGCGGATTATATAAAAAATTTAAAAATGAACGTATGCATACTATTAAAAAGAAAAAAGAGCGCTCAACATCTTATGGAAAATATCCATGAAATAAAAATGAAGGATATACCGGATATAATTATTATAGGGGAACACATAAAAGTGATAAAAGAAGACATACAGAAAAAGATAATAATGAACGACTATCATGTCCTACCAACGGCAGGCCATGCAGGCATCAATAGAACTCTGCACACTATCCAGCAAAGATTCTATTGGAAGAATATGAAAAAAGATATCAAAGTTTTCATTGATTCGTGCCAGTTATGCCAGAAAAACAGAATCATAAATAAACCCAAAACACCAATGATAATCACAACAACAGCTGAAACTGCGTTTGAAATAATTTACTTAGATCTTGTTGGTCCTTTACTGCCTAGTGCAGAAGGTAACCGATATATATTAACAACGCAATGCGACCTGACAAAGTTTATTACGGCAACAGCCATTAAAAACAAAGAGACAGAAACGGTAGCGAAAGCTTTTGTAGAAACCATTGTTTTAAACTATGGGATTCCAAAAAGAATCGTAACAGATAGAGGCAAAGAATTCATGTCGAATCTATTTTCGGATATATGCAAATTACTCGAAATAGAAAAACTGAATTCAACAGCATATCACCACGAAACAATCGGTGGACTAGAAAATTCTCATAAAAACTTGGGAAATTTCTTACGTATATATAGTGAGAAATCACCCTTGTATTGGGACAGTTGGTTAAAATACTACCAGTTTGCGTTCAATACTACAGTCCACACAACGACAAACAAAACACCATTTGAGCTAGTTTTCGGTAAAATCTGTAATTTGCCATCAAACCTATCTGACGCCGAGACAGTTGACCCAATATATGACATTGAGGATTATTCAAAAATTTTAAAAATTAAATTGAAATCTTCGCAACAAGCAATCAGGGACAAAATAATACAAGAGAAAATAAAACGAGTTGAAAAATTCAACAACTTGGCGAAACAAATGAATTTTAACAAAGGAGACTTAGTGTTATTAAAAAATGAAACTGGGTCCAAGATGGAAAATATATATGTAGGTCCATACCAAGTATTGGAAGATTTAGATCCAAACATAAAAATTTCAATTCAAGGAAAACAAGATTTTGTACACAAATGTAGAGTAAAACCATATATAGGACGTGTGGTGGATGTTTAGAAAATAATACTAATAATAATAATAGTAATAATAACAATAAACCATAATTGTAATTCACCATAATAAATCATTGTAACACTTTATTCGAAACACTAGATGATCTTCAGTTAAATATATTTATACAATATTAGTTTTTGCATTAACAGTTCAAGAAACAATATCTCAATGTAATCAATAACAATATCAATTAGTAACAACTTATCAACAAATCAATTTATTGCTTATTATACTACTATAAATAAGAAGAAGACTATAACAACTTTAAACTTCATTTAAAAATTAAACAATAGCATAATTTTTAAATTTTATAAGAAAGGGCGTGTGGTGGATGCCCCCACTAGCTACGCCCATGCGAACATTCTATCGCGACGGTCCAAGGTTCAGTCCTTTATGCTGACACAAGCAAAAGGAAACTGTACTTCGATCGTCCGATGTTTGTTTATGCTGACTACGCGTAAGCTACGTGTAGGTCGCCACCCGAATGTAGGTTTAAGAAATGGATAATAAAATTAATCTTAGTTAGACTCCCAACTTGACCGGATCGTTCGATCGAGATATCACTCCCCTTGTTTCCCTAACTAACGCGGGACAAAACACGCCAATAGCAATTTTTTTCTAAAATCGGGCGTCAATTTTCTACAACCACACTAATATTTTTATAAAGAGTATTTAAGGTAATTTTATGATTTTTGCCGGTTAAAATTTACATCGGCCAAAACCAGTGACAGATTCAAATTGCTGAGAGAATTTCGCCCAAAAAATATTCTCTTATGAACTGATCTAAAGGTTTGCCAGCCTACGGATTCGAATGTTTGCATTTAAATTTCGGTTCGGGGAATAAATCTGGGAGTCAATTAAGGAATTTTAACTTGAAATAACAAACATTTGAAGCTGCAGGATGATTAACCTGAGAAAATATCTCAACAGAATATTTTCTTAAGTGAAATTCTCTCAGTAACCTGAATCTATCGTTGGTTACGGCCGAAACTTACCAATATTGACTTCTCAAACATCGAATAAGCTTAGAAACCTTTCTCAAAAACATGAGTACGATTATAGAAAGGGGATGCACAATAATGTGGAAATTTCTGCTATTAACTTCCTAACATAACACCAATTCGTGGCAAACTGACAAACAATACTGGCAAAGTGTTTGCTCAATCGGATAATTCCAAGGCGACCCTCAAATACCTTCAAATTTATATGAAACATTGCGGAACAACACACGCTTTGAAAATTGTTCATGAAAAGCGATCGGCAAGTGAAGAAAAAAGTTTTTTATGAAAAACCATATTTTTCATTCCTCCCGAGCAAAATACCTTGAAACCCTTTTCCTATGATAAAATAACCATGACTTCTTCAATTTTCAACCGATTTTTAGGCCCGTTCAATAGCCAATTGAAATTGGTTTCAATCGATTTCGATTGATAAATGGTTGTTCACTCAGCCAATGTTTTGGTCGAAACGAATCCAATTGACGTTCATTCAAGCCAATCGAAATCGATCGAAACCGATCGAAACCAATCGAAAACGATCAAGCTCGGAGGCAGGATTCGTTTCTATCGATTTCTATTACACTAACACCAATACAGTTGTTTTCTGTCAAAAACAGCTGATTTGGTTTGTTGTGAAAAAAAAAATTGGAAGAAATGAAAGCGGTGTCATTCGGTGCGGTGTTTTCTGTCGTGTGCTGAGTCGGTGGTGCAGTGCTAGTCGTGCGGATTCAGTGGTGCTGATCGGTGGTGCTATGTCAGCCATGCTGGATCGGGGGTGTTGTGCCAGTCATTCTGAGTCGGTATGGCTGTGCCAGGTATTCTGGATTGGTGGTGCTGTGCTAGACGCGCTGGTCTGGTGGTGTCAGATATGCTGGGTCTGTGTGGTGTTGTGCCAGTCATGCTGAGTCGGTATTTCTGTGCCAGGTATCCTGAGTCGGTGGTGCTGTGCTAGTCGTGCTGGTCCGTGGTACTGAAAGAGATATCGGTCGATGTGGCGTCGCTGTTCTGTGCTGTTATGTTAGGACTTCATTTTCACAATACATCTGTCAGTCGGTCTTGGATTATTGTAATAATCAAATAGGAAGTGACCAACTATACTATGTAAATAAATAGGAAGTAAATTTGGTCTATGTTGTGAAATAATATAAAAAGTCAAATAAAATATAAAATTTATCAATCCACTGTATTTTATTTCATAATATCATGATTGTATGTTTTAAAAATAATAATTATTTTCCTAAAACAAAAATTTTTCGCTTTTGTGCTTTTCTTATCCCTAAAAATTGCTCATTATTCTAAACAAATTCCTTTTTTGTATTCTAATATAGTTCGAGTCGAACAACAAACTTTCTAATCTGAAACTTTTCGGACAGCTTGTATACGGGAAAGAATTGCCATTGAGATGGCCAAAATGATGGATTCATTACAATTTGCCTTGAGTAAACCGCCTTTTCGAATTCTGAACGAAGCTGATAAAGAAAATTACATCTAAAAACACTTCGCCAGTGCGTTAGTATTAGTGAATGGCCGTTCAATCAACAGCCTAATAGAAATCGATCGAAGTCAAATGGAAAAACAGCTGATCAACTGTCAATCCATTTCAATTGATTTCGATTGGGTTTCGTTGAACACACCTTTTATATACTTGAGCGAAATAAGAATAGTACCACTTGTGTTTTTCAACAAAAACAAGATTATTCCTAAAAAAAAGTGTTGATAAAAGTGAATAATAATGCTTCTACGAATTATTTGAATAAATAACTGCATTTTAAGAAGTTTTCTAGAATTCCAAAGGGTTTCAAAGGTTTTAAAAAAGTGGGTTTTTAGAGATGCTCCTCAAGCGTTAACAAAACGAGCGGGGGCGCAACGAGCGAGGTGGTTAGACCAAGTGGAGCGTGATCTGGCGAACGTGGGGTGCCCGAGAAATTGGAGATCGGTTGCTATGAACCGAGTGAATTTTAGGAATTATGTTCGTCAAGTTATGTCGTAAGACGGAATACTTTGTAAATAAAATAAATAAATCCTCAAGCGTTAAGGAATTTGATATTTGAGCTATAATACTTTATCAAACTACTTGATTTCTTCATTAACATTCATTATTATGATGCAAAATGATGAAACATAGATTTGAGTCTGAATTTGAATCCAAAAAACAGGTTGGAATTCAATAATACTAATGTTTTAAAATAGTCAAACACAATTTCTCTAGTTTTAAGCCATAGATGGCAGCACAATCTTGCAATTAAGCCAAATTGATGCCCATTTTCGAATATCCGGGATTAATTAGGGTATGTTGGATGATTTTGGTCACGAAATAAGTACTTGGTACCGTGTGAACGCCTTGGAAATTCTAATATCACTAAATAAAAAAAATAGTATTACATCAAGGTCCCACACACACACATCAAAACTTTTAATCCACAAGTTAAAAAATAAAACATAAGCGAACTGATTTTGGAAAATTTTTGCGTCCTTATCTCGATTTTTTTGTCATATTTTTTGACCGAAAACTAATTTGTTTAGAGTTTAATCTATCAATGATAAATGATGAAGCAACTGACCTACATGAACAACAAATAATTATTTTGAATCTATAAATTACCTTTTATTCATTCATCGATGCAGTTTTAGGGAAGAATGCCACTAAGTGGCAAATACCCGATTTAAAACATATGTTTTTTTTTAATTCTATAACTTTGTCGTCCAGAAGTCACGGTAAATAACTCAGAGTTTCCAGAAAAAATGATTATGAAGTAAGAACCTTTTTTTCTAAATCTTTTTGATATTGTAGACTTTTGCTAAAAAGTTCACAATTTTTTTCAATGAATTTTAACCTTGTATTTTCAAAAGCTGTTTCGAAAAACAGAGCATATAGAAAAACTACAAATTTCTATTCAGTACCCTTAAATAATTCAAAGTCAGTTTTCAAATTCTTTGCACCTCGGAAAATGTGATTTTTTTTCCTTGAGTTGTAATTGTGAATGCAAATTTTGAGCATCGAAGATGAATTTAAATCAATTTATAAAAACACCAATTCCTTCATATTGAAACAGCTTTTATAAATAGTTTTTATTCCTTTTTGGCTCTAAAAACTCATAGGGAACGAAAAAATTACAAATACTGCCACCAATTTCTTCTTTTGATGTTTTGTTGCTCTGGAATCTCTTGTGTTTTATTAACGCATTAACTTGAATTTAGAAAATATTAAAAGATTTTTCAAAAAAACTCTAATTATTAAAATTTTAAATTTTTATATTCAATTTCTGTTTGGTAGTATGTACTTGAATCTTTTTACGGTCATCCATTTTATGAATACTTGATATGATGAGTTTCAAACCAAATTAAATTAAACTGAATCTTTTTTTTATAATTCCTTAATATAGGTTAGTTTGAAGTTTCATAACTCATATTTGAATGATGTAGAATCGAGGGAGAGATAAATCGTGCAAGAGAATCTTTACTGTGATTCAAAAACTCAGTTGTTTTTTGCAATTTATTTAATTATAAATTTCTTGTTAACGCAAGTTTATTGGTTTTGGGAATGAGTTAGAAATCACTTCGTAAAGATTTTAAATTGTTAATAAAACAACTGTAAACAGATGAAAAAATACAGAAATGGAAATTCTAATTTATATTTGAATTTCAGATTCGTCTTAGCTTTTCATTCTTGAAGTAAAGTTTTATAAATTTTTTTTTCCTGCTTTCTTCGGTTTTTAATATATTTTGAACTACGAAGAAAAATCCTAATGAGGAACTTTCCGTTGCAGAATACTCCTTGAAAATGGATTTCATGCGGCCTCAACATATATAATATGTTGTTACGATCGAATTTATCTTGTGAAATATTGTTGTCAAACAGAAAGATTAAAAGGTACCAAAGACTGTCCATTGAAGTCACACGTTTTTTATAAGCGCCTACTGGAAAACTGATCATTCCAATGGAGAATGTGACTACAATTTTAAATTCTTACTAATAAGGCAATTTAACACTTAAAGTCCAAAGGTATTTTTTCACTCATTAGAATGACCAAGATCTGTAAATCCTTTAAACATGATAGTAATTTCTGAAAATTAAAGGAAATTGCCAATTTTATGATTCCGTACATATGTATACCACCTATAGTTTGAGTATTTTTATTGTTTTCTTCTATCTGACCGAATAAAAAAGAAACAACATGGTAAAGGCAATGAATAAATGACTTTAGAAGAAAAAATATTCAAGTATTTCAGTGTTACAACAATATTCACTGCCCTATTTGCCTTTTTCAAATTTGTCATTCCATTAAAATTCAAAACATAATGAAGAATTTGAAAGACATAGGGGAAAGGTTTCCTAAATGGGCCTATCGGGTTAAATGACCCTACGGCTGTTTGATGAAATGGCTGACTAGACAGCTTATCTGACCATTGCATTTCGAGGGTGATACGCTTAGAACATAAGGCAAGAAAGAATTTTATGAATTTACAAACTCAAAAAAATTTAAAAAAATCAGACAAGGTTTTGATACATTTTGATGTAATATTTCGACTTTTAAAAATTATACGTAAAGAAGCTTAAAACAAAAATCATGATGGTTTTTGTTTCTTACTCAAATGAACTTAAGAAATAAAACATATTTCAGCATTTGTGGAGGTGATTATATAGTGCAATAATAGAGTGTTTTTGTATGTCCCCATCATGTTTGTAAAATGCCTCCATCCTAAAATAACAGGTTAAATAGAATAATTAAATGATTTTTATCATTGAACCTTCAAATCTAAGCTCTGAATAACATCTTAAGAGAGAATTGAAGATCTAAAAACAGATTTGATAAAGTTTTTCTCATGGATGAACTGCCTCCATAGTAAGGCAACCCTAACTTTTTGTTTTATTCCATAAAATTATAATATACAAAGATTTTTATAAAACTTCAGCTTTGTCGAACGGGAATCATTACTTTCTAGCAGTTTAAATGAAATTAAATGAAAATATTGCCCAAAAACAGAAATTTTGTTCAAAACATAAATAGGGGCATTTAGCCCGCACGGTTTGAGGTTCGGCATTTTAGACAACACTTATTATAAAATCGTTTTCTTGGAAACAGAAGAAAATGTTATCATAACAATTACTCCAATGTATAGAAAACAAATGCCTGCACACGTGTATATAGTTTTTGTACACATATTCGATGCGATATTTGATTAAATCAGTGTTCTGCTTAATAGGTGCATATAGCCCGCTTCTCCCCTACAAAATTTATTACAATTTGCTCATGTAAATTTAGGCATATAAGGGATATTAGTGACAATTAAAAAATGTCCCTACATTTCATTACCTAGCTCAAATGTTAAGAAGATAAATGGTTAGCAAATTTAAAGCCAACCCGCATAATTAAAAACAGTTGGGGATATAGTACTAACTATTAACTTAATATATTGGTAGCAGTACCAGTATGAAATATCTTCCAAGTATCATTTCATTATACATGTTCAAAATTTTATTACCTCAATAAATTATGACAGGATCGTATCAGTGACAGTGACAATATGATATATGATTTAGTAAGTATAGTATAATAAGAGAATAAAAATTTGCAACCTTTGAATATTGTCTCTGGACCTTATCCAGGACTCTAACAGTGTACGACAAAGTTTCCTTATATTTTCTTAGCATTAGACATTAAATTAAAAAAAAAACAACATTGACAACATTGTATGAGTTAGACAAGTCGTTATCATTTCACCTCTTGCGGATAATAACTAATATTGTTATTTTAAGATGTAGTTGTGAGCTTATGCATTTTTTCGCTCTTGGGTTCAGCATCTGCTAATTTTCACTTCACTTCGTTAAAATTTGTGTCGGCAACCCCACGCCAGGTTCGGAACTGAAAACTGTGTTCAAAATGGCTCCGAAAAAAAAGAATCACGCTGAGAAAAACACACAGAACGCGAAAAGTAAGTAAAACTATATTATATTATCGATAAAAACTAGTGAGATTAAATAAAACTAATGAAATTACAGAAACAAAGATCTCTGCTGAGCGGAGAGCGGAAAAAAAATCTACTGAAAGGCTGAACAATGCAGATCTGCACAAATAGGTAAGATTGTATAATCCATGTATAATATCAGAAATAAAAAATAAAAATCTCAACATTTAAATTTTTTAATTTTATTTTATTTTTTGTGGGAAAGAATTGGAACTATATTGGTTATGGTACAGGGAAGCTCTTTTTAAAAATATTTTACAATATGCGGAACGTATGATTGAGCGTTATTTTTACTACAAACTACTATAAGCAAACTATATCCATTGAAGTTGATGAAATCTATGATTTTGTATTCCAACGTAGCTAGAACATTCAGGTAGATTGTTTTGCTCGCCAAAAGTGGATGATATTTTAACCGTATCCAATAATGTAGCATGAAATATTTGTTCGAAAAAATCGCTCTTTTTGAATGGTAAACATGCTTAACAGCCCTTTCCCCATATGGTACTTTAACAGATAATCATAATACAGATTGTTAATATGGTCTGTGTTATTGTACATATACTGTTCACTTTACAATAAACGATAACGTTTAGAGACAATATAGAATATTCTCTATATATTGTAATTGATTATGCGGGAATGCTCTTAGTAATTCAACAGAAGTTGGTTGGTATAATTCGGTCCAGCTGCTTGAGTTTGGTAGACCTATTTTTCTTCAATCTTGCTCCTCTAAATGATAAACAAACTTTTTCGTTGATTAAACACCCCCACGGAGTGGAAATTTTTTGAAAATTCAAATGCACATCTACTAGCGGAAGTTCGAAGTTTTTACAGAAATTCGAGCATTTACGGGTATTTTGTAACGGTTTTTTGCCGCTTTCGGGAAGGTGATCACCCCGATCACCGCGCCTGACTCTTGATCATACGTAAATGTAAAGTTCAGGTGATCGATAGCAAATTCATAACCTTTAATATGCAAAAAAGAGATTTTAAATTAATGCTACGCATTCCGAGACATTTTAATCAAAGTTCAAGTACTGTTTATATTTTTGAAAAATATCATATTTGGAGCATATATCAAAATATGTTTAACTGATTTTTTTTTAAACTTCATTTTTGGATTCAGCGCCCGATTTCACTTTAAAAATATTGGTCGGTCAATAAATTTCAAGATTGCTAATAGAATTTTTTCATTTCATAAACTTTAGCAAAAATGGCAAAGCTGGTATGAAAAGATATTGAAAAAAGTGGTTTTTTCCACATTTCGACAAGGTTCATGATTAATCATTGCCTTGATCTTAGCAAAAGAAAATAGTTCCATTCAAGATTAATTTTCGACTAGTTCCATTCAAGATTAATTTTCGACTAGTTCCATTCAAGATAATTTACCCAACTAGATTTGTTGTACCGTCAAACGGGGCATCATGCAACAGCGGGGTTCGATGCAACATTTATATAACACTACATTGAATCAATTTTTAATTTAATGTATTGTAATAAAGTTATCTTTTAATGATAAAAAAAAATGATGATGACATAATTTCTCGCATCTTAAGCTAGTTGTCTTAAGTTTTTTATTTTTATGTAAAATTGGAAAAATCGAGCAATAAATATACAAATTTTAACATTTTTTGATGCCGAAAAAAACTTTACCCAGTATGACGGATCAGCTTGATAAAATTACCTACAAACTTTTTGCTGGTTTCCTCATGTTATACCAACATTGTTGGTGTGAAAATATTTTTTGAACAATCACCCAATTTTTTTTAATGAAAATTTTTAAAATTCAGTTAGGTGTCTGGGGTTAAATGCAACAAAATGCAAATCAAAGAATACCTTGTAAATCTCGTTTCCATGTCCTGGAATATGAATGTTTTGTATCACACGTTTGTAAACATTTAAATTTCATTCACCCAAACATTTATTTTTATGATTTCAGCTTGTAGAATTTTTCGTAGTATTATTTAACCCCTAAATGTATGCAGCATCCTTATTTTCAGAAAAAATGTGAAAATTTGTTTTTACAGACCCAAAAACTACTGCAATTGGTGTTGTCAAGGCATCGCAAATATATTAAAAACTATGAATTTTCGTATGTGTTCATAAGATTTTTCATTAAAAACAAAGTTTGTTGCAAGGTACCCCATTTTCTAAAGAGTGTGAAAATCGCATGTTTTTAGAAAATTAAAAATAACTGGAGAAACCAATAATTTTTTTAACTACGCCAATTTGATGCCCCAGCATCCTTAAAACTTTTGATGCATAAAGGATACAGTTAACTGTGAACATAAGTTTTTTAGAAGCCATTGAAGTTGAAAATTGTTGCATGTTGCCCCAGTTGACGGTACCATAAAAGTGAACCATGTTTGACTCAAAACAAGTAAAAGTGAAGTCAGTACAGCTTTCAAACACACCAACAAATCACCATCCGTTGAAACAAACTTCGTCCACACTATATACGAACATATTTTGGCACGCTTTCGGAGTAGGTATACATCTGTTTCAAGTCAGTTAACTTTTTTTTATTGCGCTAAGAAAGCCCCCAAAAACGCAACTGAAACGAATTGCGTATTGAGATACGTTGCCCCCAAAAAATTACTTCATTTGATGCGCCCCATCTTTTCAATAGTTCGTTCCTTAGAGGAAAGAAAACGCATAATGGCTTTATGAGGTGAGTTGTTGGCGATTTATCGCGAATCATTTATTTTGTTTTTTTTCTTTTTTATTGGAAAAATGATTCCCGGCCAAGTGCTTGCTGGGAACCTGTACGAAATCGGGTTAGGAGGAGCTTTCGAAAAATAGGCAAATAGCACTTTTGCGATTCTTTTATTTAGATAAAAATGTGTTAATTGGATAATAATATAATTATGCTAAACTGGAACAAAACGGGAGGTTTTGGATGGAAAGGGGCCGAACCAAAGTGGTTGTGCAGTTGAATTAAAGATGAAATAATGAAATAAACATCTACGTAAGAGCTTGTTACTTTGTGAAAGAAAAACAGAGAATTAGTTTTCAAATTTCAAATCAACAGACTTTTTTTTTCTTCTTTTAAGCTGTGGAGCTACTGCATGGATATCAATTTTCCATAAAGGATTGGACTGTAAACTAGCGCAAAAAATATCACTAAATTGATTTTTCTTGCCTGTCGCACGTGTCATTGTCACTTGAAGTGTTTATCGGCGAACGACTTTCACAGTCACTTTGACATAATGATGATTTGTATATGCAAGCAAACTTGCCCAAGCCCGTTTTCCGCCATATGTAGTAATGAGGCGTCGCCATGTTTGTACGTCCCTAGTGCAGTGGTTGAATGCAAAAAATAAACCTGATCCGATGAATCAACAAAAAATCCGTGTAACAGCACCGATAAAGATAGATACGGCTATGTGTTGTTATGCTTAAAACGAGTGCAAAGATTAAATGATTTATATCAATGCGTTTCATAGTCGTTATTTTAACACAGCTGATGGATGATGGCGACGATAATCGAGCTTTTGTCGAGCCTGTTGTGTGACAACCTTCTTCTTCTGTTTCTTCGGATTCCGCTGCTTCCAAGTCCCCGAACCATTCATGGATGTGTGCATAAATTTGCGACGGATGCAGGCTGCCGACTTGTCCGATACGCTTGATGGAATAGCTCCGTCGTTTGGGACATGGAATGCCATTATGAACAGCCTGGTTTGACAAAAGTTCGAAATATTGAATAATAAAGCGCAGTGCAGATAAACAAATTGAAATATTTCTGTTCGATCTCAACTGTTGGAAACGGTTCGACAGCAAATAAAAATTACATACAGTTTTATTTAGTTGTTTCGGAGAAGAATGGCTCAATGACCATTTTAAACTAGGCGCTCACAATAGTTTTTGAAAAAATGAAAATCAATCATTGTATGGGGTAAATTGAGCTTCTCTCTGGGGCAGAATGGGCTTCTTTTGAAGGTAAGCATGTAAAGTGTACAGAAGTACTAAAAGTTTACTCACATACTCACCACTATTGATGTTTTTATTCAAACACCTATAGGCGAGGTTGTACTGTACTTTACCAAAGATGATACGATTGGAAAAGCGCTTCTGGCTTAAAGAAAAAATGATGCATGACCACAACATTCAAGCGAAACATGAAACACATTTTAAGTGATTTTGATCCTACTGCGTAATTCATCCCAAAAAAAAAGTGAGAATCGAACTCACTGCAACACTCACATCTCGGCTTGTCAATCCAATATCTTAACCAGTGCAACATCTGAGTCGGCTAGCAATCGAAGGTTTATTTTCATAATAGGGGAGAAGCAGGCTATCGTAGGAATTGGCAGTTCGCGTCAAGCTCCCGTCGCGTGTGGTGCTGTTTTCCTCGTTGTCCGACGCTTTTATATATATTCGAATCAATCATTGTGATAAAATGTGGAATTATTGTGAAAGTCACTGCTATCATGGTGTTTTCTAGTGATTCGTGATACCTTTTTCGTTATCTAGAGCCAGCATTTGGAGGCATTAATGTGGATTCTCGCTGGGAAACATTAATGTGGATTGTCGCTTTTATTTCCGAAACATGTCCGAGCAAGTGAGGCGGTATTCACTTTCAGCGTCATACGAGTGAGATAAGTGTATTGGTGACCGTCATTAATTGAAAAAGGCATACATATGTGATATGAATGGGAGGGTTTTATCTAGCTATGCACAATGAAATCTGTGGGCATCTGTGGTAAAATTGGGAAAAAATGAAGTGATTGTGTTAAATTATGAATTAAAGTTTACGAAAAGGAAGATCGGGTATCGTGTATCTAGTGAGAAATCGGGCTTTGCCCCAGCTCGGTGATTGTGTGCGTTATTTGCGAAAAAAAGCATGGCTTACTCAGGTCCCTGCAATGATACAGGATTTGTCTATGTATCGTGTGACCAACATCTTTTAACTAAGTGTTGGTGAATCTCGTTTTTAAGCTTTTTTTTCCTCAGATTTAAGCTTTTTTTGCCTTGAGAGCATAGGAGATGAAAGCTCAAATCTGAAGAAAAAAGCTTAAATCTGTCAAAAAAGGGGAAATCTGAGGGGAAATCTGAGAGATGTGCTCCATACGGTTTGTATAGCATTGCCAGGATGTGGGCTTACTGTGGTGATGCAATTTCAATTATTTACCTGTACAAACAAGTGTGATTTCGGGTGATTGATACCTACAAAAATGAACTGGAACGTTGTGTGGGTTTAGGAAGTGAGGAGAAGGGTTATGATAGACGTGATGACTAGTTTCAAAAGCTTAAACTAAGCTTCTTGGGTTGTATTTGTCGTCAGTGATCATGGTGATGCGGCGCTTACTTCTAGATGATGCTTGTGTAGTCGTCATTTCTGTTCGTTCGTGTTTCGCTTTTGAGCTACAGCAGCGAAGAAGACCGTCGTATGCGAGAGCAGGAAAGAGTTCCGGGTGAGGCATTTCCAATTTTTTTCTCTTTCTTTTTTTTAGCAGGTCTATACGTCATCTTCTTTAAAGGCTCCGTACAGAACCCACCACCCACCACCTTTGCGCAACCTGTTGTTTAAAATCGATTCAAAATTCTGGTTTATTTTCCCCTAATTTCTTCTCAATTTTGAGGTTTTGATTGCTGTAGTGGACTAAACTTGAGAACATATAAAATTTATCGCCACCTAATTTGTTTTCTTATTTTTGTTTCGGATGATTTCAGCACAACGAGTTGTATTATTTTTTCCATATTTTCTAGACAGCTCTTATAAACAACGTAGGGTTGGCAGATCACCAGGGGTGGCAACTAAAATACTCATTTTCAAACAAATCCATTACATATAATTTCAATTTATTAGCTTTACAGTTAATTTTTCAGGAAAAAAGCTCATATATTAAGGAGGACTAAGCAAAATTATTGCTAAATATCCATACACTTAATATTTGTTTTACTATAAATCCTTTATCATTTACTTTAAATGAGATCATAATTTTGCTTGTTACAATATAACACTGGTACCAGAGACGACTAAATACAATGTGATTTTTATCAAGTACAGGAAAATGTTTCTCAACATTTTTAGCAACCTGAATCAGTCTGCTAGAAAATGTACCGGGCTCAACTAGGTAATTTAATAAACATATTTTATCAACATAAACCCCGTCGTGAAAGCTCCTCGAGCTTACATGTTATTGCTCAAATATTTCATGATTCAATTTATGGAAATAATCAACAATAATGGTGCATATTATTTTCAGGATACCGGAATTTAACTAATGTTCTTCGTTCACAGTATAAATATTTCAGTTTGTTCATTTTATTTTTGTATAAAAGGTTTTGTTCTGATCATATTTTCGACTAAGTAGATGAGCATCTTTCACAAATATCTTTAGCTTATCATAATGGTACAGTACTAACACCAAGAGTTTTTTTTATATCTTTTCTGCTCAATTATTCATTGCAGTTTCAGATTATCCAGTCATATAACCTTCTTGTTATACTATAGTAATTTATAACCAGAAATAATATCATGATGTTAAACTACACTCTCAATAATTTTAATAATTATATTTTGTGAGAAAGCATAAATGGAAAATCTCTCAAAAACATTTTTCCTCTCAAGTAGCTAAACATTTTAGGTTATCGAAATGCAAGGTCTGTTGTGGAAGAGAAAATAATCTTCATATAGTAGCTATTTTGGATTTTAATTTTGAATTTGATATTTCAGGAGAAATTTATTTAATTGCTGAGATCCATCTTTTGCATTATATGAATTCTGTGAATTATTTATAATTTCATATAAGATTCTGAATTTATTCTTCGTTTTCTAAATATTTCAGGAGCTTTATCTTCATGATTCTTCTAAATCATTTTCAATTTCAGTATCAGTACAGCAGCATTAAAATACTTGTTATTCAAACATAACATCACCCATTCGATATTCTTCATTCTAGTTAATCAGATAGTAGTTTTTAAATTATTTATCTAATTAAATTTGAATATAATTCCATTGTTTTATTTTCTTTGACATGTTTGAAAACCTAGGCATTTTAATATAATTAATTACCATTTAGCAGTTTTCCAGCATTATCAAAATCTCCAAGAACAACATCATAATTATTTAGATAACATTGTAATACATATATTTTATATTATTTTATTATCATTATCATCATCATATTATATTATATTGTATTGTATCATATTACATTATATCATATTATCATATCATATTATATAACATAAATTGTATTCAATTATAATATATTATTGTTCTATCGTTCATGTTTTCATTATTACAAATATAAACAACTAGGGTAGGGGCATCAGGGTAACCTTGCTTTGCAAAAGGAGCGGGTAGCAGTATGTGCTTGTTACCTGTTTCGAATATCGGACTTTTCTCAATATATGTCAAGGGAATTTGGCATGGTTGTGAAAAAGATCATATTTGATTACTTCTTGTAAACTAAGGACGCACTCTTTTTTCGGAAGCCTTGGGGGCGGGATTATAGTTTGCATGCTATCTTGGTTAGTCAACAATATGGTTATAGTTTCTCGAGACTTTTCCTCCTTACAACCCTGGATACCGTAAGTGCCTCTGCTTACGATTCCATTCCCTTAAAAGTCTCACTGAGGTGTTATGGCTGTGTTGTGTGATAGCCAAGATGGACGCGTGGGTTATTTTCTTGGCCATAACCGCGGCGCTGCCGCAAACCCAAGGTGGATACATACATACATACATACATACATAATAGGGGAGAAGCAGGCTATAAGCGCCTATTAAGCAGAATACTGATTCAATCAATTATTTCATCGAATATGTGTACAAAAACTATATACATATGAGCAGGCATCTGTTTACTATACTTTGTAGTAGTTTAGGATGGTCTCAGAACCAATTACCTAGCTATGAATCACGTTGCCTGCTTATAAACATGGAAACATAAGTGTAAGAAGAGAGTTTGCTGCAATCTGTTTTGTAAACGACATAATTAATCAGCGCGTTCAGTCTGCTTATCTATTAAATCAATTAAACTTTTATTGTCCTTGCCGTCATTTAAGAACAAGAAATCTTTTCATTATAACCTCTACTCGAACTGATTATGGAAAATATAGTCCTGTTAATTGTTTAATGTATAGTTATAATAAATATTATGAGAACATAGACTTAACTATGTCAAAACAGCAGCTGAAAAAAGGTTTTTACGGTAACAGGCACCGAAGAACCTGACTTTGTGAATGTAAAGAAAAATCATTATTATCAAGCTTATTTGAAAATTGTAATCTCTAGGTTTAAGTTATTATATATATGTAGCCTACACTGTTTGGCGGAATAAATAAATTGGGCTCACAGGATGCGTTGAATACCACGCTTTCATTGGTGGTTTTGCTGGCTTCCTCGAGCACCGGGTGATTTTATGTTGAAATCTCCTTAAGTTTCTAGAAAATGATTTTATTATAACTGTTGTCTAAAATGCCGGACCTCAAACCGAGCGGGCTAAATGCGCCAATTTATGGTTTGGGCAAAATTTCGGTTTATCTGGTAACATTTCCGTATAATTTCATTGAGAGTTCTAGATACTGAGAACTTTCATATGACAAAGCTGATGTTTTATTAAAATTTAAATGCTTTAAAATTTCATGGATTAAAACAAATAGTGGGACGTATATTAAGGATAGAGGCATTTTACATACATAATGGGACATACAAGAACACTCTCTTATTCCACTTTCTAATCATTATGAAATCGTCACGGAGACTTTTTTTTACTTTTTAAGTTAATTTGAATAAGAAACAAAAAGGGTTTTAGGTGTAGGCGTTGCCGGAGTGAAATGTCGAAAATTTTCTTCCGAAGAAATTTTGTCTATTAATTTACCCGAAAAAATAGAAAAAAAATGTAATTATTCGTTAAAGTGAAGTGCCTTTTACTAACCTCAAATGATGGGAAATATATAAAGTTAAATTTCTTCGAAAAAATTATGTTTCTGGCGTGACGAACTGTGACGAACCTGGGCTGGCGCTTGGCCCACCGGATCGATATTGGATCATTTGACATCGAGACACGGAAAGGATCCAGATTCAGCTAAGTGTTTTTCCTTGTTTTCTCTAGATAGTTTTTAAGTTGTTGATTTAACAAATGTTTTTCCTGCAAATTTCATAATTGAATCGAAGTTTTCAAAACTTTGACGGTGATTTCACAGTAAAGTTAAAATATTCCCGTAAACATTTCCACGGAATTATTTCAATGGCATGTATTTTAAAAACTTGTGCACAAGGCTAATATAAAAGCAGCATATATTCAGGTTATTTTTTTACTGAAAACCTATGAAGTTATGCAAAAATATTTTTTGATAAGCTAAGATTATTTTTTTTTCAGAACGATAACCAGCTCGATCACGGTTGCTGTGAATATAAAATGAAAATAAAGTATGCTTCATTTAATATTGGAACAAATTCTTTTGCTCATTGTGGCGCTCCTAGTGGACGGATTTGGAAGCTATTTTCACCCACGTGTCGGGAAATTCATTACCTTTCACCATGTATTTATGTCATAACACCAAACGATAGCATTTTGTAAACAACCGCCATGGAAGCCGAACGGAGAGATCAAATTGTGCACAGTTTTCTTGAAAATCCATTGTTGTCGGCATCGAAGCTAGCTAAACAGCTTAAAATGCCCAGAAATACCGTATGGCGTGTTATCAAGCAGTACAAGGAAACATTGACGACGGCTCGGAAGCCGCATTCGAAGCGTCGGAGTGGAACTGTCGACCGGCAACTGCGTGGGAAAGTCATCAAGGCCGTCAAGAGGAATCCCAATCTTTCAGACCGCGATTTGGCCAATAAGTTCCAGTCCGCTCACAGTACGGTGCGACGAATTCGTCTCCGGGAAGGAATAAGGTCATTCCGAGCCAGCAAACAGCCAAATCGGACGCTGAAGCAGAACAATGTGGCCAGAATCCGTGCTCGAAAGCTGTACGACCAAGTGCTGACCAAGTTCGACGGATGTATTCTGATGGACGATGAGACCTACGTGAAGGCGGACTTTGGGCAAATCCCAGGTCAAAAATTTTATTTGGCGACGGCTCGGGGGGATGTACCTGCAAAATTTAAGTTCGTGTTTGCGGATAAATTCGCCCGCAAGTACATGATTTGGCAGGGGATATGCAGTTGTGGACAGAAAACCAAAGTCTTTCTCACTGACAAGACAATGACATCAGAAGTCTACAAAAAAGAGTGCCTACAGAAACGGATTCTGCCGTTTATTCGTGCCCACGACCGTCCAGTAATGTTTTGGCCGGACCTCGCAAGCTGCCATTACAGCAAAACGGTTATGGAATGGTACGCAACGAACGGGGTCAGCGTAATACCGAAGGACCTCAACCCCCCAAACTGCCCCCAGTTCCGGCCGATAGAGAAATACTGGGCAATCACGAAGCGGAGGCTTAAGGCAAAGGGAAAACTTGTTAGAAACATGACTCAAATGAAGAACTGGTGGAATCAAATCGTCAAAACGGTGGACGAAAAGGGTGTGCGCCGCCTAATGTGCCGTATTACGGGAAAAGTACGAGAATTTCTTCGAAACAGCAATGAATAATTTTTTTAATTTTTTTTTATGAAAGGGTAAAGAAAATGCTACATTTGTATGTAAAACAAATTATGAATTCGTTAATAAATGACTGAACTACACGCAATTGTTTGTGTTCCAATATTAAATGAAGCAGACTTTACGTTCTTAATATTTTAATAATTTATTATTACAGGTTTGATGCAATTTAATAGAGGTTTTTCTATAAAATGAATTGTGTCAGATGAACGTAGTTCTGGAAACTTAATTATGCCGGTCTTTACTACAGCTCGGATTTTTCTTAATACAAGTTTAAATAAGAAGCAAAATCAAAATAAAAGAGGATTACGAATTATTGTAAATTCAATCATTAAATATTAGATATGGCATTGATTGGAAACGAATCAACAATTTTTGGAAAAATTCTGGCAAATTCACAATACATATTTATTGTTTGATGTTATCATCGACTTTTTTCGGCGAAAATAAAAACGAAATTACTTGCCAGTTGGTCCAAACGTTTCGAGCTACTTTTGGCGTTTCGCTCCTCCTCAGTGGACCATAAAATTAATTTTATTAATTGTATAATTTTCCATTTTACAAGAACTAATTATCTTACTTTATCTAGCGATCGTCGTACTGTTATTCGCTGTCTGTTGTTTCTTTTTGATGTTATGTTTACATTGATCTGTCAGTGTCTTGATCTTTGGTAAAATGGAGTTGTATGCTGATTTGAAGTTAATTGAATCTTTCTGTTTGTTAACTTAACTTAACTTAACAGTTTGTTAAGATAAGTTAACAGGTCGAAACGTTTGGACCAACTGGCAAGTAATTTCGTTTTTATTTTTGCCGAAAAAAGTCGATAATAACATCAAACAATTCATCGCGGCGATTAACCAGTTAATCAAATACATATTTTTAACAAAATTAAACAATATCGACTATTTTTTCATTAATTCCTATCATATATTCATTGTTCATTATTAGGAAATCTGAAAGAAAAGCTTAACGTACTTCAATTTAGGTAATTTTAATTGAATGATAACTAATCAATATCTCTAATAGGGGAAATAGTGTGCTTATGTTTAGCTAATGAAACGTTCAAAGAATTTGATGTTTATCGTATATTTATACAAAATTGTATGCTACCACCACACAAAATAGTAGTGACAATAATTGTTTTTTTTTTATGATTTTTTACTTTATCATATGTTTACATTTTAATTTGGCTTATGTAGTCATACCGTTACACTGTAAAAAAGGTTATTTAAAGTTACAAAAAATTAAATGATTAGAAAATTATTTTTAGACATCTGACAATACAGAGTTTCGATATAAGTTTTTCAATCGAACTTGTTCTGGAAATAATTAAGAAAAAAACTGATACACGTATGAAAATGTTAAAGTAAAGCATACACTTTTATGTACAACAAACTCTCTACTAAACTTGGGACATACATTGATGCCCATGCGTGATGGAGCATTGAAGAATAAAAAATAGTTTTTCCTTCTTTTGCATCGTTTATTAATTAACTTGAGCTATGTTGATGAACCACAATATCTATTTATTTCATGTTGAATGTCAATCTTTCCTTCAAAGTTGATTAGAAAATAAATTGAAGAGTATATACTTGATACGGAGATACAAGTTTGTTATTATATATGAGGACAGTTAGATAGATTAACTTTTTCTTTTTTTGCAATATATTTCAATTCACTTAGATTGTAACGAATAACAATTTTGGATTTAACAATAGGACAGTAGGATATTTTAAAAACATCACACTAGTCAAAAGTGTTTCCCGACCATATTCTTTAACCCAACCATCCAAATCAAATTTGCTTTGCGAGGATGCAGAGGTGACCTCGGTCTTAAAGCACAAGATTGTTCTTTTATCCCTTCTCTTTTTTCCAAATTATCTATTGACTACTAGGACGTGGCCGGCGCCGTTATTGATGTTTAAAGAGAGAGCATCAGGTTTGAGCATTGTGAATGTGTTGCCAATCCCAGGCTCCGTTCATTTGACCTCTGAACAAAACTGATGGCCTCGGTCAATCACGGAGTAGCAACCATTGGCGATTTGGAACACGTTCTACTGAGCCACACCTGCGATTTTGCAATCCTAAATGCATTGAATTTGATACAACTGTCATAATGATAAAATAAAACTTGAATAAAAAATACTAAAGAAATCGAATGAAATTTATCCATTATGATCTATTACTAACACCTCTGAAAAAAGCATTTCGGGTTCAATGATTTAAGGTGGATGTGAGTAGTCAATCAAGCTAAGCTAAGCTAAGCTAATTTGAATAAGAAACAAAACCGCTCAAGTTTTTTTTAGCTTTTTACTTATATTTTTTAAAAGCCAAAATATCACATCTAAAGATATCAAAACCTTGTGTGAATTCTTAATTTTTTTTGAGTTGGTTAATTCATAAAAACTTTCTTGCCTTATGTTCAAAGCGTATCAGCCTCAAAATGACTTGTATAGATATGTTATCTTTTCAGCCATTTCGTCAAACGGCCGTAGGCGCAATTAACCCGCTAGGCGCACGAAGGAACACTTTCCCCGAGAATGAGTTGATTAGAGGTCATTTTTGAATTTCTCAAAGCCTGGAGTCTAAATAGCTTCGTTAAGGTTCTAAGCTAATCCTTTTTTGAGTAGAATTTTTAAGAAACGTTTTCAAGACTAAATTTGAAGTAAATTGGAACTGAGCCTGCTAGTGGTTTTTGTGGCAATTTATAAATTCTCAAATGGTAATTTTCAGCTGATCAACTTCGTCGAAGTCCTTAATTTCGTATCTTAACAGGCAAATACGTTAATATTTGTTTAATGAGGGCATTTCTTTTGAAAATGAAAAATAATTTAAACAAATACAATAAATACAACTATAAAAGCACTGATTGATTGTGCTTGTCTTAATTATATTGGTCAAATATTGTCAAAACCGAATGTTGAAAAAAACGAATTGAGTCTGCATTAGGATGCCGGATTATCTTGTTTTACCTGGATTTATTCGAATGTTTGATACCAAATTCGGGAAAAATGTGATCCGGGCCAGTTGCAGTGGTCCGTATTTTGGTGAAAAGGCCTGGATTTATATACTAAATTTGAAAATCAACAAAAATCTATAATTTAATAATGAAAATTTTTGATTTCTGCGTCAAAAGAAAATTTGAATCTTCTTTTATCAAAATAATCTTAACGGTGTTTGGATGCCTATAAAAAATTCAATATCTGCCGAAAATGTTTCCAGTGTTTTTCTTCTTGGCTTTTATAGAAATTATGCTTAGATTTAGATCTTGTGTGCCAGTTATAGCCCAAAGTTTTGGTTGAAATTTTTAAAATCAAATACCTGGATTTTACCAAGTTTTAAGGTAAAATGGCAAAACAATTCTGGCAACCTAAATTTAGATAATGGCATTCTAAATAAATTTAGATAAATTAAGTTAAGGATGCTTGATGTGCCCCACCTAATGATGCTCATTTTACATCCTGTTAAAAAATGCTTTCTATTATTATAGTGAAAATTGAAATCTTTCAATACAGATAAATTTGAGGAAAAACTGATCATTCGGTCATGCCTGGTTATCTGGATGTTGAAGTCATAAAATTCCCAGGATATGATTAAACTTATATTTTTATCCGAAAAATTTAACAGAGGAGTTGAAATATTTTTTTGAATTTTCGATTGATTCTTTTACTTTTAAAATGCAAGTCTCTGTGGCGGGACAAGCTTCCATCATTATTTTTTTTTTTGTGAAATGAGAAAAAAATATATTTATTCATCGAAAATGTCCAGCTCCATGGAACGGAAAGGATATTTGTTCATTCGCATAGAATATTCTGCTTAACAACCAAAAAAAGACTGTTTTGATTTTGGGGGTAATTTTCACTCGTGTTAGGAAAAAGTGGTAGAAATTTTGACACTTATAGCGCGTTATGAAAATTTGACCATGCAAAAATGTTTTCAAAATCTTTGGGCGATGTATTTTTTTACAGCACTGTTTCTATTTCAGCCGTAGGATGTGATATAAATATTGGTATTTTTGCATCACAGCATGCAAAAATACAACACGTGTTTTAAAAAAAAACTTGAAGGCAACAGATCTGGAAAATGTTTTTTCTAGACAAAATTTTCAAAATTTGCTAAAAGTGTCGAAATTTCTACTACTTTTTCCCAACACCATTTAACTTGCCCGAAAAGGTTTATCTTAAGGGAGGGGGTAGGGTCTAACGGGTATAAAAAAACACGATTTTCACGATTTTTGTCTGGAGCTATCGTTCAAACAAATGTATTCAAATTTTTTGCATTATACAAAGCATTGTTAAAAGAACATTTAGTAATTTTTTCGTAGAAAAATATTGAAAAATGAGCCGGTGACGGAGCATTTTCGAGGATGCCTTTTAGAAAACAGGATTTGCGGTGGACACTGTATCTCAGTACAGAATCATCTGAAGTCAAAAAATCAGAGCAAAATATTTTTAATAGATGTTTTTCTGAACCCCAACGTTTTTATTTAGCTTAAAAATATTTTTATGAAATTTTTGTGGCTGTTTGAAGTAAAAACTACGATTTTTCACTTAAAAATCCGCCATTTTTCACTTGTAAAATCTCCCCAAAGTAAAAAAAATCTAAAAAGAAAAACGTTGAGGTCTGGTATTTTATATATAGAAAATATGTTCCAAATTTGAAAAGAATCGGATAAGTAGTTTTCAAATGACGATGTCCACGGACTTTAAAAATGTGCTTTCGAGAAAAACGCGTTTGAAGTTTCTGCTCTTGCTTTCTTGCAGTATAAGATAGGAGGAGCTAAAGGCCTATAACTTCTACAGTTTTGCTTCAATTGACTTGAAAATTTGACACAACATTCTTGAAATGTTTTACAATAAGAAAATAAAAAAATCGATTTTTTGAAAATGTTAGACCCTACCCCCCCCCCCCCCCTTAAGGAGAGAAAGAATAACTTTTCGCTTCTATCGCCCTCAGCACACAAAGCATGCCTTGCCTGAAGAAAAAAAAAAATTCCGCATAATGGTATCTTCAACAACACATATTGACTATAGTTGAATAATATAAATTTGTATGATTACGACAGTTTAAAAAAAAAAATCTGCTTATAAAATATATGAAACCGGAGAACATTCAATCACTAAATTTTTGGAACTTTCCCACAAAAAATCCGTGTTTTACTTAATTTTAATTTAAGTTTGTGTGGTGAGCCCCCTTTCTAGAAGGGGACAAGGCTCCAAATTTTGTAGGAACAATTCCCGGCCCTAAACTTTTTCAGATCAATTTTCACATCATTCTGTTCAGAAGTTCCGAGTCCAAGGACATACAGACAAAACAAGCCTACATAACATAACAATTATAATATTAGATTACCAAACATGAATCGGATTTATTTTTTCTGCAATTACTTCGATGTTTTACAAACAAATGAATCATTCATAATCAAACGTTTGGTACCTAATGATGTTGAGAGTAAAGCTTAAAAGTGCATTTCCTAAGTAATTTGAAAAAAAAAATTGTTCACTCAATTGATCCGCTGTAACCCACCTGGATTTTAACCGATATCTATAAAATTTAGTGATTTAGAAACATCTCGTAATTTTCAAAGAATTAAATTTACTTTCTTTTGGTTAGAATTTCAAAGTTTGCTCGTAGTATTCAAAAATTTCCTTTTTTGTGACGCACTTGGATATGAACTTATTCTTTTTCTACACATTGAAGCAGTATTCGATGGCTTTAAAACGTGGAATGAAAATTGTGAAAAAAATCAACCCATATATTCCCAATTGATTATTTTGTTAAAATTGACAAAACTAACACTTTTCCTATAAAAGGAATGATTTATAAAAAAAATAAATAAAAATATGTTAAAAAAAATTATTTTCCATTTTTGTCGTTGCTTTTGTGTGATTTGGCACATCGAAATAATTGACGGGTTTGAAATTCTCTGATTTCCGAACGGATAAAAATCACTTGCGAACTGCAGAAGCACGTGGAGCGTTCATCAAAGTGATTTCCATGAATACAGTACCTAATTAATCTGTCCACCATCATTGCAAAGCTGGGACCGGGTAAAGTAGTTTCATAATGGCATAAATCTAACAGCTCTATGCAGTGCTTGAACTGCTAAACCCCCTAATTGATTGCACCCTCGAGTGGACTGATAAAATCATTTGCATTAGCGCTCGATTCGCCCCAGTGCACTATAAAAGGGAAACGATGCATGGGGGGATGGGGATGATGGGAGCAACAGCTCGCAGTAAGAGTAAACTTGACAGCTCAGCAATGGAAAGTGGAAACTTGTCGCCTGTTTCCGTCGGATGCACCTGACTGCAGCAACACCATCCACCATCGATTCACTTTCATCGCAGTGAATGCACGGGGAGTGCTTTGATGAGTGCTCCAGGGGACACTGAGTAATCATGAGCCCTCCAAAAGGACCAGATTGACTAACTACTATGCATACAGACTGACCGGTTGTTTTACTTTGGCACGTTTATTGGCTTGAGCTCAGTCGATCGGGCGTGGCAATGGACTAATTTCCCGTTTGGGCTGAGAGTAAGTTGACCAATTTCGAAACTGTAAACCACAAATAACGCAATCAAGAGATCAGTTTATGTATCAGTTTATCTATCAAATTTTCAACATTTTAAAAATAATAAGCATTAAAAGAAATCATACAAATTTTAAGGTACCGTAAAACAGGGTAAGATTGACTACTTTTTTAAATCTCTCGATTATTTTTTCTGTCAAGGAGAATGTGGCATGTTTCATATTTTCAAAACCAGTACTGGGCTCCTATGAACGTAAAACATGGTTGCAGAAATTTATTACACTACTTTAACTTTGATTGAAAAATCGATTTCGTCTTTGTTTAGAACTTTATGCTTTGAAATAACATAGATCAGTCTTTATTTTGACGTTTTTAACGAGTTTTCTTGATCATAAAGGATACGAAACACCTTCATAATATTTACAAATGCTAGTTTTTAATAAACTAAAGCATGGATCACTACAAATCTGGACGCATTAAAACGGGTCTATCTCGGAGCTATGTAAACGAAATAAAAATGTTTTGTACTTGAAATGTAGGGTTTTTATTGCACTTTAAAGGAAAAATAATAAAAAAATTATTCCGATGTTGTTTTGATGAATTTTTGAACTTTTCGTTGAGTATCACTCATTAAAGTTTGAACACCCTATTCGCCGACTTCAGCGGCCATTTTGTTCCACAATCTCTTCATCTCTGTTGCATCCCGAGTCGTCCTACCATTCTTCTTCATCTTCTGCTTGACAATTGCCCAAAATTTTTCGATAGAGCGGAATTGAGGACAGTTGGGTGGGTTGATGTCCTTTTCGACAAAATCCACCCGTTGGCCCAATACCACTGTAGAACCTCCTAGCTGTAGTGGCAGCTAGCCAAATCTGGCGAAAACTTAACTAGTGCTTTGTGAAATCTAATGTACGAAAAAAAAGTTTTTCAGGCATTCCTCCTTGTAAATTTCGGAGTCCATGGTCTTGTTTTTCACAAAAAACCGGAATTTTTCGTCCGCAGCTGCAAATACCTTGCCAGATCAAACACTTTCTTGCAAACTTATCAGCAAAAACGAATTTGAAGTTGCCGGGGACATCACCATGACCAGTGCAGTGCACCACTGCACTTGCTTTACATAATTTCCTTTACGTCATCCATGAGGATGCATCCGTCGAACTTCGTTGGAATCTTCTTGTATAACTTGCGGGCACGTCCTTTGGCTTCTAAATTCTGCTTCAATGTCCGGTTTGGTTGCTTACTGGTCCGATAGGATCGTATTCCTTTGTGTAGACGAATTCTGCTGACGGTGCACCGGTCGGCGTTGAATTTCTTGGCAATGTCATAGTCCGACTACCCTGTGTTTTCCTTGATCGTTCTCAACACCTTCAAATGCAGTTTCTGATCCTTAATTCCACTATGACGCTTGGTATGAACCTGCCGATCTATAGTACGCATCTCACAGACCCGTTGGAGAACGCTACACACGGTTGATTTGACCATTTTTAACGATTTCGCGATTTTTGAACCCGACCACGTCGGGTTTTTGACGTGGTTGTTCAAAATTTATATTCATCTCGCGGCTTCCATCACGTGTAACTTTTTCGAAACAAAACGAATCGTAATGAAATTTTCAGCACTGGTAGAAGAAACATTCCTCTACAAAGTGCTGCCAAAACATTCCAGATCCGACAACTAGGAGCACTATGGTAAAATAAATAGTGCGTCCAGATTTGTAGTGATCCATGCTTTAAGGCAGTTCGTGTGTCAAGGCCGAACAACAATCAAAATCTAAACATGGACCATGATGCTGCATAAATTAAGGGACTAAATTTTTTAACATTACTCATAAAATTTTAACTAAAAAAAATGAAATTTTGCCTTCATTCAATTCTCTAGGACCCTCGCTATATTCCCCTTTCATTTTTTTCTTCAAACTTTACCATATAATAGGGATTAAACCTTCTGTCCTAGACTGGCTTACTGTAGGAAAACGTCCCCATTTTTAAATTCCAAAATTTACATTAAAATACAACAAAAACTACACCAAAACTACAAATTTACACAACAAAAAAGTTGAACTGTCACATCAATTAACCTGCTGCTTCTAAACGCTTTGATTTTATCAGGAAGGGTGATTGTTTGCAAGCTTTCCAAAAAATAGTTAGGGTTAATGTACCCGACCTTGGCACCTAAGGCATGGTTTACCCTTCTTTGCAACATTCCAACCTTCCTGTTGAGTGAAACATAGAACATTCTTTGAAGAATTTACTTGCTAACTTGCTTAGATTTCAACAAAAATATGTATTTTCTATGGAACTTTCATTAATGTGAACAAAATGCATACAAAGTATTCACTGCGGTGCTCCAATTACTTGGCCGCCGTACCAATTGTTTGCCGTTTCGATGGTCCGATTCTTGACCACCAGCAATGTGCAATAGATCTTTACCAACAACGCTCAATTGACAGTTAACAGAATCGTTGGCTATTCTGAATATATGGCCACTGACAGAATGACGTCAGCTGAGCGTAAAGTTCTATGCGACGATGGAACACCGGGCTTCACTCATACAACAAAAAGGCTTTTGAAAACATTGATGAAATTTGGTTGGAAGGGAAGCACAAAATAAGCTTTCATTTCAAAAAGTCGGAAGTCCAGAATTTCCGCAATTTTTTTTTATTTTAAAAATTTAAACTTTTTACTCATTTAAACAAAGTGATGATTACAAACACCTCAGTTGTTTCAGAATATTTGTGTATGAACAAGAATCATTGATTTATGAATGACAACCAAACCTTCATCAGGGGGACCGATTCAGAAACGAATTATATCCGCGATGTTCTTTTTTTTATGAACATTAAATCCCTTTGATGAAATCTAAACTAACATATTTTGTAAGCAAACTTTTTAAACTGAACACTTCAAAAAATTTCTCAAATATATATACAGTAAATAACTTATGAAGGACTAATAAAATCTAAATAAAGCCAATCAATCTAGGAAAAGTATTTCAGATGGCATGGGCTTATCAAGACTAGCCCAGGTTTTCAACGTAGAGTTTGAAAAAAAAAAGTTAGTGTGGTCCAGCTGCCAGAATATTGAGGTAAAACATCCGTATCTGGCCCCGATTGATTCACATTCCTCGAAATTTTTTAGAGATTTAACAGTTCATCATTTTTTGCGAAGTTTTTTTAGAAAATTTCATCAAAATAAAAATCAAATACGACTTGAACGGAAGTAATACTGAAAGGTTTGAGTCGTGTCAAATAAACGAATTATTAAAAAAAAACGACTTGAACGTGGTTGTTGTGAAAGTGGTATTGTAACGTTGAATTGAAATATCTTGTTTTGAACTTTTCTCATCGATTAGATTTTTCCAAATATTGGATAAACTGCTTAGATTTTCTCAGTTTTTTTTTTTTGGAGAATTTCCTAACTTGAATGCTAACTGAACAAATTCAGGAATGCTAAGCCTAACGACAGATTTATTTACGACATTCCTATGGTTCTGTGCATCATGATATGTTGTCATTTATAAATCAATGTTTAAATTATTCCTTTTGGGTTTTTAAAGACCATAACTATCAGCTTAAAAATTCTCTAGGAGACTTGCGATTGCGACACATAAGGTTGTTTTCACTACCAAACAACTATCTTCATATTGTGGAATTAGGTTTCATAAAGTAAGAAATTGAAAAATTCCTTGAATGGTATTTTAAAATTTGCCCTTTTGAATTTGTTAGCTGAGCTTCTAGCAAGAGCCATCTCGAATGCCCGAGGCGATGCGCAGTGGTTTGACACGCTAAATAGATGTTAGAATGTAAACCTTGCTAAAACATTTTTTTAATTCGACTCACATCTAATATTTTAAGGAATAATTGGAAAGAAAACGATATTTTCCTGAACTCCCAACTTCTGTTTCCAAGAAAAAAATTTGAACAAAAATCAAAAAAAAATCAATCTGAATACATATATGGTTCCCAAGCAATAGAAAACGATTCCAAAACTCATTAATTATCTATTTTATATACTAATGTCATAAATTGCCATCGATCTAACAGTTTTTTATATAAGAAAAACATCTTAAGTCTTGCGAGTTGGTTAATTTCACTTAGTTTTTTTTTTTATTTCGAACCACTGTGTTCTGTAGGAGACCACGTGGCTTTTGCTCGGCAGACTGCAATGCAAATGCTGTTCGCACGCATACCAATGTACCTTCGATTCATGGTTCCCAAATAGCGATTTTTGCATTTAAAATGCTTGGATATGACTTTAAGTTAGTCGAATCACTTATGTTCTCCAACTTATTTCGAAGCTTAAGTTGATAGAAGCGGTCTTATCATACAACCCAATGAGTATGAAAACATTTGTGTGTAGTTTTAAATAAATTTTAAGGGAAAACATCAGTCCAAAAATACCTCATTAATGAACATGTATTTTTTCCAGCTTCCAACATTGGTGGTGTATTTCGATTGAAGTTACATGCCAAGAAAAGGAACAAAATTAGTTTTAAATTTTTAATCAAAACCTAAATAAATATTCATTCTTTTGTCTCTCTAGTATTTTTTGATTTTTTGCCGAGTTTAACTTGGAACATGAGTATTTATTGCAAATTTTTCAAATGAATGCCCCCGTTTGAAATCGTATGTGAATTTAACAGTTGCACTAGAAAGGTGAGTTCTTTTGATTTTCATACGGTGGTTTCCAACATAATTGCCTCGGATGGAGATCGAAAAAAATTAACTACTTTAATAAAGTACAAACAATTAAAAAACTCGGTATGCACAGATTTGAAACAAATTATTCTCTTCGCAATTAAAATATATTCAATTTTTTTTAGCTCAATTTGGACCTGAAAAACATGAAAAGGCATGTTGGCATGCCAAGATAAGGACCATGCCAAAATAGGGCTCACTTACCCTACTTCAAGATTTGGAAATAACATTTTTGCCTACATTTGAAGTTTTCAAAAACAAAGCAAGTTTTCCCCAATTTAAAACTCAACATGTAGGGTTTTTAACGTTAAAGTTTAAAGTTATTTTAACTTAAGACTTAGCTATTGATGATTAAGTGGAAAAATTTCATGTTGATCAAAGCTACCCCGGTGATCAATGTTACCCCGTTTTACGGTAGTTCTCTTATGAATGGTCCCTAGATTATGGGTATTTGGTGAGGAGCTCATCGAGTAAAAGTCGAATTATGTTATGCGACGCCATCTTCAAATCCAAGATTGCGGCTTCTGGTCAACTTCAAAAATAATGTAAACTAGCTGACCCGGTAAACTTCGTTTTACCTTCTAAAGTATAAATCGTAATAAATGTTTAATTTTATCTTCACGTCCTTAACTGCATCGTGCTTGCGAATAGATTCTTATGAAAATCGTAACAAATAAAGTTGAATTTGTATTGGGACCCCCTATAATAGAAAGTGAGATTCTCGAAACTATTATACAAACCATCTCTGACCCAAAAAACCCTCGGATACCAAATTTCACTTCATTCCGACTGACCCTTCATACGTGATGTTGTTACAAAGACAATGCCTCCATTTTTATATATAAGATGTGGAAAAGAGATAATTTTGTATGGAGACCCCCCTTTCATCAAAAGTGAGATTCTCGAAACTATTATACAAACCATCTCTGACCCAAAAAATCCTTGGATACCAAATTTCACTTCATTCCGACTGACCATTCATACGTGATGTTATCACAAAGAAAATGCCTCCATTTTTATATATAAGAAGATGTGGAAAAGAGATAATTTTGTATGGGGACCCCCCTTTCATAAAAAGTGAGATTCTCGAAACTATTATACAAACCATCTCTGACCCAAAAAACCCTCGGATACCAAATTTTACTCCATTCCGACTGACCATTCATACGTGATGTTGTTACAAAGAAAATGCCTCCATTTTTATATATAAGAAGATGTGGAAAAGAGATAATTTTATATGGGGACCCCCCTTTCTTAAAAAGTGAGATTCTCGAAACTATTATACAAACCATCTCTGACCCAAAAAACCCTCGGATACCAAATTTCACACCATTCCGACTGACCATTCATACGTGATGATGTTACAAAGAAAATGCCTCCATTTTTATATATAAGAAGATGTGGAAAAGAGATAATTTTGTATGGGGACCTTCCTTCCAGAAAAGTGAGATTCTTGAAACTATTATACAAACCATCTCTGACCCAAAAAACCCTCGGATACCAAATTTCACTTCATTCCGACTGACCATTCATACGTGATGTTGTTACAAAGAAAATGCCTCCATTTTTATATATAAGATTCACATGAAACCTTAATAAAATGGACAGTGGGCGAAGGCTTCACAAGTAGAAATCGAATTCCGTTGTCCAATGCCATTATAAAATCCAACATGTTGGCTTCCGGTCAACTCTAGAATGCTGCAAACGACTGAAAATTGCAAGAAACTCTCACCCCCAGAAATTACTCAACAAAAATTAAAAAAAAAATTCTTCTTAATATTTTAGCAGATTCGGTGAGCAAGGTTATTTTCTAGAGCGTTTATTTCTGTGATGCAATTTAAGTCGGGACAGGCTTAATATAAAATTAAATAAAACATGATAAATTGGTGAAACAATTTCAAATAATTTTAAAAACAAAGTAAAACAAGATACGAAAAGAAGAAACATGATAAAATAAGACATGACAATACGAAACAAAATGAAACCAAACATTAGAAAAACAACAAAAACATATATGGAAAACAGAGCACACAAAAAATTAAATTCTTAGAACTATTCAACATAACTAGACATAATCAACATGAAAATATATGATTAATAAACTAGTATTAAATTTAATTTCGAAAGAAGTTTAATCTTTTGCTGAATCATTTTTTACCTTTTTGTCATTTTTTTATTCGTTTTTATCTTGTGTATGCTGCTTTTATATTTTTATTTATTTTATTACCTTTTTCCCAGATAAGCCTTGTTTATATTATTTTGTTTTCAATTTTTGCTTCTATGGAATTGGTTTCATCTTATTTTTTATTGTTTCATGGTATATTTTTTATTTAGCTCTATCCAGTTTTGGCTTGATTCCTCTTGTTTCTTATTTTCAAATTTATTCAACTTGTACTATCCATTTCCACCTTGTTATAATTTGTAAAATTCAGTTTGGATTTGGTTCATGTTGAACTGTTGTTTATATTTTTTCTATTTTGTTTTACATAGATAAGTTTTGATTTTCTGTGTTTCAGCATATTGTATCATATTTCGCTTCGCCGATATTTTTTTATTTGTTTTTATTTTTTATTCCCAGAAGCATCACATTTTTCATCACGCACGCCTGCTTTAAATCAGTGTTCACGGTAATGTCTAACTTGAGGTTGCCAGATTGCCCGGTTTTATACGGGTTTGCCCGGATATTTAATACAAAATTTGGAAACAGTCCGGCCCGGCCCGGATGCCTCGATTTCATTGGAAAAAGCCAAGGCCCGGATTTATTCGCATTATTTGGCAAATCAAACAATTAAAAAAATCAAATTGTGTTATAAAAGTTTTCTATATATGCGCCAAAAACGAATTTTTGTTGAGTGAATTTTACAGAAATAATCGTAAAAGGTTTTTTTTAAAGCCTAAAACACAAACTAAAAAGATAAATTTAAATGAAAACATTTATTTTTCAATTTTTTTTTCTTGATTTTTGCTGAGTATTTTTAGGATTTTGACAACATTTTCCCGGATTTTAAGTCGTCAATTTTTAAAACAAATGTCCGGATTTTGCCAGGTTTTTATATAAAACTGACGGCATTTGTCCGGCCCGGCTACGTGCTGAAAAAATTCTGGCAACCTTAGTCTAACTCCAGGTGCATATATAATTCAAAAATTTTAAGCGAAAGCTGATAGTCTGATTCTTCTCGAATTAACTTGAAATAATCATTTTTTTTCTGTTTTTCATGATTCTCTACGATCGGCGGATATTTCAAGCATCTTCTCGATTAACCCAATGATTAATATGCCAAAGAATGTTCTTTTTATTGAATGAGCCACAATTTAAACCCGTTAGGATTTATTGTTCTTCTTTTTAAAACAAGAAATATTCCGAAAGTATCCTTTTTCGTTTATTCAACTTGCTGATAAAGCACATCAGTTTTGCCGTGTTTCCAAACAAAACTTGGTATGGATTTTGGTATATGTTTTATGACTATTTTTTTTCAATTTTCAAGAATCTTAGTTTTGCCTGGTTTCATATTTTCTGTAACACAATGAATCAAGGAACTAATTGCCAGACACTCGAATCATAATAATTTCCCTAAATATTGTTGATTTTTACAGTAGTCCTAAAAAAAATATTTAATAAAATTGATAGACAAAATTTCGAATTTCGAACAGTGACCTCCAAAGAATAAGATAAAATTACTTTCATGATAGGTTTCTGTCATCTAATATTAAAATTAACAATTAGAGTTAAGTAAATAATAAAAAAAAATAATACAAATTTTCAACAAATTGGAAAAAAAATTGAACAAAAGTTGACATGCAACAAACTTTTATACAATCTACATTGCACAAAATTTAAAAATACAGATAATTTAGATCAGAAATATAAAAGGTGATATAATTCCCATTTACAGTTTGGCATTCACTTTTTCAACTGTAAAAGCAAGAGCAGAAACTTCAAACGCGTTTTTCTCGAAAGCACATTTTTAAAGTCCGTGGACATCGTCATTTGAAAACTACTTATCCGATTCTCTTCAAATTTGGAGCATATTTTCTACATATAAAATACCAGACCCCAACGGTTTTCTTTTTTTGTTTTTTTACTTTGGGGAGATTTTACAGATAAAAAATGGCGGATTTTTTCGTGAAAAATCGCAGTTTTTACTTCAAACAGCCACAAAAATTTCATAAAAAAAATTTTAAGTTAAATAAAAACGTTGGGGTCCAGAAAAACATCTTTTAAAAATATTTTGCTCTGGTTTTTTGACTTCAGATGATTCTGTGCTGAGATACAGTGTCCACCGCAAATCCTGTTTTCTAAAAGGCATCCTCGAAAGTGCTCCGTCACCGGCTCATTTTTCAATATTTTTCTACGAAAAAAATACTAAATGTTCTTTTAACAACGCTTTGTATAATGCAAAAAATTTGAATACATTTGTTTGAACGATAACTCTAGAAAAAAAATCGTGAAAATGGTGTTTTTTTCACCCGTTAGACCATACCCCTCCCCCCCCCTTAATCTTAACAAAACGATGATGTCGTAGTTTCTCACGTCGTGAGATAGTTTTTTTTTAAGTTTTTGATTCGTATAGAAAATTTGTATATCGAAATTTTTCACATTTTTTGATGCCGTGAAAAACTTTACACAGTATGACGGATTGCCTTAATGATATCACCTACAAACTTTATATTGATTTTATTATCCTATATCATTACTGTTGGTGTATAAATATTTTTCGGACAATCATTTAATTTTTTAATAAATATTTTTAAAATTCCGATAGCAGTCCGGGCTAAAATGTGACATGCATATCAGGTTAAATCTTGTTTGCATATGCTGGAATATCGTTTTAAATTTTGTGGTAGTATTTTTTTATCTCTAAATGTATACAGCACCCTTATGCTTTCTTTTAAAAAAAAATCTTTGACTGAAAAAATATCAAATTTAATTCGAACAAAATCAAAAATAACTGCATCGTGCTTTATGCGTAACGAAATCACAAATATATGAAAAATTATTACTTTTCACACTTTTTCATTAAAAACAAAGGTTTTTGCAACTTTCCCCTTTTTCTTAGTAGGGAGAAAATCGCATGTTTTGTAAATTTAAAAATTACTGGTGAAACCAATTATTTTTTTGACTACGGTTATTTGATTTCCCATTAACCTAAAAACTTTTGGTGTACAACCGGTATGATTATCTGTGGACATAAGGTTTTAAGAAGCCATTGAAATGGAAAAGTGTTGCATAATGCCCCAGGTGGCGGTATACAACGTATTTTATTTAGATTTTTTTTAAAATTTTCCTTTCGATTCTGTTCTCGTTGAAAAGCTCTCTGTAACTTGATAGTTTTTTTTTTCGGTCGCGTAGGGTGCGTTCTTTACAACCTGGCGAAAATATTTTTTCAACATTTTTAGCTTTGGGATACACTGAAATAAAAAAATATCATGTTTTATTATCCCAAAATAGTATCTTTTAACAGATCGTTGAAAATTAACTTAAAACACAATTCAACCAACCAAATTTTTTTTAAATACATTCTATGATTTTGATATAGTTTAGAAAACTTTGACTATGTCCATAATTAGGAACACATTGAAAATAGTGTTCCTAATTGCGGACATAAGCTTTTTTTAGTTTTTACACGAAAAAAACATGGCTTTTACATACTTATTACTAAAATCATGTAAAAAAACAACCCGACAAAAAATTTCAAAAAATTCGGATGACAAATTCAGGTTTAATCGTCCGTTTCTAAATAGGTGTCTTTTTAAGAAATTTGCTAACAACTCCATTTCATTTGGACATACTTTCAAACAAACCGGATTTTACGAAAAATCCTGTGAGTTACATTATCTTTTTTTTTTTATAATTGTGAAAAGTGAAAAATAACGTCAAAAACAGTCAAAATCGAACTGTATGTTAACATTAGGTACACATGCCAAATTAGGAACACTTACCCTACTTAAAATGAAGTCTAAAAGTTTTAAAATATCTGTTTTTTTTTTCGAAGTCTCACAAACTAACACCTCTCCTGACAAAATGATAGCATTTAGAAGCAAATGAGTTGTTTTATATGAAAACTTAATTTCTTCCTTTGTATAGGTATAGCTTTAGAGTTATGTTTATGGTCATTCTATGATAATTTTTGGATATTGAAAAAAATGGACATTTTCTATGAGAAAGTCAGTATAGAAAAAATGGCGAAAAACCCCTTTCAAATGGTTGAGTTTGAATAAAAAGAAGATAAGAACAGTGGGAGGACCTAGGGAATTGCACGAAGGTAAAATTTCATTTGTTTTTGAGGCCAAAAATATGGAGAAATGTTTATTATTTTTGCCCCTAAATGTATGCAGCAACATTGTCAATCTTTTGAGTATATTTGTTTTTGAAAGAAAACGTTGAAAAATTCCATTGAGTCCAAACAAAAAATACTGTTATTGATGTTTGAAGCCTTCTGTGCTAATTGGCATCAAAACAATAATTTAGAATATGTTGAGATTCGTTACTTTACGCGTTTAGGAAGTTGGTAATTTTTTCGGTGGCGAAAAAGGTCCCTTTAGTAAGAACAAAAGAAAAGTACACCCTTGAGGTCAAGAGAAAAAATCGAACATATTTGTACCCGATGTGGACGTTCATCAAATGTCAACTTTCTGCTAGCTAACTACATCGTTTGCGAAATTTGGTTACTGGAAATCAGATTTTCTTGAATGCTATCTTCTGCTTTACCACGTTCATGATTTTCAAGCTAATAAATCATATTTATTATCCTTTCAAGCAACCGGTTACCCGGTCATGTAATCAACATACATGCCCCAGGTGGCGGTATACAACGTATTTTATTTAGATTTTTTTTTAAATTTTCCTTTCGATTCTGTTCTCGTTGAAAAGCTCTCTGTAACTTGATAGTTTTTTTTTCGGTCGCGTAGGGTGCGTTCTTTACAACCTGGCGAAAATATTTTTTCAACATTTTTAGCTTTGGGATACACTGAAATAAAAAAATATCATGTTTTATTATCCCAAAATAGTATCTTTTAACAGATCGTTGAAAATTAACTTAAAACACAATTCAACCAACCAAACCCATTGTGACAAGGCCTAAGACGTGTTTTTCCTATGGTCATCAAAATTGGACTCATCGCCATGTTATGCAAACTGTCCCGCCTTTCTTCGTAAAAACAAGACGACAAAGCAAACAACCGCAGGGATTCGGTTATGATATCTATCAACCGGTTGTCGAAACCTACTTTCCAGGCTTCCGATTTCGAAATTTTCCCACCGTTTTTCAGTTATTTTTTTTCTCTCCGGTTTATTGATTTGACATCGCATCGGCATCCCGAAAACGATGTTCCGAACCGGAGGGCTTCTTTTCCGTGGAATGCGAAGATTCCGCACGGTTTGAAATAACATAATGCTTTTTATCCAACAGATATGCTAATACCTTTGAGCGGCTGTTGGCGTGTTTATCTTGGATGTGCTTGCCGTTCTTTGGTGATTCAATGGTGGAATTTTTTTTCGAACGATATCGTCTGAACTCAACACATCCCTGAAGGCAATGTGTATGCTTGAAAATATTGGACAATCTATGCCTACGTGAACGATATGCTTTCCATTTTTTTCGATAATTTATGATCGTCGGAGGAAGAAAATGAGTAAAATCAATTCATCCTTTCAATTTATATGGCTTTGCTTTAAAAGAATCCATGCAATTTTGAAATACCTCGATAGTTTTCGATGTTCAAAAACGTCAATTTTACTTTTCATTTCAAGATTTTCTATCTTTCGTTGAAAATCATTTTAAACAGTTGGTAATGGCTTGCACCTTAAAAAAAATTAAAATATAATTCGAGTTTTCACTTTTTCCATATTTTTTTAACCAACACAAACACATACAAGATCTACATGAAACTTTAACCCGTTCGAGACCGTTTGCACACCGTGTGTGCAATGGAATTTTTGTGACTTGGTCAGAACAATCATTCATTGTGAGTTTACTACTGCTCAGAAAAATAATATTCATACACCAATAGAATCCGCAAATGTTAGGCAAGTTGTATTGAGAAATGGTTTTAATGAAAATCAAATGACATAAAAGGTATCTAAGAGTAAAGTACTATGTGATCGAATGTCGTAAAAAGGCGTCAGTCTCGAGTGGGTTAAGGGTGATACGGTCAAAATTTGGTCAATATCAAGTTGACGTATTTCTTTAAATTTTGCATTTAATAAACCTGAACACCCCTCATTTTGAAGGTTTGTGTGTGTGTAGAATTATGCTCCTATTTTGATTTTGGAATTCACTCTTCAGTTGTCAAAATGCCGTCCAAGGAAGAAGAGCAGTGTATCAAAATTTTGCTCGCGTATCGCGAAAATCCGAGCTACTTGCACGCAAAGCTGGCAAAATCGCTAAAAGTTTCCAAATCAACCGTAACAAATGTAATTAACCCTTCGTTTCATAAAGCTACAGATTTGCAACAATTAATTAAAACTGTTCTAAATTTCACATTTAGCTAAAAAGTCAATTTTTTTTTTCGATGGGTATAATATTTCTAACTTCAAGATCACGTTCAATTAAAAAAAAAAAAATACTTTTAGTGTTTAAAGGTACAAAAACAAACCAACTTGAATCTGAAAAATATGGAATGTGGAAAAAGCCTTATTTTTCAAACTTTCTGCCTAGTGTATTCATATTGAGAATTTTTTTTCGACTCAAAAAAAATATTCTCGAATTCCCACTAAAGTAATTCACATATTAAACAAAATTTGAGATTTTTTTTTGTTTTTTCTCTGATATAATGGGTTTTCAATAATTGTTGCAAATTTGCAACACCATGCAACGGTAGTACCCTAGCTAGTTACATGGGTTCCATAGTGTGTTTTCGAAACTTGTATCGTTTAAACAGTGTATTTGTTTCCCGGTAAAAGTGTTTTCGTTATTAATGATTTATTATCATGTTATGGCTGTATTAGGAGAAGGGGGGGGGGAATGGGGGGAAATTGAACCCCCCCCCCCCCTGGATAAAGAGGGCCCGAGGTGAAAAAATAAAAGGTTTTTCTCTAAACCGTTATAAAAAACTAGAAAAATATTATTTAAAGTTCAAAATTTATCAAATCTTAAACTAGGACGGGTCCGAATAATTAACTTATTGATGATTTGTAATTCAGCGTATGTAAAACACATTATTTTGGTTTTTTTTCACGGCTCGTTGGTATTACAAATACATATTTTGAATAAAAAAAAATGTCAGATGCCTTCATACCTTGCAAAATAAGTATACACCAATTTTCAAAAGTTCTGCAATATTGAACATGATTGAAATTCGAGTACGGGGCTTTATCCAGAGAGTTTAAAATAATAACAAACAACGTATTCTTTTTTTCATTTTTCCACTTGAAAATTTAGTACCTACTACCTGCCAACATTCGATAACCGAGGTTTGAAGTATTGTTTTGCTTTTTTTTCTTAGAGATGAATGAATGGTTTGATTGAAAATTACAATCCTCATTATTTTTCACTAAAGTATGAGTCGTTTCATATAATGAATCGACGAAAAATGCTCTTTTTTTTATACTTATTCAACCTTTTCCTGAAAGCTCTGGAAGTGGATTTTAATTTGAAACTTTTTGTTATTGAATTAAGTTTTATTTTTATTTCTATTTTATTTTTCAACTGATTTCAAGTTTGAATTCTAATTTTAGAATCATGTTCCATATTCGAATGCTCATTCCGAAGAAATCATTATTGATATTTAATAGTTTAATGTAATTTGTAACTGGATCATTCCTTCAAAACTAAATTGAGACTTTGCTCTTCAATACTCAAGTTTGTTTATTAAAACTGGCATATAGTTATGGTAAGATTTAAGATTTAGTATCTTTATCAGAACCAATTTAAATACATTTTCGGAATTGATTTGTGTTGATTTGTTCAAGGTTATGTTCAGAAAAGTTGTATAGGTAAGTAGCTTTCCATTTGCAACAATTAAAATTTTTGCCAAATAACCGAAATATGTGAAAATAATATTTTTTCATTATTTTTCCCTTCATGTATTCATCATTGCGCACTATTGTGAATTTTTTCGAGAAAAAATAAAAAATCATGAAATGAAGGGTTAAAGTGTTTGGGGAACGTTTGTCGACAGCCAGGAAGTCTGGATCGGGGGGAAATCGAAAACCGGAAGCCGCTGAGACGACAAAGAGAGTTGCCGGTAGTTGTAAGCAAAACCCTAACCTCTTTCTCCGAGATGCCGTAAATAAGCTGGGTGTATCGTCTACAACCGTGCATCGAGCCAAAAAAACGAGCCGGACTATCGACTTACAAGAAGGTAGTGACTCCAAATCGCGATGATAAACAAAATACGAAGGAAAAAGCGCGATCCCGGAGGATGTACACGACGATGCTGACGAAGTTTGACTGCGTGGTAATGGACGACGAAACCTATGTCGAAGCCGACTACAAGCAGCTTCCGGGACAGGAGTTTTATACGGCAAAAAGAAGGGGAAAGGTAGCAGATATTTTAAAGCACATGAAACTGTCAAAGTTCGCGAAGAAATATCTGGTTTGGCAAGCCATCTGTACCTATGGCTTGAAAAGCAGCATTTTCATAGCGTCGGGACTGTCAACCAAGAAATTTACGTGAAAGAGTGTTTGAATAAACGTCTGCTGCCTTTCCTGAAGTAACACGGTTGCTCCGTACTGTTTTGGCCGGATTGGCATCTTGCCATTACGGTAAAAAGGCCATGGAGTGGTACGCCGCCAACAACGTGCAGGTAGTTCCCAAGGACAAGAACCCTCCCAACACGCCAGAGCTCCGCCCAATTGAGAAATACTGGGCTATTGTCAAGCGGAACCTAAAGAAGACCAAAAAACTGCTAAGGACGAGCAATAGTTTAAGGCAAACTGGCTTTCTGCGGCGAAGAAGGTGGACAAGGTGGCTGTACAAAATCTGATGGCATGGGTTAAGCGTAAGGCCCGGCAATTCGGATTTGGAAAAGCGGAAGCCTAACTGAATATTTTTCCTGAATTTTATTCTAATTGAACTTGAAAAAGAAATTTAATTTGATCTTTTAAATAAACGATTTCACCGATTTACACGCGTTTTCCCTAGACCAAATTTTGACCGTATCACCCTTCATTGTTTCCTCGAAAATATTCCTTTTGGCATCTTAAAAATGCTAAAACCACCAAATAAAGATTATCAAATAGTGACGTTTTCAACTATTCGGTCAAAAGAATATTTGGCCGAATATTCGGTCGAATACTCCTTATTTTCTTCGTTCAATTATTTTCAACCAGATGATATTACCAGATAATGTATAACAATCTATTTCAAGAAGGGGTCTCTCTGATTTTCATAATGTCACTAATAACTGAAATGATCTCAGATGACTTTTCATGTTTCTTCAAAACATGTCTTGACATGTGTCAAGTAGTTTAAAATTGCTTATTTGATGTTAGGTTAGATGAAGACCGAATTTGTGCAAGATCTCTTCAAAATCGTTGTTAAACAGAACGATGATCTTTAACCTAAAGCATACCACACGTATCCACATGGTCGGGCAATTCAGGACGATTATTGAAAAATTTGTAAAAAAAAACAAAAATCTACAAAAATCATTGTTCTTAAACATATTTGAGAGAAAAGAGGGAAAAAACTTGAAATTTAATGTTTTTATTGAGTCACGGCAGCACTGTAAAAATTGCATCTGTAGATTAAACATAAATTTGTGTTCATTTTGCATTTTTTTAATGTTTCCCAACACTAAATTTAAAATTTACAAAGAGAAATTTAAGTTTTTTATTTGATTTAGAAAACAATCTGAATAAACACGGGCAAAATTTTGGATGTTTTAAGCAATATCAGGGCATCCTGTTCAGATTTGATTTGACTAATTCGATTTCTTTTTTGGATTTATGAACAAGACTGCATATATATAAAGAAAACGATATTCAAAGTATAAAGCGATACTTAATGTACAGTGGAAGATACACGGATACACGGATACAGACGTTTTACTGAAACCATAAGTTTTTGAAGATTATATAGCTTTTTCAACATTTTCTTCAGATATGTTATAAATTATCCAAAATCAGTTTTAAATATTACTAAGCTCAACTATTCGGTGAGCCGAGTATTCGGCTTAACGCTTTTTGGGTAAAATACGGCTGACCGAATATTCGGTACATCTCTACCAACAACCAACAGAAAGTGTACTATGTATACTATGACCGGGATTCGTTCTCATGACCGTTGCCTTAAAAGATTTGAAGGCTATCCTCTACGCCACGGGCTGCAACCAATTACACTAGTTTACAGCATTTTTGAACTCAGTAAACTGAAGGTCATTTCCAATGTGAAATCGGGCGCTGAATCCGAAAATGAAATTCAAAAAAATCTCAGTATAACCGTTTTTGAGTTATGCTCCAAATCTGAAATTTCGAAAAAATTGAAAAAGTTATTGTACTTAGATTAAAATATCTCGGACGGCATAACAGCAATTTGAAATCCCTTTTTTGCATATTGGAGGTGAATAAGTTTTCTATCGATCATCTGAACGCTGTCTTTGCGTTTGACCAACAGTATTGCTGATATTAGTGACTTTATGAGAAAAAAAAATTATAAAAAACGCATTTTTTTAGAGAAAATTTTGTTTCAACGAAAGTTTTAGACTCGATGGTAGCATTTAAAAAATCTGATTTTCTTTTGCGCTTGAATTTCAATTTAAAATAAAGATTTCAAGTGGTTATTTATCAAAATCGGTTGATAATTGAAGAAGTTATGGCTACTTATCCATAACTGAAATTTTTGAAGTTTTTAATAATTTAACGAACCGCAGTATACTTATCATAGTATAGGAAGAATGAAACATGATAAATCTCACTCGCTCCAAGTCAAAATTATTTATTAGCTTACCAGAAGATCACATACCAAGTTTCAGGAAGATCTGACTATAGGAAGGGGTTGCTTAAGTCTCAAACGTGAATAAAATTTTGAGGTATTTTGCCCGGAAGGAACGAAAAATACTGGTTTTTCATCAATAACTTTTTTCATCACTAGCTGATTGTTTTTTATGGTTGATTTTCTTAAAGCCTAAGTTGAGAAAAATATTTCACCCGAAGACTGTAACTCGATTGGATTTGAAACAGAAAAGTTATTGCGGTTCAAAGATTGTATTTTGGTCGAAAATTGTCGTATAAAACGCAATGCGTAAAAAGTACCTACTCATTGCGTGTTGGACAAAATTTGCGGCCTTTGAACCGCAATAACTTTTCTGTTTCAAATCCAATCGAGTTACAGTCTTCAGGTGAAATATTTTTCTCAACTTAGGCTTTAAGAAAATCAACCATAAAAAACAATCAGCTAGTGATGAAAAAAGTTATTGATGAAAAACCAGTATTTTTCGTTCCTTCCGGGCAAAATACCTCAAAATTTTATTCACGTTTGAGACTTAAACAACCCCTCCCTATGGTTAGACCTTCCTGAAACTTGGCATGTGACCTTTTGGTAAGCTAATAAAGCATTTTGACTTGGAGCGAGTGAGATTTATCATGTTTCATTCTTCCTATACTATGATAAGTGTACTGCGGTTCTTAAATTATTAAAAACTCCAAAAATTTCAGTTATGGATAAGTAGCCATAACTTCTTCAATTATCAACCGATTTTGATAAATCGACATCTGCCGCCGCCCGTGGCGTAGTGGACAGCCTTCAAGTCTTCTAAGCCAGGGGGTGTGAGATCGAATCCCGGTCACGGCATACATAGTACACTTTCGGTGGGTTGGTGGTTTTAGCATTTGTAAGATGCTAGCCAACATATCCTCGAAAGATGTACGCTTAGAGTTAAGAAAAAAGGAATCTCTTCGAGGAAACATCATGTTTCATTGAGATCCTGTATGTGTGTGTGTGTTCGTTAAAAAAAATAACTACTTGAAATCTTTGTTTTAAATTGACATTTAAGCGCAAAAGAAAATCAGATTTTTTAAATGCTACCAAATTTTCTTTAAAAAAATGCGTTTTTTATAATTTTTTTTCTCATAAAGTCGCTTATATCAGCAATACTGTTGGTCAAACGCAAAAACAATGTTCAGATAATCGATAGAAAACTTATTCACCTTTAATATGCAAAAGAGGGATTTCAAATTACTGTTATGTCATCTGAGATATTTTAATCTAAGTACAAGAACTTTTTTAATTTTTTCGAAATTTCAGATTTGGAGCATAACTCAAAAACGGTTCTACTGAGATTTTTTTGAATTTCATTTTCGGATTCAGCGCACGATTTTACATTAAAAGTGTTGTTCAGTTAACCAAGTTCACGATTTTTTTAAAATTTTGTAAACTAGTGTTATTAATGGAAGCAAATTCGTTTATTTGTTGGCTTAAATACATAAGCTTGATCCATTCAATATCTGGAAAAATACATTTCTCCATAAAAATAATTGTAGGAAAAGCTTCATTTTACCCTAATTCGCTCAACAAGGGCCTCTTTATGAAAAAGCTGGAAACTTTTTTCAGGCGCATTCAAAAAATGGTTCTTAAATTTTGCATTTTTATTTTGTTTATCGATGCTCCCTTGCATGGCCGGTGGAAGAATCGGCTTCTGGGGAGAAGGGGATGGAGACAATTTTTTTTCCTCATATCAGTTTTGCTTGAACTAGGCATACCTAGAGAGTATAAAAATGTGTAGGATCTATATTGTCATTCCGGTTAGAGTTGTGTTTCTATAATTGTTAGATGTTTATGTTTAAACCTTACTTTTGAAATTAAGCTTAATAACTTTTTTTATCTTAACTCGAACCGAAACGCTGTCTTCGGATGAAATATTTTTCATAGTTTAGGCTTTAAGAAAAACCGCTTTCAAATGATATCGGCCGAAGGGGACCAAAGTTATTCCTGAAAAACTGGATTTTCATGTTCCTCCCGAACAAAATGTCTCAAAATCCCATACAAACTTAAGGCTCGTTGAGCGACCCCTTCCCGTGATCCGATCTGGCCCAAATTTGGCATGAGCCCTTGTACTAGGCTTAGGATCAATTTGAGCCTGCAGCGCATAACTTTTTCAAATATCTCGTTCCGGTACCACGTGCTTTAAACAGTAGAAGGAAAAAAAATCATTCGCCAAAATTTTCCCTTTCAAATTTTTAATGCTTAGAAAGCTTTGATTTGCTATCCAGTACACGTGAACTCTGGATGGTTGCTTCTTATACCCGGCCCATGGTGATGGTGAAAATAACCCCGCCAAGGAAAAGAAAACTGCTTGACAAAATGGGTGCCATGACTTTTGGTTCGTGGGAATAAAAACAAAAGTTGTATGGGAGCCCCCCTCCCTTAAGTCGGAGCGGTTTGTAACTATTATATGGCGACTTTCGAGTTTCTAGTTATTCCATACGTAGGTGTGCGTGAGAAAACGAGCGCAATGTTTACATGCAGCTGTCATTTTGTTCTCCTTTCTGGAATTCTTCACTCGGTTCTTCACATCCGGATTGCACCGGACAGCAGATAGTACGATTTTGCTTAGCTGAGAGGTTCAAAATCGCGGCAATAATCTTTTTCCCGTTCATTATTTCAACTGTTTTGCTTTCAGCCACAAACAGCTGTTTAATGTTTTGACAACAACGTTGAGAGTATTGGTGAACTTCTCGCAAAACTGACTTTCTTCTCAGGGTGACTCCGTCCGTTTTTCGAGTGAAACAAGATTGCCTCTAGAGAAATAAATGAGCACGATAACAGCAGTTAGAGCGAACCATGTCCCTGGTTTGCCTCCAGGAGAAAAAAAATACGGTAAAAGAAGCCATCTCCGGCCAAAAATTGCAGATGCCAAGTTTCACGACGGTTCAGTAGTTTTCGAGTCTACAGGGAACAGACAGACAAACATTCATTTTCATATATGTAGATAAAGCATTGCAATTAAGGCGGTTTAAGGCTTAGTGAAAGTTTGAAAAATTAAACTATACTTAACCAGTAACGCAGTAGTTATTTACAAATATAGCATTTAACCCTCCAAAGCTATTAAGGTAAATATGACCCGAAGCGCAGATTCAAAGCTTCTTAATCATCATTCCAATATACTGAGGAACTGAGATTTAAAATAAAAACCAAATATGTTCTATGAAAACGATAATCAAATTAATGAGAAAAAACTAAAATTTGAGATAAGAAAATTGGTTCATTGAGAAATGAGATACAGCGATGCAAAGACAAAATTGGATGTCATTGTTTTTAGTTAGACTTTCTTATATCGGAAAATCCGGAATAGCGGTCAAAATGTTCATTGGATCCCCACATATTTATACAACGTCAGATAAGTGTATTCTTAACAATTCCAGACATTAAAAAGCACTAAAATACTGCAAAGTTGTCTGAAATTATAAGCATTTTAAAAACAAAAATGTTTTTTTTTGGCTTTTTTCATTCGGAACCAACTACAGAAAACCTGGTAGATTAAATAAACTTCATTTTAAAATATCTAGAAACTAGAATAACTTACCTATACAATGAATCCAATAACATAACAATCGGTCAATATTTACGGCCACAACAAATTAGGACAAGTTAAATTTCCCGGAAACGGATATTTTACGAACAGCTTTGGAAGGTTAACTGTAAAGCATTTGATTGTAGAATGTCGTATGAATGACCAGGAAAGAAAACTAACGGCATCAGTCATGACGTTTCCTCTGCTTTAAATGCAAGCAAAAAAAAATGATAGATTGTAGGAGTTAGAATTTAGTAATAAATAAGTAGGCTTACAAGTAATAACTGGATTCTTGTCAGATCTTTTCAAAGCAGTTGAAAATAAAGATGTAAACTTTCAAGCCTTCGTACTTATTTCGGCAATCCTGCAGATTCAGAAGTGGGATGGAGCACCCTTGAACCTTGAAGCAGAGGAATTTTACGGAAGAATAACAAGCTCGGAGAAACTCCTGTCTATGAAGAGGTGCGAAACGTTTCGGATGCGTTCGGTGAAACTGATGGTGTTCCAGTTATTCCATGCACTGACGCTGCCAGGATGCAGGTAGTGATGGTCCCGAAGATCGCGGAAGTTGGTCATCTAGACGGTGTAAGGAGTTTGCTTGTCGGGTTTGGTCTGGAAAAGTCATTTCAAGGTTCGTGGAGTTCAAAGGTGTTCCTGTAAGTCAAAGCTGAAATTTTAAACTTGAAATTTTGAATGTTGATTATGAAAAACCATCAAGCTGTGAAGAAAAGACAAGAAGTTTTCGAAAGTCCTGCATGTTTTTTTGGGTATTTTAAAAAATAGTTTGTATTAGTTTTATTTGTTGTGGTAATTTTAATTTTGTTCTTCTATTTTGTTCAGTCGTTCGAAATTAAATTAAACGGCTCATCGAGAACGATGATAATGTCAGGATGGCCGAGCTGTAGGAGTTAGAATTTAGTAATAAATAAGTAGGCTTACAAGTAATAACTGAATTCTTGTCAGATCTTTTCAAAGCAGTTGAAAATAAAGATGTAAACTTTCAAGCCTTCGTACTTATTTCGGCAATCCTGCAAGATTTTCTAAAAGTGCCAATTTATTAAGAAAACTGATATGTAGGGTATTTGTGCATGTATAGGTATTTTTGTTCTCAAGTTTTTGTATATGCCATTCACAGTGGTGATGGTGTTCGGTGCGGATAAAAAAGTAATTTTTGCATGTTTGGAATTCGTTTAAGTCAACTGATTTCGGTACACGGAGTGATAAAGTGGAAGTGATTGGGAGTGTCGTGAAAGAAAAGTGTTGAGTGGTCGGAATTAACCAAAAAAAGCTGATTTTATTCCAAGGAATTTGGAAAATTTGGGACAAGCCATATTTTTAGAAGCGTTTGTTTTTTCCATAAAAATTGAAATATCTATATAATATTTGTAAAATTATGATTATCTTTCAGCTTCTCAAAATACCGGAGAAACTACGGGTTCAAACAACGATCGGGTGATCCTATAGTACAGATTCCTCAGTTTTTACTATTATTATTATGATTATTATTTTCAATTCCTCATATTCCATATTATCTCCAATTTTTACTCTCATAACCAAATTTTCACTACCTTGGTAACCGATAATATATGATATAGAGTAATTTAATTGAGCATCTATTAAATTGCAGAGGATGACGAATTGAGTAAATCTATGCACGTAAAGCCAAGTGTACAAGTGAAACTCCATCAGATGTGAGATTATCCCGACAAATGAATTCACAAAGATGCGTCTTCAACTGGCAGAGGTTCCACAGTTCGAAACTTATAATTGCAGAGAAATAGTAGAATAGCAAATCGACACTAACCTTTATAAAATACTATTCCACATTGTTTTTATCTTCAAATCATATACTTATTATCTTTTAAGTTTCAGAAAATCGAATTAAATATTTTTAGGAATCCCAAGGATTTTTTTTTGTTTCCAATCGTATCTGATTACATAACTATTTCTTTAATTTCATTCAAATAATCATGATGTAATACGATGGATTCAATAGATTTTGAAGGAAAGGTAATGATATTAGTATTTTGAGGGTTTGATTAGAACAATTGGTTTCTTAAAAGCAGAATTTTCAAAAATCGTAGATAGAAAATGTTGATTGTTCTTTAGAGGTTGTTGAGTACAGCGAATCCCAAAATACATCTCATTTTAAATAACAATTATTACATAAATGAAAAATGACCCACTTTCATTAGTTATAGCCATATTTGTTATGATAAAAATAAACTTACTTCCCATTGATATGAACCATTTACAATTGAACCCTTGCAGCGGCAACATCACGCATTATTTTAAATGGATTCAACAATTTGAACGTTCCTAAATAATCACTAATTATTTTCAGATTACTGGGGATAAAAAACACTGAAGCAGACAGTATCTAAATTTTCTTATTATTGAAAAATAAACATACTCAAGATAACATAATAACAACACACAGAATTGAAAAAATCTCTATATTACCGCTTTGAATATTTTTTTTAACTATTTTATAATTCTATTATTAAAACTACTTATATCACTTTATTGCATTGTACTAAATAAGATTTTTTGCAGGTTGGCCAACTTATATCCTTATATTTAAACTCAACAAGTGATTACAATCAATCTTTATAAATTATATATTATCCTATTTTATTTACTATTCTTCATTGCTATATTATGCCATTGTAAATATCATATAACTTCATTATTGAAAAAATAAATATTTGGGCAGGAGCATCTGGGTATCCTCGTTTTGTAAAAAGAGCGGGTGACCGTGTATGCTAGTTCCCGTTTCAAATATTGGACATTTCTCAGCTTATGTCAAGAGAATTTGCCATGGTAGAGGAAAATATAGTATTTGTTTACTTTATGCAAAATAAGGACGCACTCTTTTTTTCGGAAGCCTTGGCGACGGGATTATATCTTGCATGCTATCTTGGCTAGACAATAAAATGGTCATAGCTATTCGAGACTTGTACCCCTTATAGCCCTGAATACCGCAAGTGCCTCTGCTTACGATTCCGCTCCCTTGAAAGTCTCATTGAGTGGCTATGATTGCTCTGCGTGGTAACCAAGATAGACGCGTGGGTTATTTTTTTTTGCCACAACAGCGGCGCTGCCGTAAACCCAAGGTAGATTCATACACATACATACATACATACATACATACATGTATAGGTATTTTTGTTCTTGCTCTCAGAAGATAAAGGACTAGTGTTAGTGAAAATCCTCTTTAATAAATTATTAATAATAGCAATAATGATTAAATATTGATATTGTACGACTGCTGTCGTTTTTTCAATTCTCATCTATTCTATTTTGTTTATTTATAGAGGATTTAAGCCAACATGGTCATTTGTCCTCTTAGTTTTTTTCAATAAATTTAGTATGGGAGCCCCTCGTTTCATCCTGTAAAATAAATCATCTTCTTCTGTCATATCTTGCTATAGAACCCATTTTCATAAAAATCATCTAAAAATTTTTTTTGGGATATCATAATTCAAGTTGCCCAAACGACTCTCATATTTCACGTCATTCTAACTGCCTGCATGTTAGAATGCATCAATTTTTACATAAGATCAGGAATTCTGGTTAAAATGCTTTATTGATGTCGATGTTGATATGCTCAGTAAACAAAATCCACCGTTTCATCATTGTTTCTAATGTCCACCTGTTGTACTTATCGGTCAGGAAAAGTATTCTCTTGGTTCAAAATTTAAATAAATCATTCGCCTTTATCGACCGCGTTAATTCGTTCAGGCCATTGTAGCTGTTAAACAATCAACCACTTAAAGTGCCTAACCAAAAGCTCTTACGCCGATTACGGGATTGGTGCTCGCAAAAGTGAAGCTTTAAAAGTTAATCTATACAAACCACCACGAAATAAGCGTCCAAAATTCAATTCGATCTGCGTGCCGTCGGCGGCTTGTTGGTTAAGTGAATTCCCCATTTTCCGCAAGTCAAATTTACGGTTGAACTGAACGCGTACGAAATTAAAACAATAATTTACATGTTGATTTGATTTACTTTCTTCGGGGAATCGGCTCTCGTTCTCTTCGGTTGTTTTTGGTGAAGACATTACTGGTCCGAGTACCGTCTTGCTTGGCATCTAAATCTCGAAAGGCGTGGAAAAGAAAAAGAGGGTTTTAGGGAGGCGATGATGCAAATCAACACAATCCTTAACCAGCAGCAGCTCCAGCTCAACAACAGTCCCACTTGGCTTTGTTTGTCTCTCATTTCCTCGACAAGGAATGTTCAATTCGTCCGGAATAAAGGCGGCAAAACCCCATCGGAAGTAAAAGAGCGACAATCGCCATGAAATCGGTTTCTATTGGGCCAACAGCAAACAGACAGCCGGTGCTCGTAACAAAGCGAGACCATCACGAATTACGTGCAATAGGATGACGTTATTTTTTGTTATGGTAAATCTCGGATGGTGGTGAAAGTGAACGATGGATGCCGGGCTACAGACAGAGAAGATGTGGGGAGCCGGGAGACCAGGTGAATTATAACATCTCTTGAATGAAAGTAAAACTTACTAACGTAGACGGACCGACAACACCCAAAGAAGCGAGTCAAGGTTTGTGGATTGTAAATTCAAACAAATTTGGTTTGACACTGATAATAGAAAAGACAAACATCTGCTGCTGAGCATGCCGTTGCTGGGAAAATCCAGTTGAATGAATGTTTCATTCAAAACAGCATCAGATAAAATCTTTGAAATACGGTCCATCATACAAAGAATGCCGATGTTAGGGGAGATGGGGGCATAATGGCCACCTTAAGGAAAACGGTTATTTAACCATAGAAAATAGCTATAATATGGAGGTTACATTATTGTTTCGTATTCAGACACTTGAAAAGCCTATTCCCTAACGGGCTGAAACGTGAAAAACTAGATGAAAACGTTAAAAAATGCATTTTAAAAAATTTTGCCAAAAGCTGAAAACCAGCCACTGCGGAGGCATAATGAGAACCCCCCCTGAGGCAGTATGAGCACCATTAATCAGAGCAAGATGTGCGTTTTTGCCGGGGAATATAGCAGCGAATTAAATTCGATGAAGTCAGGTGAGTCGTAGATTCATCAAACAAAGCAATAACAAAATAATCTAGGTCTGTTTGTAGAATACACGCACGCTCATACATTAAGTGCTTTGTTCGGAGGATGATGCTACTAGCCGTATAATGTAACAATAAAAAAATCGATCATGAATTGTGAATGGAAAAAATTCACCTCGAACAGAAATCTAACTTAAGTCTTTTGATTACCTCTCCGACACCTTACCAATAGGCTAAATCGTCGAATGAAAACTAGTCAAGGTCTGGCGCTATAAATCAATTTGAATTCGCTGCTAGATTCTACGGCAGAAAATGCTCATTATGCCTCGATAATATGGTGCTCTATATGCCCCTAGTCAACAAATTTAAGTAAAAACGTGTTTTAAAATTGATAAAAGTGAAAAATCAAAAATTTTTTGATGGTAAAAATTAAGAAACAATGTGCACATCATGTTGCAGTGCGTACATTATAGATCAAGGTTATTTTAAGATCATAAGAGCTTATTTCGTGGTGCTCAAAAATTATAATATTTTCGTAACTTGAGAACCAAGCTAGTTTTTTTAAAATTTCTTTTTAAAGACTATAAGGAGATTCCTTTTTTTGTGAAAAATTAATACTATAGAAAGTACGAAACAAATCCTCATGAAAATTTATTTAAGAAAATACGCACTTTCGTAGAAAAGCGTAGTTCTCATTATGCCTCGGGTGCTCATTATGCCCTCATCTCCCCTACTTGGAATAACAATTTAGCTTCTTTATGTTGACTGCATATAAATTAAGAAACCTAAGCTACAAAACCACGTTTGCCTATGTAAGGATAAACAATATTTGCAATAGAAAATATTAAGGCTTCTTATTCCTAACTACAGAAATTTAGAACAAAAAATAATTGAACATATAGTAAATCATGGTTTTCATGGGTACCAAACAGGCTTCGGACGCATCCTGAGGCGCGACTCATACGAGGCAGAGCAGTACCACTCATTGAGGAGGAACTCCCAAGCTCCTGGCAGTCGAAAACCACTCTTTCTCGCTTCTCTTACCGCCAGAATCGCTAGGAGCGCCAGTCACTCTTTGCTCCCTCAGAGGCTCTGCGCTCCTCCCAAAGAGGCCTCCCTGGGAGAAATAACTTTGCGTGTGACGATTCTGAATTGCTTCGAGTTAGGTACATATTGGGGGTGGCTGTGCGACGATGTAAGCAAAACGAATTTTAGACTATTTTTGTACCTAAACAACGTTAACATTATTACTCTAATTTATATTCAATGTTCATGTAAAACGATTGTCGAAGTTAAGGCTTTCAGATAATATGTTTTACAAAGAAATCGGCCGGTGGTGAAAGAAGTATTGTAAACAAGAACATCCTGCACACTTATCAACCTAAATGGCTTTTAAAAACTTAACGTCCACAGATAATCATTCTGCTTTTGAATCAAAAGGCTTAAGATTGATGGGACATCAAAATTACGTAGTCAGAAAAATTATTGCTTCCCCAGCTATTTTCAAATCTGCAAAAACATACGATTTTCACCTTTCTAAAAAAGGTCTAGATAAGTGGCAACAATGAATGAAAAAATCAAATGAAAACGTTTGAAAATTTATAGTTTAAGATATCTTTCTGATGTCATAACGCATAAAGCACCAAATGCAGTAAGTTTTTGTTTTGTTCGAATAAAATTTTACAATTTTCTTTCAAAAATAATTCTAAAACTATAAAGGTGCTGCATACATTTAGGGGTAAAAAATCATCTAGCTTAAATCATAAAAGTTCATGTTATGTTTTTCTGTCAAAAATGATTTTAAAACCATAAAGGTGCTGCATACATTTAGGGGTAAAAAATTATGTAGTTAAAATCATAAAAGTTCATGTTATATTTTTCTGTCAAAAATGATTTTAAAACCATAAAGATGCTGCATACATTTAGGGATGAAAAATCATCTAGCTTAAATCATAGCCCTATGCACCGGAGGATCGGCGCGGGATCATTAAGTAAGTAAGTTAAATCATAAAAGTTCATGTGATGATAGATGATATTTGAATTTAACAAACGCGTGAAGTGAACCAATCATAACAGCATATAGAATCAAGATTTAAAGGTGAATCTTTGATTTGCATTTTGATGAATTTTTAGTCCCGATTGGTAACTGAATTGTTTAAATATTTATTTTAAAAAAATGCTGATTTTTGCCATTGGAAAAATATAAATAAAAAAAATAATAAAGGTAAATCTTTGGCACAGTTTTTTAAATTTTCAATAAGAATCAAAATATTTAAAAATCTATCTCACGATGTTAGGAAATTAGTCATCATTATTGTGTTATCATTAAATGGTATCTTCACTACATTATATTCAAATAAAAAATAACACCTCTTGATGAGGTATACAAATGTAGCATCTAACCCGGCTGTTGCATGATGCCTAGTTTGACGGTTTTTGATGAAATAATAGCTACCCGAAGATAATATTTCAAATTTCTTTACAAACTAGAGGCCCTTCTTGTGTTATTTGACTTAAATTTTGCATGTAAACTTCACACAACAATCTGCTTATTAGAGCCACTCTACTCAACAAAATAATCAGCGGGGACACGTCCTACCTTTCATTATTCATATTAAATCATTTCCAAATGAAACCGCCGGCGCAAACCAAAACAAACGAACACGAACCAGCCAGATTCCCAGCTTATAACGTTTGTCTTAAAGAGTTCTCCTAGGGAGCTACTCCCGAGGAGCGCTCATTTATCTTTTAAAAGCGGAGCGAGAGGTAAAAAGAACTCCCTAGGAGCATAACATCTTCGAGGCAAATGGTCACTCCTTCTCATTCCTTCACGCCGCTTAAAGAGTGAGAGCAGATTTTAACTCCATGGGTGTTTGCTCTCAAATGAATCCGAAGCCTGGTACCAAATGAAATTCGAGGATAAATGAACTGATAAAAGATCCTTTCAAAGAAACCTATCGAAACGGTCGCTAAAAAACTACAAGAATTACACAATCACTCTCATATTTACCGTTGAGTGGTCAACACGTACGCCGGAGCATCGTTTCGTTGCTGTATACTTGCAGAAACATTTTACATTATTTATTTTATTTTTACCTGTTTTTCTATCATCACTTCTCAGTGCTATTAGGGTGATTTGCCAATCGTTGTCCCCTAACCCATTGTTGCACAGCATGACCTAAATTGCCAATATTTTAGCTGTTTTTCAACTTTTCCTCAAAAATAATACTGCATCATGCAATTCGGATTGTTTTCTGATGAAATGAGGCTTTTGCGATATTTTCTGCTGGTAAGCGTGCATCTTACGACAGTTTTAATTTTTCTTGTTTTTTTCGCGCGATTTTTGTGCCAATTGTTAACAAAAACCTTAACATTCCTTCTACGGAAAATAAGGTTTTACGTCAGAACAAAACATTTTTCGTATCTGTTTTCTATACGAAACGTTTGTTGGACAATTTTAGCACCATGATTTTGAAAAAAAATTATGATCCATACTTAACCAGAAAATATGTTGGATCGTGCAACAATTGGTCTGCTCAAACTCCTCCTGCCCCATTGTTGTACATAATTTTGCTGCAAAATTTGTTTGGAAATTTCAAATTTATAAATTCGTATACCTCCAATAACTTTGTTTGGTTGTTTTTAACAACAAAAAATAGCAATAAAAATTTTGAAAGCGATTGATTAAGTCCTGAATTATACCTTGTTTTGAATAAGTATGGAGGCTTGTACGGAAAAATCCAAATTTTTATTCAAAAACCATCAGAGATGTACTGAAAGTTCAAAAACATAATTTTGTATTTTTAAAATATTTCTTGGTTCTTGCAAAACATTGCATGTGAACAAAAACTAAACCTAACTTGTACTTCAGAAATGATAGTCGTTGTCATACAAAAAATTCAAAAAAGGTAAATATTTTTTAATTTTAGTGTATTGACAGCTAATTTGAAAGCTGGTTAAACAGATGAAAATAAGAATTGCATTATACTGCTTTGCATAGCCAATAAGTGTGATGATTCAAATCTTTCGCAAAAACGTGTCATGAAATTATTGAAAGCTTCAGAAAGCAAAACCTGCAATTTTATTATACTTTTCAATGGATTACGATTTTTTATTTCGAAATTGTTATAACTTTTTTCATGAAATACTTTGCTTCTTCTCATGCTGGCAAACAATTATTCTTAGGAATGGGCAAAATCAATAATTTAAAACAAAATTCATTTCTAACTTATTTGAATTTCTTGTAGATGCGAAACGTTCTTCTTGCATACAAATTGTCATACAACATTGAACACGTTCATTGACTTCATGCAACTAAAACAACTCGAATTGTCTATTGATATGACATGTTTTTTTTCTGAATAAGTGGATATTAACGTTTAACTAGTAATTTTAGTAAATTCTGTGCTTTAATTAATTATTTTACACTCAGAATTTTCACCTTTTTTGCACTCAATGTTGATTTTGATAATTAATTCAATAATTCAATGACACTTTATATATCAATAAGTTTATTTTTTCTACCGTCAAATCTTAAAAATGAAGTTTTGAAATTATTAAACTCGTTGAAATACTTATGTTTTCAAAATTTAATTTTTTTATTTACTTTTATTTTTATAATTAATATTAGTTCTTTATATGAAAGTCGGGCAATTTGCATTGTCTGAAAAATGTCAAAGTCAACTCAACTGCATTGGCTTTGAGAAACTACACAGAAAAAAATACTGAGCTTTACATTTCATGTAAAACTTTTTTTCATGTAAAGTTCGGTCAGATGTGTTGTGTACTATAACGCAGCCCTGAAAAAAAACCATGCGTTTCCTCATTCGTGTCAATTTGTTGTAATTTTACATGAATTTTGCATGAAACAATGTTTGGAATCGAACACGTTGCAGTCGCGCACAGGGTGTTTCTTATTGTTGGCAAATATTCATTAATGTAAAAAAGTAAAATCCTTTTAAAATTGTACATAAAAAACATTTTTTTGTTGCTTTTCACCTCTTGCCCCTGATATTTTAATATAAGAATAACTTTAACCGATAAGGTTGAAATGAAATCTTGCGGGATTCCTGGTGAAATAACGAAGAAACAAGCTCCACTAAGCGAAATAATTCAAGCAGTAATGCTGATAAATGTTATTTTCCATAACATGATGGAGTTTTTTTAGTCGTAAGTTCTCCAAAAATAAAGTTAAAAAATAAATATACAAAAAAAATGTAGCGAACTAACTAGCGAATGGCGTTTTAATGCCGACCTCTGCAAGTTTCATTACCCCTTTCCTTTCTAACATTCCATCATTTTGCAAAGAACATTTCAATGTACAACGAACAAATAACAAGTCTGATATAACAAAAAAAACTAAGAGCTACCTTTTTTGAAATGTAATGACAATTTTTTTTCAACATCATCCATCCAAAAAGTATTGACGAAACTAAAACGAAAATTCAGACACACCCTGTAGCAGGATCGATTCACAAACAAACACCGAACGGCCGACCGGTAAGCAGCAAGTTCGATTTGATGCGCAAAGAAAATGCTGTTTCAAATCTGGAGCTTGCGGATTTCGAGAAAAAATGAACATTATGAATATCTATTTAATCAATGTCATGCTTTGTTTTAAGGCTGATGGCTAGCAGTTGATAAATTATGATTCAAAAACTAGAAAGGAATAATAAGCCGGAACGGTTTCATTGTTATTGTCATGTAAATTCACAATTGCATTTTATTCTTTTCGGGAATTTACATTACGTCATAAGTCATGTAAATTTAGTAGAAATAACTTGTTCCAATTATTTGCAGCTTAAAACATGTAAGTGTACATGATTATTTAATACTGTGTACTTTTTTATTTGATTTATTCTGAAATACTTTATCCCGACCATTTACTCAACATTTTATGCAAAGAATCTAAAAGCTGTTCTGAAAAAATCTGTTTCTCTAATTTTGTGACGACAAATCTAAAAGAATTTTATTCCATGTCAACAGCGATTCCCTTGATATTGTTATTAATATTGTCAGAGTATTGTACATCAGGAAAACTACGACACTTAATCCCAAAAATTAGAAGTCGAAGGTTGGAAGACCTGAAATATTACTTATCTGACGTGCAATTTTCTCAGGAATTCGAATCTGCCGTCGAAGCCCTTATCATCCTGAAAAATAACAGTCATAGCTTTGTGAAACTTAATTTGATCAAAAACAGTTTTTCAGCCGGAAAACTCTCGGGAACCATTTCTATGTGATGTGATAGTTTCCTGAAGATTGATGGAATGCTACAGAGGTTACATTAATTACAAATAAACCCACTTATATGAAAAAGATATTTGAATCAATTAACTTTTCGAAAAAAAATTCTTATACAAAATTGTATAGCATAAGCATAAATCAGTCAAACGATCTGAAACTTTGGGCGTGGTTGTGTCCATTTTCAAGTTTTAAATTGAGATTCATTATTTTAAAAATCGATCGACTTCTAAGTGAGTCCTAAAACATTTGTTTTGTAAAATCGGATCTTCTTCATAGGGGTAAAAGGGGGCAAAACAGATCACGTTATTTTATTTTTTCACCTTTTAATAGCAACTTAAAAATCAAGCATTAAATACCTTTCAGTTTTCTGAAGACATAAAGATTTATGTTGGTAGGACATATAAAGAAAAAGGCTCAACACTGGGCAAATTAGGTTAAATAACACTCCACTCAAATGGCTTCGAGTGAATTAAGAGGTGAATTTGAGTTTCTGAGAAAACTTCACGTGTGATAAATGCTATTCCAGACACTCAAACAGGCGGCTTTGTGTTTTTTTTAGGCCGAATTGGAATTGGAAAGTGCATTGGACGGTTTATATGAAAGACCCCCACACCCCCCCCCCCCCCCCCTCATAAGGGGCCGCCAAAAAATTAGATTGCATTTGAAATAGAAGATCTCATAATAAGCTTCCGTAACAAATATCAGCCTATTCGACCTCATGGTGACTGATTTTTAAAATGTGCAACCATTGGAAAAAATCGGACAACATTATGCACGACACAAAATTTGCCTGTGCAACTATTGGGCACAGACAAGCTGTTTTAAATGATTTTTTAAATTTGTATGTCACTTTTTTCAAACACTTGAACTTTTGGGTCTTGTTGACCAATCCTGTATGAGAGCATCGACAAAAAAAATCGAGTGAATTTGGTTTAAATCACTAAAATACAGCATAAACACCAAAATCAAGTGCTTAGCTGGGCAACGATTGGCAAATCACCCTATCATCATTTTCATTTATTCATATTTTTCTCTTATCTTTCCAGCATGGGAAAGTCATTGGCCGGCGTCAAAGTCGGAAGAAAACGGATTGCTGATCCTAATTCAGGTCAATCGCCCAAAAAAGTTGAAATTTCCAATTCATTCAATGTCCTTCATAACATCGGTGATGAGGAAATATTCATATTTAATTCTGATAAGAGTACTACGAAACCTTCGTCTTCTTATACTCTTAAAAATGAAAAGGTTCCACCCAGTACGATAACGATTCCTGACTTCAATGCCTTTCGGAAAGAAATCGTCACTTCCATCAAGGATGTGAAAATTTCTTTTCAGATCGTTCGAAGGGTACATTGGCGGAATCTTTTAATGGTTATCGAAAAATTAAAATTATTTGATTAATAAGAAACCGAATTAAATTCTTTGCTAGGTTTTTCTCCGATTCGAGTAATTCAAATGAAGAAAAGAACCAACACGAATAATACCATTAGTGTAGGTTTTCCTCCTGAGCTTAATTTGATCCATTTCAAAAAGGATTAGGTTAATAATTTGCAAAAGGCTCGTCTTATGTTTTATTGTCGAGTCAAATTTGAACCATTTCGAAAATCTTCTACCAATTTTCTTCAAAATATTACGCGATGTCGTCGTTGTCAAGCTTTTTGTCATGGCACTCAAAATTGTAGAATGAATGTTAGATGCATGCTTAGCGACTCATTCCATCATGAAAAATCTAAATGCCTTTTTGGTGGTGATAGACCACCAATAGAATTCTTCAAGTGTGCGAATTGCGCAGGTAATCATTCCTCCAATTCCATAAAATGTCCCGTTATGGCACTCCTTTCTCTTTTTCGTCTTCACACGTCAGGCCGGCAAACAATTTGCCTGTTCGCGGTCAGCCTCGGCATCTCATAATCACGCCTTGGTAATATTCGAAGTGATTTTAATGTTTTCGGGACTGATTCAGTGCCACAGACTCGTTTAACGTTCTCAGAGGTGGTTGAAAATGGGTTGCCCGCTTCCGGTATAACTAATGGGAAAAAACAATCCTCAACGTACATGCGAAGGCTTGAGAGACTCCCAGAAATTCAAATACCTGTTCTTCTTCTTAATTTTCTGATCCTTACAATTTTCTTGATTTGTTTGAGATTACTGAGGAAAAATTAAATTTTTGCATCAAAGTTTAATGGAAATGACTTATGTTAAACTTATGTTGAAAGCAAATTCAATGTTTGACTTGACCTCTTTTAATTATGCTTACAATATTATTATGACTTAACGATTCCCTCATGGATCCAAATAGATGTTTAAATATTATGAATTGGAACGCTAAATCTTTGCTGGCTTACAAAGATGAGTTCTTCTTATTTTTGAAAACTCAAAACATACATATTGCTGCCATCACTGAAACTTTTAAAAAGCCGGACAATAACTTGAAAAGCAATGCTTTCTTTAAAATTTTGCGAAATGATCGACTTGATCGACAAAGTTGGGGTGTAGCTATCGTCATCAATAGTCGTCTCAAATTTAGACTTCTTTCTTCTTTCAATACAAAAGTCTTAGAAACAATTGGAATTGAATTAGAAACGTCTATGGGGAAAATTATAATTATTACCGCATATTTGCCTTTCCAATGTAGCGGTGAACAGGAAAATTTTTTGAAGGGAGATTTCCAAAAACTCACCAGAAACAAATCTAATTTTTTTATTATTGGTGACTTTAATGCGAAACACCGATCTTGGAAAAATATTTCATCAAATACTAATAAGAATATTTTATTTATTGACAGCCCTGCAGGTTATCATACTTTTGAATATCCTAATAGGCATACTTGTTTCTCTTCAATTAGAAATCCCTCCACAATTGATTTGGTTCTAACGGATTTAGGCGAGCCTTGTAGTCAATTAGTTACTCATGCGGACTATAAACTTCTTTGAACTAACGCAGAAAAAGCTCAAAAATTTGCCCAACAAGTTGAGCCTACTCATGATTTTAATTTAAACGTTGTAAGTCCAATTGGTGCTCAAATTTCCCTTGAATTTTATGATATTTTTCTAAGCAAAATGTATTTGAAAGTTCTAAATAGTGAGACAAATATTGATGAACTTAAATTGATTTTCAAAAAATTTAAAAATATGAAAGCCCCGGAAGAAGATGGGATTTACAATATTCTTATTAAAAAAATGCCTAAAAGCACTTTAATTTTTTTAGTTGTAATCTTCAAAAAATGTTTCACTTGGCTTATTTTCTCAATAAATGGAAAAATGCCAAAGTAACTCCAATTTTGAAACCTGGAAAAAGTGCTTCAAAGCCTTCAAGTTATCGACCAAATAGTTTGCTTCCTTCTTTAATTAAACTGTTCGATAGAGTCTTTTTTAATAGAATGATGACTCACATTGATCAGAATTCTATTTTCCCTAATGAACAATTTGGATTCCGTCACGGACATTCTACTACACATAAACTTTTGAGTGTAACTAATATGAGTAACGCAAGCAAGTCTGAAAGTTATTCAACTGGTGTTGCTCTTCTAGATATTGAAAAAGCTTTTGGTAGTGTTTGGCAAAAAGGTTTTGTAGTTAAATTAGCTCGATTTGATTTTTCTGTACATCTCACCAAAACTATTCAAAATTACTTGACTAGCCGAACTTTACAAGTAAGCTTTCAAAATTCATGCTCTAAACAGACACTCATTAAAGCTGGTGTTCCTCAAGGCAGTATACTTGGGCCAATTTTATATAATATTTTTACTTCTGATCTTCCTGGTATTTCAGAAGGAAAAGGCAGAAGATTATTTGCTGACGATACTTTGCTTTCGGCCAAAGGTCGGAATTCACTGGTGGTACGCAGTAGATTGCAACTAGATTTAAATTCCTTTTTGAGTAACTTGAAAATGTGGAAAATTTCTCCTAACGCTTTTAAAACTCAACTTATTTTATTTTTCCATAAGCCAAGAGCCCAATTTTTTAAATCTAATGGAAATCAATCCATAACTTTTAATGGGGTTTCATTAGAGTGGTCTGATCATGTGGAATACTTTGGACTCACATTTGATCGTTGTTCATTTTGATCAGGTGTTCCGACCAGCGATAATGTATGCAGTTCCGATTTGATCCAACTGCTGCGCGATGGGGAAGAAAGCCATCCAGAGGATTCAAAATGATTCTGTGGTTTCTTCATCGGACTGCAGGCATCGAATCGATCGAAGAGATGGCCAACAAAATCATCTCTCACTCCAGAGGCAAATCGATGTCGTCTTCCTTCGCAGAGATTCGCTGTCTCTACCATTAGTTTAATAAGGTTAGGTTTATTATTCTAATTTTATTTGACATTACAGGATGTTCGAATAACAAAAATTAGTGATTAGTAATCTATAGGGTTTTGAACAGTTCATTATTGAGCTGAACACCTGATTTAATGTAACAATTTGATATAAATGTAATGATGAATTGATACAGATAAATACATATTGAAAAAAAACTTTGATTTGAATCATTATCGCAACAAGCCTTCACGTTCAGCGATTCATCCGAACTAATCGAAAATTTATTTTTTCACAGCTGGTACAGGTAACTTTTATAAGTCAAGATGTCCCCAAACCACTTTTACTATCAATTCCTAGCATGTACACTGTACAGATCAGGAGCTTTTTATTCATGTGTCGCAATTTAAAATCTGATCATTTTGATATTTCGGATTCCGGAACCGGCCAGTTTGTCCAGTCCACATGAGCAAAGTCACACTTACAAAAACTTTATCCCTCCTGAAACAAATCAGCAAGCCATCAGCATTTGATGGTCGTGACTGTCATTCTAATAACATTCCATTGAGATACCTATGATTGTAACGATTAATATTCTGTGACATTAAAAATGTTAAATTTTGCCTTAATATTTGCGCATATGAATATCTTCGAAGCAACGACCAACTTTCCTCGGCTGAGCTTTACATCACAATCTAGACGAACTGATGAATGTTTCTCTAGGCTTTGGAGAAATGTCAAATGACATTTTAACAGTTATCGTCCCTGGATGGTCCCCGAGGATTTTTATTGGTGCCGGTCACTGAACATCAGTTTGAATATTGTGGATTAAATGTTCAAATGTACTTACTCAGTTCACTTTAATGCTGAAATGGAACAATAAAAATAATCGTTAGTTTAGGAGCACATTTATTCTTGTTATAATTTGTTTATTTACAGAGAAGTTAGCCAATATGTAGGGGGAAGTGTTCCTATATGCGCATATTGGGTAATATGCGCATACAGCCGATTGACGATATGGCTGGAGATTCATCATATCTAATTAGTGCAGTTTGAGGGTAATACGCTTTTAACACATGGCATAAAAAAATTAAATTATTATATAAAGTCGAAAAAATTTAAAAATTCAAACAAGATTTTTGTCAGTTTTGTTATAATATATTGAACTTTAATTATTGTGCATACAGATTCTGTGAACACAAATTTTAGTGATTTTTCTTTCTTATTCATCTGGAAATCGGAAATTCAACAAATCGAAGCTTTTGGCAAAGTTGTAAATGATAAGATATTGGAATAAGAGACAGGTTCTGAATGCCCATATCAAGGTAGGTTAAATGCCTATATCAAGAAAAATAGAATAGTCTTATGAATTTTTAACTTTCTATCATTTAAACATGAAATCTGCGCTCAAATCACGATCTTACAGCGAAAAAAGAAGAACTTCCTACTGATCCGATAAAAATACAATATGAACAAAATATTACCCTGAAATATGGCCATATGGCATACTTAACTATGTTTTATGCAAAAGAACTAGTGATGTAAAAAATTTCACCAAAATTTCGGCCTCGACGTATGCTTAACATCCGTTTCTACTATTTTCAATTAGATAATATCAAAATATTGCAAGTGGTAATGAAATATAGCTAAAAACATAAATATGCGCATTTAGCCCGCCATTTTCGGAAATCGGCTATTTTGACTTCTTTTATTATAACATTATTTTCACAAAAACTGTAAGAGATTTTAACAGAAAAATTTCACTAACGTATATAAAACAGATGTCCGCTCATGTGCATATAGTTTTCAGACTCCTATCTTTTGGAGTATAGGAGAAAATGAGTGCTTTCCTTAATATGCGCATATAGCCTTCCTCTCCCCTACAATATGACCCATGAAAAAAATGCGCAAATCTGTCACCAAGGTTCATAAACACTTTTCTTGGTATCAACATTATTTAAAGCCTTTTTATTTATTCAGGAATGTAGATTAACATATAAACAAACAATAACTCGATTTTCCCATTTTCATCTTCAACTCCTCTCTCCAGATTCTCCATAAAATGTTGTCCCCTTGATTTGTGAGCTCAGCCAGGTGTAAGATAACTTCCTCTGCATGCAGGAATGCTTAAGCCGTAGTTTTTCCGCCGACGCTAGACTCTATCGTTGGAGATGATAGACTTTATGGTCGTTGCATTCAAGGGCGTTTACACAGCAATGGACACACGTAATTCCACTAATTTTGGTATCGTTCTACTCAGCAAACTTTCGCGCATCTAACCAGGTGAATTTTCTTCGATTTGTTGATAAAAATCAAAATGTAAAGTACTACGATAGAATTTATAAGAAAACTGTATTGACCGACAAGAATTACACTCGATACAAGTTGGCGTTTATTGGCTGATGATTTGGCTCTCCAGATCTAAATCGGGAACAAACCTTCGCAATATAAGCCTCTGACATTGAAGCCCACGTCTCAGAGATGGAAGCCTTCAGAGAATCGACACTTATGTGAGAGGATGCACAGTAGACTGAGTCGATTTGGCGTCATTTTTGAATTTATCAAACCCTAACAAGTTTTGTATTATTTCGAAACTCATTCATGATTTTTTGCAGAATTTTTAAGTTACGTTTATATGAGTGAATTTGAACTTTTATGTTTGTATGGGAAAATTGAATTGTACTAAAAATCAACATAATTTTTGTTCCTTCTGTGAGGCCGAGTGCGTTGATGGTTTTTGTGCCAATTTATAAATTCTCTAAAAGAAATTTCACACTGAACAACTGGTCACTATCGCCTTAAAGTAAACCTTGCAAATATAACGTATGTTGTTCTACTGCATTGTTTACGTCAATTGACAGATGAAAGTTATAGCTAATACACACACAAAAAGAAACTCTGAAAAAACTAAAAACAACCAAAAACAGACTGCTAAAAATTTTCGCATTTTTATGGGTCATGCTGTATGGCCATTAAGGTGGATCAAAAATTGGATTATGTTCCGGAATGAAAACCTTTATGCTTGAATCGTTTCTTGGATTCTCATTCGGTTATCTTTAAAATTTGTATGGTTACTACCATGCTTGTCCAACACCTCGCAAACAGAACAGAGCAGAGAACGAATTACACTTTTATCATTTCGGTTTCCGAGTGCACTGCTCAGCCGATCAACGTTCACTTATCTTTTTGCCGAGTGCGCCCGATTGCGGTTGCTCTGACGGTCGGGTGGACGTCGCTCGCTCTAAAGAAAAGAGAAGGAGCTGGCTAGAAAATTGTGCTCTAGCGACGCTGCTGTGCCGCTCAGTGTATCAAGCCAGAAAGATTTCAATGCAGGAATGTTTTCTTCAAAAAAGCCCTTATGCAGTGCGGAACAGTGCATCAGTTGAAGAGGTCCAATGTAGGTTTATGTATGAACTATTTTTGTACGTAGCCGGGCCGGGCACTTACTGGCAAATTATTTGAAAAACATGGTGAAAACCGGGCAAATAATCTGAAATTCTCCATTCCATAAACCGAGCAATATCCGGCCCAATCTGAGGAAATTCCAGACATTCATCTAGTGAAGAAAAACGACTTACATTTTTTTTTGTCGCAACACATCAGCAGTGTCAAATTTATGTTTAAAGCATACGAAGGAAAGTTTTGGTTTGATGTTTGATGAAATAAACTTTCACAAATCCAATTTTTGACAAACAATTTTAAACTGAATTCGATTTTTTTGTTTCATTTTCCAAATAATGTGGATGAAACTGGGCAAAATCCAAGTAGTTTTTTCACAATATCCGGGCATCCGCAAATTGCTGTTTACTTAGGTTTATGTGCTCTTGATATCGTACGTGGGAAGCATTAATTTACATAAGCAGCAATTCGAAAAGTTACATTCACTCAAATTATCCAAAAATCTTTGCCTTTTAAACAAACCGTGAACATTACGCAAGAATCTGGGACAAATTTAAGTAATAAAACTTCCAAACTTCCACAAATAGTAAAATTTAGGATTTATCTTCCTTAACCGCTACGCTTTTGATATTTTTCGACCGAAGAAAGCTATCGTAGCTAATCATTTGTCCTGGTGCAGAACATCATTCTAGAGGAACTCGCTTAGGAATGAAAAGATAGGTGTTTTGGGCAAAGTTGTTAATTTGCATACTTTGATATAAAATTTAAAGGCGAGAGATTTAAAAATAGCGCGATAATAACAATAACTTTTTGTAGTGCATTTTTCAAGTATTTTTTTTATTCAACCGTATCTTCTTGGGTTAAGATTGTAGAACTTTGATATGTTAAGCAAAGTTGTGTATTTTGTTGGGATAAATAACTTTGTAGAAGAAACTTAAGCTCTAATATGCTAAACAAGAAAGTTATGATTTATATCTCGCTATTGATGGACTTCTAAACTTTATATTCCATATAAAAATATGCGCTTTATTATACAGAACAATGTTGTCGAAAACACCAGCATTCTATCTTAACTACCTTTGGCGTTATTAATTTAGTTCCGTTAGATTTATGTTCTGCATTGTAAATTCTGACGCACTTCCAAACATCGATCCAGGCGCAACCGATGAAGACAAACCGATGAAGACAAACCGAGTTTTCTGTAAAGCTTCTCTTTCGCCCGAGTGCGAACGAATTTATCTGCACCGGGACGCACTTCATCAGTTTGCTTGCTTCTCTTGCCCACACTTGGGGGGACGCTTGGTCGCTCTGGAGGTAACGGAGCATTTTTTAAAGATTCTCCGTTTGGGAGAGCACAGCGAAAAAAATACACGCTCTTACTCTGAAAGGGCAAATCTGAGGAGCGATGCCAAGCATGGTTACTACCATTTTTATGAAGGGAAGGGGCTTCTAGCTTGGCAGGATCAATTCTTTTCCCTCAAAAATTTTCCATGATTAATCTCTTCAGAAGTTTCCGAGTCTTTGCGTGACAAACAGATATTACACGATTTTTGTATACGTATTTTTAAAATAAATAAATAATACAAAAAAATAATTAGAATAATATTCGGTGGACGCGGCTTGCCCATCGCTGCATAAATCGAGTATTGATTTTTCACCGCAAGTACCCACCAGCAAAATTTGGATTTTACGCAATGCGATACAGATCATGTTATTGAACTGCTGATGAACATGAACTGGTAAGCAGAGCTTGAAAATCTGAGTGTAGATGACGCGGTATCTACCTTCTACTGTCATATGTGGGAGACTTTACGAGCGCACACACCTCCTAGACGGTTGCGCCGACAAAAGACGTATTATCAACCTTGGTGAAACTCTGAACTTCGGAGAAGCCGCAACGTTGTTCGTAAAGCCCGCAAACGATACTTTCGAGACAAGACTGATGAAAACAAATTATTCCTCTCTAGATTAGAGATTGAATATTCGGCAACTCGTAACGTTAAACAGGATCGCTTCTTCTTTCTGGAAATATATCGATAGTCGTCGACTCGGAAATTCTATTCCTTCTTCAGTAACGTTTCAAGAACGGACATCGGAAAGCGTTAAGGATTCTGCTGGTTTGTTTGCCGAATTTTTCAGTAGCGTGTACAGCTCACTCTCTCCAGAGTGCACTAATGATTACTTTAGAACACTGCAAAACCGTGACATTAGACTCCCACAGCCCGTATTTTCAGACCAGGAGGTTCTAAAAGTATTGGTATCTATGGATTCTTCAAAAGGTTCGGGGCCTGATGGGATCCCAACGTCGTTGGTATCGAGAATTGCTGTATCACTTGCCACGCCACTTACCATGATTTTCAATCTATCGATATCGGAAGGTGTCTTTCCTGCTCTTTGGAAAATGGCATCTATTTCTCCATTTCACAAATCTGGAAACGCTCATCGTGTGGAAAATTACCGACCAATATCAATTATTTGCTGCTTCTCTAAAGTATTTGAAGTGCTGATGTACGAAAGGTTGTATACTGCAGCTGTCCCGTTACTCACGGAGGTCCAGCACGGCTTTGTCAAGAAAAGGTCAACGTTGACAAATTTAATGTGCTATGTCAGCAACATATAAGAAACTGCAAGTGTACTCAATATGCATTGACTTCGCCAAGGCCTTCGATAAAGTTCCACACAGAATCGTCATAGAAAAACTTACTCGTTACGGCTTTCCTGTATGGGTAACCAAACGGTTGTCGTCGTACCTGCTTTATCGTCGAGGTTTTATCAACATTCGTTGTACTCACTCAACTGTGTTCAACATGCCGTCTGGTTTACTGCAGGGCAGCCCCCTAGGACCGCTTATCTTCGTGCTGTTTATAAACGGTTTAGCAACGTGTCTTCAATCACCGAAACTACTGTTTGCTGATGATTTGAAAATCTATCGAATCATAGATTCAATAGTGGATTGCGCTGCGCTTCAAGATGACATCGACAGATTACTGGCGTGGTGCAATATACATGGAATGGAAGTCAATGACGGTAAGTGTAAGTGCATAAGCTTCTTCAGAAGTAGATCCTCAATCGTTTACGACTACGCTTTAAGAGGAAGCTCACTCGAAAGGGTAACCTCCATAAAAGATATTGGGGTTACTTTTGATCAAAAGCTCACTTTTTCCCAGCATGTCGCGACGACTACAGCCAAAGGCTTTGCTTTGCTCGGTTTTCTTCGTCGGAATACGTCAAGTTTTGAAGACCCGTACGCATTGAAAACTTTATTCTGCTCATTAGTACGCAGCGTCTTAGAATATGCGGTTCCAGTTTGGGCACCCTACCAATCCGTCCACAGCGACAGGATTGAAAGAATCCAGAAAAAAATTCTGCGGTACGCATTACGCCGTCTGCCATGGCAAGATCCCGTACGGCTACCTCCTTACTCTGAGAGGTGTGGCCTACTATCAATGACGCCTTTGAGTCAAAGAAGAAACTATCTGTAACGAATCTTCATCTACGATATTTTGACCAACGCTATTGACTGTCCCCAACTGCTCCAGAGTTTAAACCTCTACGCTCCAGCTCGACAATTACGCAATCAGTTGATTTTTTAGTTGCCAAGAAGCAGAACAGTATTTAGACAAAATCACCCTTTACACCGATGTTGTTAAGCTTTTAATGTTGTCTCGCACTTATTTGAATTTCATTTGTCTAAATCTTCGTTTAAAAGTTTGTTAAAGTATGAGAGAATAACGCAGGTTTGTGTTGGAATTGAGTTAAACATTGTTTATTTACTTCGTCAAGTCCTTATACAATAACTTGATCCTATAGCGATTATCATCTTGTCGCTTAAAACTAACTGATTCCCAAACTCAGAATCAGTTCTTAATTTCTATTGGATTCTGAGATATCCTCTCAGAATTAACTGCCAACACTGCTAGGTTACTCTGAACCACATGTTGTGTTGGCTAAGTTGATCGTGTATGATGACAACATTTGTATTGTTGTCATCATCATCGATGATCATTGGTTGTCAAAACGCTATTGTTCTCAGTATGCGAATTGACCGACCAAAAGAGAAAAAGAAACCAAAACAAACCAATGTGGTTTTGGTTTTTCCCAATGGAGGAGCAAAGTTGTTCCGCAACGGAATCGTCCGACGAATCTGGACAACAGGATCCGAAAATCGTAAGTATCAACAAAGTTCAATCCGTGGTGTAAACTAATTTTTAACTAACTTTAAGTTAGTTTTAATATTAAGTCTGAATGACAGTAGTCAAAGACTCAAACAAATAAATAAACATTTATTCAGTTATAAATTTTCAACCCTTCAGAGTGAGTACTATGCTCATGATTCTTAGGAATAAATAAAAGTAGTACATCGACGCGTTTCTAGAAAGTTTGTTTATTGATTTGTTTTCCTTAATTTCCAGTTAATGATCTCCAGCTTAAATGTCTGTTACCTCGCTCCATTGATAAGCTAACATTTCATTAAGAATGAATTGAAGAGATTGTCCTTCAAGCACTGTTGTACTTCAATACGATTTAAGGAATGTTACACCCAAAATTCAGCCTCTGTGCCAATGGCGTGTAGTCAATTACATAGCATCATTGGTACAAGAAGATAACGCGATCGGTGCTGATTCGATTTGCTCCCACCGGCATTAATCTCCCAAGTTAACCGAATTGCGTATGTCTGAAAGAAACAAAATAAAAACGCTTTCACGTCCCTCCCTATCGCATCACAAGACGAAGAAGGATGGAAATAAATACCGGCCAACACCAGGCAGCCAGCGAACCGAGCTCTGTGCGTGTGAATGTAGCAAAAGCAACAACAAAAACATCCTTCTAATTCAATCCCTTCAATCTACCGGCAAACAACCACGGCCGAGCTGTGCGTGTGTATGCAGTAAAAGCAACAACAAAAAAACATTCCATCAATTCAATTTGCCGGCAAACAACCACGGCTAAGCTGTGCGTGTGTATGTAGCAAAAGCAACAAGAATATATTCCTTCAATTTACCGGCAAACAAGCACCGGCCAAGCTGCCCGGCTTTAGCAGCTGTGTATATGTAGCGTGTGTTTGTAATAGCAGGCAGTAAGCAAAGCACAGTTCTCATTCAATGGGTTTCCCGTTTCCTCCACTCCCGTTCCCTTTCCCGTTTCCATCGCATGACAAATGAATACCTTGAAAGGAGGCCAAACGCCGGGAAGCCACTGTCGTGCGTTTCTTTTGTGATTGATCGGTGGCAGAATGCCTATGACAAATATCCCTCTTCCTGCATGAAGCTCAAATAGTTCACTGGTTAAGATGACGGTCTGGCAAGACCATTTAATTAGTGATTTGAGTTCGATTCTCCCTACGGGTGCTGTGGTTTATATTTTTATTTTCTTGTTTCTGGGATGAATTATCCAATAGGAACGAAATCCCATAAAATGTTTTTCTTGTTTTGCTTGAATGTAGTGGTCATGCATCATTTTAGTTGGGAGCCGAGTCCTTATGCCAGTTACGGTTTTTCAAAGATATCATCTTCGGCACAGTGCACATTTCAGCGCATTATCGGCACAGAGATGTGCTAAATAGGCATTGGATTTTTGCAACCTCTTCTATGGGTGTATTTGTCCATCAGCACAGATTTGGAAGCTACCATAATATGCTACATTTTTGCATGCCCACGCATGATGAGTATCTGCTGGAAGAACGGAAAATAAACTTAAAAAATTCCAACAACCGGAAAGCTAAGTGCAATCATCAAAACAGCTGAAAGCTGAACAGATTTGACCGTGCTGTTGTAGTGGAGTCAGATACGGTAAGTTCATTATTGCTATCATAGTTCCAAGTATCGTTGGCTTTGGCTTTTGTTAGACCACCTCTTTTCTGAACCCTGCCAACAGACAGAAGCTGACACATTTTGATTCGGAAGAAACAAGAGAAGGAAGAAGGTTTTCCAGTTTTCCACGCGGTAGGGTTGGTAATACCGGAGGTTTAAGTAATGACCAGTTTAGTTTTATAGGAAGTGGTAAGGGTGCTTCAAAACAATGCGAAGTTCTGAAAAACTCTTTACAATTTTAAACATTACATATAGTTTCACAAGTGAGAGCAGTGTATTGCGAAGGCAGATAAGGTTAGCGAAAACACAGATGGAGTGAAAATGCCCGCTAGAGAAGCTTAAAATTGGCATCGTTGCATGGAACTGGTAATTCTAAATTGAACGGGATAGAAATGATTTGTTCCTTTTGTAAAGCCGTTCAAGCTTCTATAGAAGAAAGAACGGAAATTAAATTAACCGTATACACAATACCGAATACAAGAGGGCAACAACAGCCTCCATCAAAATTTTGACCCAAAGCGTTTAAGAACAAATAAGAATAGAATTTTCTCATAATTTGTTCTCTCCTCTCGGCTTCCATCTGCAATAATTTTCGACTCACTGTCTGGAACACCGTGAAATTTTACCACTGGTTAACAAACTGCTGTGATAGAATTTTGCAACTTGACATAACTTTAAAGGACCTTAATCGTTATTCAGTTTTCTTAAAAAATAGATAATTATAATATCAAAAGAAGTGATTCAGAGATGTTTAAAGCTCAGCATTGATTTATAACGCCTTTGCACCGTCTTATAGAGCTAAAACTGTGACTTGGGATATTGAAATCCCTAGCCTCCTACGACAAATGGAACCGGCAAAGAGTGCATCTTGTTAGTAGCATAAATATGGCACACAGCCAGTGTGCTACTACTGGTGGAGCATGCTTTTACTAGTTGGTTGTCCCGTCCGTCGTCGTCTTCGTCTGAGCCATTTTCCGCAGCAGTTCAAAGCGATAAATGCAAGACGCACGCCATTGTGCAATGCCATTTGATGATGCAGTCGGGGAAGCATGGTTTTATTTCATTATTACCTAAACAACAATCTTCTCCGGTTATTTGCCATGTTTTTTCTTATTATTCCACCGAAGCACTGGTTAGGTGTGGCCAGTGTTGAAGACTTTCGAGGTCGTTCATTCTATGTTGCGAATTGTGTCAGAATTGGTGTAACGCGTTCTCGTTTGCAACCGGAAAATATGCTTTGGACACCGTGCATATTGCTCTACTTTGGCGAGTACAATTGATAATCTTCTAGCACATGACAGCTCAACAAGCAAGTATGAGGTATGAAGAGAAAAGGTTTTTCAGTATGACCTCAAATTCTGCTGTAAAAGACAAGCAACATAATATTGCTTACTGACACAGAGATAAGGAAAATTGAAAACTTAAGCTACTTACAATTGTGCCATGGTACTGTTTTATATCATTCAATATTGTTGAATAATCTTGTTATGGGAAATATTGTCTTTTATTTGTGCTTATTAAACCCAGTATCTAGAAAAAAAACCCCAGATTGTTGGTTAAAAACCACACTGGAAAAAATAATCGACTCAAATCGGTGAAATTGGGGGTTTTTAACACTAGAAAGACCGCACCAGTCAAACTGGCTGGTTGGACACTTTGTTTGTTGAATATCTTTTAAATACTTCGATTTAAAAATTCGCAAGAATACGACTTCTCAAGAATTTTGAAACTCTACAAAACTGCGTATTTTTTTTATTTCACAAGCTCTTTTAATAAGCGAGGATAAATTTCGCCATGGACACTTGGACCGTGCCCAGCCAAAATGACAGGCAAAATTCACAACCCTATAACTAAAACAAGATAACATGTTTTAGCTTGCTTTTGGTTTCATTTGCAATCTAAATTTAAGACAATGAGCCCTAGTTGATTTGGGCAAAAGTGTGTCATTCATTATAAAATTATTGATTTTCGATGCGAAGTCATGAAGATTTGTAGAAAAAGTTGTCGGATTGCCCGCTGTGTTGCGCTTCAAGCACTTGACTCCCACTTTTTTTTGGTCTGTTTTGTTGATCAACAATAATCAAATTTTCTTTCAGAATTTTGCGAAATTTCATCAAGATCTTTAAAAGTTATGTTAGATTGAAAACATGTACATTCGGTAATTGAATAATTTTATGTTTTATACTAAACTACCCAAGTAACACAGATTATGCCAACTAGCATTAGGAAGTTTTATTATGGTTTAATTATGGCATTTTTTTGTGCAGCTCGTTTTATGACGGTTTTATTATGGTCATGCAGAATGCTTATATTTTTTTTCGACCATATGTTTGCAGATGGTTTTGAAAACGCTAATAAAACTTTTATTGAACATACTGTTTTAGTTATTTTGAAAGAGTTATGAATGCTTTTTTAAAACTATAATAAAACACAAACTTAGAGGTTTGCTCCAAGCTTTCTTTTGCATGTTCTATAATAGCACTCAGTGCCTGATTATTAAACCGCCATAAAACTTAGTGACAGTTCTCGATCAAAACGTCAAAACAGGACACGCTCAGATTAGATAGCACATATTTGAATTGGAACTCCCATTTTTACACATTTTTGGTAAGTTATGCGTGTTGGTTTTGAGTTTAAATTAAAAAAAATACATCTTTGAAACTTGAAATCACCGAAAGTGGTATGAATATCTTTACAATATGAGTATTGAGTGAAAGGGCCCAAATAGTAGGAAAAAAAAGCTTGACGCCATCATTAATTCAAGATGGCGGCTTCCTCTTTTATTTTCAAAGCTGTAAATTACTGAAAATATCGTGAAACCTTCACAATATGGTTATAAGGTGAAAGTAATAAACGAGTAGAAGTCAAATTTCGTTGCCCGTCGCCATCTTAAATCCAAGATGGCGGCTACCACTCAACTTAAAAATACTGTAAATGACTGATAATCGCATAAAACCTATATTATAGGGGTATAAGTTAAAAGAAATCAACCGGTAGAAGTTGAATTACGCTATCTTACGCCATCTTGAAATCCAAGATGGCGGCTTCCGCTAAACTTTAAAATGTAGTGAATGACTTAAAATGACATGAAACCCAGATTGGTAGTGGGTGAAGGGGTTTACGAGTAGAAGTCGAATATTGCTATCTTACGCCATCTTGAAATCCAAGATGGCAGCTTTCTATAAACTTAAAAAATGCTCTAAATCATTGAATATCGCATGAAACCTCCAAAATATGGATATTTGTCAATTGGAAAAAGCTATAAAAAGTTTATTTTTGCATTCTGACGCAATCTTGAAATCCAGGATGGTGGCTTCAGCTGAACTTAAAAATACTGTAAATGAATGAAAATAGCATGAAACTCCCAAATATATTGTATTGGGTGCTAAGGCTAAATGATAGAAGTCAAATATCTCTTTTCGCGTTTCTCTAAAAATCTGTAAGTGACTGAAAATCCCACAAAAACTACCACAATACAGATCCCATTCGTTTTTGGCAACATTCGATTTTGGAAACATCGAATTTGGCACATGTGCCAAAATCAGACGGTTAACAGAAACAACATTACCTTATAGTTTTCGCTAGAATAAGACCAATACAATTTAGACATAATTGCATGATAGGAATAAAAGAATTACATAAATGGCAAAAAAAATCAAAAACTATAAACAAAACAAGAAAAGTTCTAAATGCATTAGAAACATAATGAAAAAAAAAGTGATTTAAAATGATCTAAATTGTTTTAAAATAGTAGTTTTAATGTAGTATTACGTGAAAAAAAGTTGTGTTCAAGTGATTTTCATTGCCATCTTGGATTCCAAGATGGCGTCGGAAAGAAAAAAATCGACATCTTCTAGCTTAGCCTTTTCATTCAATACTCGTATAGTGGTGGTTTAATGCGACTTTTTGTCAGCATTAAGCATTAAAAGTTGAGCGGATGCCGCCATCTTGGATTTCAAGATGGCGTCGGATAGCGAAATTCGACTTCTACTCGTTTAGCACTTTCACCCGATACCCATTTTGTTGGGGTTTCATGCGATTTCAAGTCATTTACACCATTTTAAAGTTGAGCGGAAGCCGCCATCTTGGATTTCAAGATGGCGTCAGACAACGAAATTTGACTTCAACTCATGATTTATTCCACGGGTCATTGAAAACCAATCCCTTTTCATTCAAAAAGTCTGTCCTCATTTACTGTACTAATGATTAAAAACTCAGAAATGAGGAACTCAACCTTAGCGTGTAATTGGTTTGCTTGCGAGAGAAACGTCAAATCGTAGCTTTTTTTGGGGTCATCATTAAACCATAATAAAACTATGAATTGACTCACGCCATGTTGGTTGCAAAATCGAAGGGTACAAAATGACGCCATGTTGATGAATTCACAATGCCAGCATTGGAAAATATTTTTTCAGGCCTTTTTTCCATCAATCCCATCATGATTGACCATTAGATTTGACGAGGCGCATTTATTTTAAGATACTATTTCATATACATTTTACCTAAAATCTTGACTGGCAGTAGAAAAGACGCTCATTATATGGGTGAAACATTGGTTTTTTTAGCTATTAATTTTACCAGATTCATATCTGAATAATGCAATCATCATTCATCAACCATTACGGTTGCTGGACAAAATAAAAAAAACTCCGAGAACTGACAGAACCGAAAAAAAACAAAAATTTCTAACATGTTTTATAATAGCTTTTTAAAAGCTTTGGTGACCAATATTGATGACTAACAATGATTGGTCATGATGACGTTCCTAGGATAGGGCCAAATAGCCTAATTTTGGCTTTATTAGAGTCCAGGTGATGTTATAGAATGTACTTTAGCTTTTTATGAAGATTAATGCTATTATCCAAACGACATTTTGCTGACCATAATAAAGCTAAAATTGTTACTTGGGTAGTATGAGTGAAATAGTTATGAATTGTGTACTCATTTATTCAAATTTGAAGACATAAGCAATGAAACTGAATGATTTAAATGATATTTCAACATGGGTGCCCGGAACAATTTTCATATGTTGGTTATCGACCATGGGTGCACGGTTTCACCGCAGTTTCTGCCTAAGTATGTGTTCTCATGCATTCTTAGCTTATTAGGTTCGACAAATTTCCAATGCAAGTTTATTTATAAGTATTCCGGCATCCAAGTATATACCTGGCCAGCTGGCAACTGATTGGACATTTTTATTATACAGTCAGTTATAAGAGGAAACACATCTTACCTGTCGACAATTTATGGGGTTCGAACCCAAAAGTTTTCTTGCCGATACCGGGAACCGAACCCAGTACGCCTGGCATACCAAGACCAAACTCGCACCAGCTTATCTGCTAGACCACATCGGCGCCAAGATATTTCAACATGGGTGCACGGAATAGCTGCAAAATCGACGTTGTAAATTATGTAGAGTGAAATAGTTTTCAACTTGCTTCAGAACACAAAATATTTTTGAGGAAGATATGATAGGTATTTGAAATACAATGTTGGCCAATTGAAAAACTATTAAGGAAAAACAAATGAACGTAAAATTTAACAATGCTGATTCATTATTTTTATTTTCACTATTTTCCGTCGCATGACATAATTTGATGCATATAATTCCTAAAATTCACTCGGTCCATGGTTCATGGACCGTTCTCCAATTTCTTGGATATTGATTCATATACTATCTTATCAGATAATATACGATTGCAAAAACCTGTTTTTTTTAAATAATTAATAAATAAATTTTATATTTCAAGATATAATTGAAATATTTCTTTTCCAGAAATGAAAAAAATGGAACTAAAAACAAAAATCGTTATGTCTCAAGACATGGTTTCGACTTTGGTTCAGTTAAGATTTGTCATAATGCTTTTTGAAAATTTGCAAAAAGTTCAATATTTGATGAAAATGCGGTGAATCCGTGCACTCATAGTGAAAAACCATGTATATAACACAAATTTTCTTTTGAATCTATTAAAGCCTTTATTCTTTACCATTAGCTTGCAAAAAAAGTTGATTTTGGATGAATGGCGGTGAATCCGTGCACACATGGTTAATTTCTTTACTTAAAGAAAAACTTTGCCTTAAAACCTACAATATCAGGTATATTTTATAAGCAACATGTTGAAAACTTCAGAGGGATGGGTGCTACAAAATATCTACTACGATAAAATAGGAGTGAAACCGTGCACCCATATTCAATATCCATAACCATCGTCATCTTTACCAAAATTAGGTGATTCCGTGCACCAATGGTAAAATTGTTTTTCCATTTTATAACATAAGTATTATAGAACAAGTAACAAAAAAAAAATTATTTTGACTGGTCACGGTCCGAATAGGTATATTTAAATTGCCTGTCCTTCTAGTGTTAAAAATGTGATTTAAACTATTAAAATTAGAATTTTGACAGCAGATAGTTGAAAAAATGGGGAACAATGAGATCATGTTAATTTTTTTCCCCGATATAGGTTAAACGCCATAACAGCAAAGGCAGGCGCACAATAGTCCGTCGTGCGTCGCGTTGATATTTAATTCTGGGGATATAATTTTACATTTGAGCCACCATAATGATGCATCGCGTCAGTGAAGGCGTTGTACTAAAACGCAAAATTGTTCTAAATACGGCTTAATTACTTTTGACATAATGATGAATTCGAGAGTTTGTTTTGATTAGGTCGTATGAGCCAACATAAACAAAATTGAGTTATTCACTGCAAACGATTGAAAAACATGTATTTTTAGTAAGGTAGAAATTTGTTTTCATGTGAGACTAGGTATATGTCCAAGCAATCGGAATTCTCTTGAAAAGGTTTCATAGAAGCTTAATCAGCTCTCATTTTTGTCTGAAGAGAATGCTTATCAGCCCAAAATATAAGTTCTTAAAGCTACTTTGAAATTCGTTTAGGTGGCTGAAGAGAATGCTATTCAGCTTCTAAAAGAATATCAAAAAATGATAGTAGTTGCATTACAAGCGCTTAGATGTTCCGTAAACAATAATTTAACCCTTCAAAAGGCGATGGAAGTTACTGAGTGACTTTTACTTTTCAAGTTTCTTCGTGCAATACATTTTTGTAATGTGTGTTCATTTTTACGTCGGCGGACTTATAAACTTTCCACAGCCTAGTTAGAAGCGGCGGAATTCGCTCTCAGATTACCAACAAAACACGCTAGCCATTTCGGTGTTATGACGTGTGAAAATTTAAAGTATCGTCACCCGATCAGGAGGGAAAAACAAAATTATATCAAAATGAGATATTTTGATACTTATTGTTTTCTATCTAAATGAGTTATAATTCAGTACTCGTAGGATGTTAAAATATCTCAAATTATATCAAAAAATCTATACGATTATAGCTAAATTATATCAGTTTTTGATATGCTCCTATCAAGATTATATCTCCTTCAGATAGCATAGTTTGATATTGGACAGAACAAATTATATCAAAATTATAACTTATCAAGATATGAGGGCTTCGAGAAAATTTTCTAGTGGTAGGTCAATAAACCACATTATTTGATAAAACCATGCCCCATTTTTGGTTTCCCAAAAATTTGATTCAATTTTATGAATCTGTTGAGCGAAACTCGTTAATGTAAGGTTTGAGTCGTTGACTTCGATGTCCGTGGTTCAGAAAAAGTTGTACGTATATCAAAATAAGATATAATCGTTTTACTTTAGAACAATCCGAAAAAAAATCTTGATCATTGAAAATGAGCTCAACCCCATTCAAGTCTGTCAATCAGAATAAGATATAATTCAGATTGAAGAAACTTAAAATCGAACATTTGGAATACTTAATTATAACTGAATCAGATGTAAATATCTTGGTGAGATACGCTTGAGGTATTATTTTGATATGCTCTCCTGATCGGGCAGTTTTGGGAAAAGTCGATATTTAATAACTGGCAATTTGTTCCAGCCTTATTATCTTTCGTTGAATCAAAGTTTCAGATCTTATCGAGATATTCTTGTTTCAGAGATACAACGCTTTTAAAAAGGTAAATTCTTCTTTTTTCAATTTTCAGGAATTTGAATATGTGTAGCTGATAATTGAGAACACGACACTCTCTCGGAAGAGAAGCTGTTCCGGGTCGGCATTCTCCCTCCACCGTCTTTACTACACGCAGACAAATAACGGCTGAGCTGCCTTCTCGTGAGCGATCCTCAGTCAGCCAACGGTATTCATTGGGACAGGACACGAGTCGCCCGTTCAGCTGGCAGAATACCAAGCTAAGTTTGCACAGAATAGATAAGATCACAGCTTCTTCTGACATCATTCAAGAAGGTACCGTAAACTGGGGGAACTCTGATCACTTTTTTCATTCATTTTAGAATATTTTGGAAAGGGTTGCTTTCTCGTAATACCTAAAAGCTTTAAAACCCTTACTGAGGTGAGGAGTTTTAATCATGATCATGGATTGCAGTAAACTCAAACGATATTTGTAGTCATAATTAAATGTATGTTACAAAACCTGATTTCGAGTTTCGGGGTAACTTTGTTCACTATGGTTTTTACGTATCTCAACGTCTTCAAATGTATTGTTTTGATGCCATTAAGCATAGAAGGCTCAAAACATCGATAACAGTAATTTTTTGTTTGGACTCAATTGAATTTTTCAACGTTTTCTTTCAAAAACAAATATTCTCGAAAGATGGACAATGTTGCTGCATACATTCAGGGGCAAAAATTTTAAACGTTTCTCAATATTTTTTGGCCTCGAAAACAAATAAAATTTAACCTTCTTGCAATTTCCTAAGTCCTCGTACTGTTCCCACGTTTTTTTTTCTTCAAACTTTACATTTGAAAGGGTTTTAAGCCATTTTCCTATACAGGCTTTTCAATGGAAAATTACCGTTTTTTCCAATATCAGAAAATTATCATCAAATGACCATAAAAATAACACTTAAACTTAACCTGAGCCCAGAAAAACAGTTGAACTTTCACATAAAACAAAACATTCGCTCCTAAATGCTTAAATTTGATCAGGAGAGATGTTTGTTTGTGAGCCTTCAAAAAACCAGATATTTTAAGATTTTAAAATTATATTTTAAGTTATATAAAAAATCTCCTAACAAAAGCCAAACTTAGCTTATTTGTAACTCAATTTACAGGCTTTCAAACGTAGTAAACAATTTTCAGATATTTTAAGTTTATACTTAGTTAATGATGATTATCTGAAAAAATTTCATGTTGATCAAAGTTACCCCGCTGATCAAAGTTCCCCCAGTTTACGGTATATGAGTATTTTATATTGAATAAATGAACCTGTATATAAGAGAAGTGACATCTGAAACACAAAATTCCAATCGAGCAAAAGAACTGTCAAAATCGATTCCAATCGATCCGAGCATTTTGTCGCAGAGCTTTTACCTTTCTTATTGAAAACTCAACCAAGGAAGGTATTGTGATTGTTGTTATAGTTCAAATAAAAAATTTTTTAGCTGGTCATATAAATTTATGATTAGGTGCAACTTTTGTCGATGCTTTGGTGAATCGTGTTTCTAGTTAGAAAACTAACTGATTATTAACGAAATTCAAGTCGTTCATACCGTTTATCGCGATCCTTCGGGCATCGAGTTCAATGTTGTTTTGTTGGATTGAAGGAGCGTTCACTTTAGAGCTTGAACATTTGAGCCAGAAAACAGTGCTGGGGATTTTTTGTCCAAGATTTCGGCGATGTTGCCACATATTTTATTTTAAGAGGGATCAGATGTCGCTTCTCTTATATGAAGGTTCACTATATTGAATATTTTTACTCATCAACAACTTGGTTAGAGACGGCGAAACGATTCGGATAATTTTTAAAGAGTATCAAAGATTCAATGAGGTTTTAACTATCTTCTTTGAAAAAAAAATCAAATTACGCGTTTTCTGCAGATTTGGGTAAAATTATCAAAAGAAAACTTCAATAGCTCTCACAATTCATAATCACTTGCGATCTTCGAAAAAAATGATTGTAAAGTTAAAACATTTATATTTAAGTTAAAATATTTTTGATGAATATTTGGATTAGCGCTTCAAAAATCATTCAAAATTCGCTTGTAAAGGGTGATACGGTCAAAATTTGTCAATATCAACTTGACGTATTTCTTTCAATTTTTCATTTAAAAAACCTGAACACCCCTCATTTTGAAGGTGTGTGTGGGTAGAATGTTGCTCCTATTTTGATTTTGGAATTCACTCTTCAGTTGTCAAAATGCCGTCCAAAGAAGAAGAGCAGCGTATCAAAATTTTGCTCGCGCATCGCGAAAATCCGAGCTACTCGCACGCAAAGCTGGCAAAATCGCTAAAAGTTGCCAAATCAACCGTTACAAATGTAATTAAAGTGTTTAAGGAACGTTTGTCGACAGCCAGGAAGTCTTGATCGTTGGGAAATCGAAAACCGTAAGCCGTTGAGTCGACAAAGAGAGTTGCCGGTAGTTTCAAGCGAAACCCTAACCTCTCTCTCCGAGATTCCGCAAATAAGCTGGGTGTATCGTCTACAACCGTACATCGAGCCAAAAAAACGAGCCGGACTATCGACAAACTACAAATCGCGATGATAAACAAAATACGACGGAGGCTGTACACGACGATGCTGACGAAGTTTGACTGCGTGATAATGGACGACGAAACCTACGTCAAAGCCGACTACAAGCAGCTTCCGGGACAGGAGTTTTATACGGCAAAAGGAAGGGGGAAGGTAGCAGATATTTTCAAGCACATAAAACTGTCAAAGTTCGCGAAGAAATATCTGGTTTGGCAAGCCATCTGTAGCTGTGGCTTGAAAAGCAGCATTTTCATAGCATCCGGGACTTTCAACCAAGAAATTTACGTGAAAAAGTGTTTGAATAAACGTCTGGTGCCTTTCTTGTAGAAACACGGTTGCTCCGTACTGTTTTGGCCTGATTTGGCATCTTGCTATTACGTTTAAAAGGCCATGGAGTGGTACGCCGCCAACAACGTGCAGGTGGTTCCCAAGGACAAGAACCCTCCCAACACGCCAGAGCTCCGCTCAATTGAGAAATATTGGGCTATTGTCAAGCGGAACCTAAAGAAGACCAAAAAAACTGCTAAGGACGAGCAGCATTTCAATGCAAACTGGCTTTCTGCGGCGAAGAAGGTGGAAAAGTTGGCTTTACAAAATCTGATGGCAGGGGTTAAGCGTAAGGCCCGGCAATTCGGATTTGGAAAAGCGGAAGCCTAAATTAAAAATTTTCCTGAATTTTATACTAATTAAACTTGAAAAAGAAATTTAATTTGATTTTTTTTATAAACGATTTCACCGATTTACACGCGTTTTCCCTTGACCAAATTTTGACCGTATCACCCTTTATATTCTTTGCACCTCGGAAAATGTGAATGTTGTTGCATTGCGATAATCGATCGCTTCGATGATAAAAAATTGAAATAAAACATTCCAAAAGATATGGAAAGAAATTCATTCAGTTTAAGGCTAGAGTGACGATGAACATGCACTAAGTTTCTATTGAGTTGTGAACGAAACATTTTCATAATGCATTACTGAAACATGTAATTTTCCGTTAAAATCAATAAAATTCAGGTAAAATTCCAAGAATCAGGGAAAAATTATTGCTCGATGGGCATCAAATATCAGGTAAATTCTGAAAAATGAAGCACATTAGTATCTCTCTTTGTGCGTGTTGTTAAAATTGAGAGGAAGATTTTGAATTGTTTGACAAAAAAACACTATTTAAGATTCAGGAAAAGTTTTGCAGTCTGATTTCATCTGAATTTGCAGTCAACTCTCTCATCAATGTCTCAATGATATTGATTTCAATGGAAGCGAGATGCTCGATTGAATCAAATGATTTTGGACTTGACAACTTGAATGAGCTTATACTTTGCATAGAAATAATATCCTACAGTGCATCGTTGATAATATACAATCTGATAAAGTCGACGAAACATCAATGGGTACCTTTGATTCATAAAATTTTCCATCCGACATCACACGACACCCGCATTACCGATAGAGTACATGTAGAGGGAGAAAAGTGAGGGAGGCCCGTGTTCCAGTTTTGCCGAGCGTTGACGTCTTCAAGTGCCTCCCTGTATGGGCTTCCAACAATCTCAAGCAGTGATGTGATTAGTTAGTTCACTGTTACAAATTACAGGTGGTCCCGGTTGGCCAATGGTCACGGTTCGCTAAACTTTGCCAACTGGCCGACTTTGGGCCGCCACGTGTGTTTGTTAATAGCTACGGACTGTCTGAACTGCAAAAAGCTGGTAAATGATCCTCCATTATCAACCATTTCAGATGTCGGTCAATCATATGCACATCCGGTGCACACAAGTCCATGGCGGGCTCCAAAATGGTCACCGAGAGTGGCAGGAGAGAGCGTTTACCGCATTGCCACTGATATGGTCGTGAACTGCATCGGGCATCTGGGGATAAACCAGAGTGATTTCCAATTTACCAAATCCGGCCCGGTCGGACTGCAAGTGAGATTGTGTGAAACACGCCATGCCTGAGTCCATGTGACTTTGCGGTCCAGGTATGGAAGAGAGTTCAACGACTTCGATCGCTCATCAGCGACTGCTGCTGCCATCATCGGGGAGACAATCGAAAGAAAACGCTTCGATGCAATTGTCTACATCCATTTGAAGAGTTATATCACCAACATGGGAAAAATTTGAATATCACACCTGTCTGTCTGTTTCGGAAATTGATGGCCACTATGGTAATGCCGGAAACCTCTGATCGAACAAATACACTCAATTACCGGATAATTTCGACCATCCGGATTGTTTCATCGGTTTAGCTCTCTTCCAAGCATATCGCTTTGTGGCGATCATCCCAGCAATGAAAACATCAACAGCGTTGGAGATATTCGGTACCAGAGCCAAAATATCGAGGCCCTTGCTACGATTGAACAGAGTGCAAGCCATATTCAAATCGATCGAGGGAGAAAGTCTTCTCGGACCTTGGCAACTTTAGCCATTCTTGGGGGCATAATGTTTTCTTTCTGCTGCACGATGGTCCATTTGTTGCCAGCTCTTTCATGACTTTACTCTTGAAGATGACGTACCATCTGAACTGTTTTGTTTTACGTAACCTCAGATGGTTGGTTTGAAATTGATTTGAAAACGACATTATTAAGACGAGATGATTCTTTCTATGCATAACCGAGAGTGGCCACCCGATAAAATTACTCATACAAATTACCAAATAACAATTTAAACCTAATGAAGCTCTGTAGAAAATGGGGGCGCCTTATGAAACAATAAAGAAGCCAGCGTTATTTTAAAACGACTTTCATTGGACACTCTAAACCAGTGGTTTTCAAAGTGGTCCCTACCGCTCCCAGAGGGACACTGAAGACTTCCAAGGGGGCGGTGAGCCTAATTTTGAAATTTGGGGGGCGTTGAAAAGGCTCAGGGGGGCAGTGAGGTTATAGAAATAAATGTACCGATTTTTAATCATATTGATATTATAGGTCACAGCTCAAAGTGTAATCAGTGGAAAACTAAATAAACGCTTTATTTAAGCCCTGTTGAAGACTGTCAAAACTTATGTTCCTATGAATCTGCAGAAAGCTTTAAAAAGTATAGACAATGTTAATATTAAAAAATGATAAAATTTCTGAAAATCTGTTATTCGAGTTTATGAAGCAGAATAAAGTTATTTTTAATAAATAGTTATATAACATCAACATCAAATTTCTTCTTCTTTAAATAAAATTCTTAACGTAAAACACAGAATAATTCTATTGAAAAAATGTTAGTAAAATAATTTTCTAGAAACTAAAAAAATCGAAATATACATCAGTTTTCGAATTTTCGTATAATTTTCAATTATTTTCAAACCAAGCTTTGAGGGCATATAATTTTTTGGGTACCACGTAATCAATTTCAAGCTTTATCATTTATTTGGTAATCAAAAAAAAAAAATCTGTGACACGTTGTATAAATTTTTTATTAATATTTCAGACCTGTAGATTTCGTCCTTTAAAATTACATACCTACTTGAACATAATTTAGTGTGTTAGTGTGTTTATTTTAGAAGCATATAACATATGTTTTAAATTCAATAATGAAACTCTTTTCTACAAAATTGAACAATCTTCGACTCAAAATTTAAATTTTATAGATTTTCTCTAGCCTAAATTTGGCATTCTATTTCGCAAAACTCCGAAAAAGAATGCTAAATTTTGGTTTTTCTCGGCTTAGCTTTCTTCGCGGTCTTTAAAGAAATAAATTTAAAATCTAGCAAATACGACAATATGATAATTTCAATAGTTTTTAAGCATTTATTGTGTAACTTATCAATTTGTAAGTCATCTTAACACATTAAAGGTCGCCAAGAAATATTCGACGAAAAATATCAAATTTCGGCATTTGATAACCCAGAACTCACTGAGTCAAATTCTACAAATTAAGTATCATTCAGTTACTCAAAGTGCTGTGTTTAATTTTGTGCACAAACTTTACCATTATTAAATTTATAACATTTGAGTTAAGGTCCTAAGTGTAGCACACTTACATCAAGTGAAAAACGAGAAATCTCGTATTTGGTCCGCAATGTGTATAAATAAGTATTTGAACAAATTCAAAAAATATTGTTTTCACTAAATTCACATTTCAAAATGCACTTATTGCTTAAAATAAAATAGAAAAAAAAAATTATATTCTTTCAAATCAAAAACAAATTTCATGAAGATGATAATCCAACTATAATCGAAACCAAAAAAAGGCTTATAATATGTATTTTGCGTAATTTGAGGGATTTTTAAGCCCTGTTCTACACACAAAAAATTACGATATATTCTGCAAACGTAAGTTGTTCGACATTTTCAACGGTTAACCCTGGATTAAACTTCCCCTGAAACAGAACTTGAAAAGTCTTATTTGGTCAATAACTCAAAAACGTATCACAACTAATGGTTGAAAGAAGAAGATCCAACTGTACTTGTCGTGAAAACCCCTATTGAACTGTTTTATTCCGATTCCCCCGGTTTTTACAGCCAAAATTTTCATCATGGTGGCAAGGTTGCCGAAATTACAAAAAATTCAGTAATTTCTCAGAATTTTAAGCAAATTTCCATCACAGAATCTGTGTCATTTTGAAATATTAACAGATTTTACAGAATTTTAGAATTTTGAATGGATTTCCAAAATTTGAATTTTGTTGGTCAATACCAAATAAGATTTCTTACTTTGAATTAGATAAATATGATTAGATCAGAGTGAAGAGAGATCAGAGTAATGGTAAAACGACAATAATCGAAACAAAAAAAAATGATTCTACCCAACTAAAATATGAAAAAGACCCAATTTATCATGAACTTTCTATACAATTCAAGCAAGTAGCATCACAGAAAACTAGCACAGAACTTGTGGGTAGAATCACAGAAAGTCAGAATTTTTTTCTCAAAAACACAGAATTTTTTTCGGCAACCATAGTGGGGGAATCGAAATAAACACAGTTTCAAAAGGACCACAACAACTAGACCAAATTTGTTTTCTTCTTTCAACCATTTCCTATCGATTTCACTATGTTACAAAATCTAGTTCAGTCACGTTGATTTTGATAAGATTTTTCACTTTCATTTTCACGAGAAGTGAAAACGGGCCTTTAGTGGCTATTTTCTTACAAAAACTGCTTGGGGGCGTTGAGCTCGGAAACTCAGTAAAAGGGGGGCGGTTTGTGGGAAAAGTTTGAAAACCACTGCTCTAAACCCTTAGATCTTTCGAAAACGGGCACTGTCTAGAAACTGGGCACATTTTTTATTTGGAAAATACCAAAATATTGGAAAGAGTTACTGGATACAATGCCCAGATAACCAGAAATCGTAAAGTAGTGTTCATTGTAGATTGTATAAGCATCCAGTCTAGATTGGAATTTTATAAACATCATGTTGTAGCTAAACCAAATTATATTTTATCGTTTATGGTTTGTATACATTATATACGATAACATTTTGTTAATCGTACAGAAAGATCAATAAAGTTGTTTTGAATCGCAGTAGAATTGTGTAAAAGTCAATGTTTAATCCCACTGTACAATTAAGCAATCTTTCATGCTTGCCATCTATGATGACATATTATTTCCATGAAAGGTCGTACAGTAATTGTAAGAACATCGTATAATGGAATTTGAACAATCTATTCGAACTTGTCATTCAAAGTCGCTTGTTGAGAAAAAACTAAATCGGTAAATAATTGTTATTAATGCAATTCCTATGCTAAGTAATATCGTAACCATCTTATGTCAACAATTGCTATAATTGGAAATCCTTGACGAATTTTGTTGCAAAAATGAAGGCAGTTTTAATTAAGAAAAAAATTATAAAAATGAAAAAAGTGGCACATACAGTCGGCGCACACAGGGGTAAATGCATCTAATAAGTGTTAAAAATTATTTGCGGACAAACGGTAAACGGTAGACATTTGATGTCTTCGCAACATTTTTATATTTTTTGATGATCTATCAAATTCTTGAAAGAAAAAAAGTGATTTTTCAAACTGGAAGGGAGATAAAAAAAATATTTCTTGAAACAATTAGTTTAGAGACTTGATGTCTTCACAAAAGTTGTAATTATTTTAAGCAACTTGTCTTAAAAGTTACGAGCATTTTAAAAATAACGAGCATTTTGACAGGTAATTTTGAGTTTTTATTTATTATATTTTTAAGTATACGATTTACAAACTTGGTAGATTTGAGAAAGTTGTTCAAATGGTTTAAACACACAATTTTGTTGAACATTTCAAATACATACTTCAACTAAGAAAGGAGATATACTACAAAATATCTAAAATAATGCCTTTTTTCAGTAAGTTATAACCTTAAGAGTTCGGACGAGTTCGTATATCTTTTTGAGTGGGTTTTGTTGGTCAAGTTATTGGCTTTCCACTGATATATAAATTTACCATTAGTTTTAATAAGGTTTTTTTTACAAACTAGCAATCAAAAATGAGCTTTTTCCTCTAAAAACAGGAAAAATTGAGGGTTTTTTTCTTCGAATTTTTATTTTTCTCGTTATTTTCAAAATGCTCGTAACTTTTATGATTTTCATGCGATCTTGATGGTGTCTTCAACAAAGTTGCTTAAAATAATTACAACTTTTGTGAAGACATCAAGTCTCTAAACTAATTATTTCAAGAAAATTTTTTTTTATCTCCCTTCCAGGTGGAAAAATCACTTTTTTCTTTCAAGAATTTGATAGATCATCAAAAAATATAAAAATGTTGCGAAGACATCAAATGTCTGCCGTTTTTCGTTTGTCCGTGAATAATTTTGATCGCTTATTAGGTACATTTACCCCTCTGTGCGGCGTTTGCAAAAACACAGGCGACGCTTCAAAAAATCCGGTTCTGTGATAAACGATTCCATAAAATCAGATGCTGCTTCTAAGACATCTCCGACAGAAAACAGATTCACTGTTGTCCCACGAAGTGTCCCATGGCATCTATGTATTGCAGATTGTCGAATCGTTTACAAGTACAGTAAATAGCTAGCTAAGATCGCAAAGCGCTGAATACAATTCTTGATTGTAATAGAATCGTCCGTTTAATGTTGTATATCAAAAAACAGCATCTTTAAATAGATTTGGAGTCCGAAATGATACAGTGGTATTTTATACGATCAACTGATTTTTAAACGGAACTTTCAACTGTACATGCACAAATTGGCTTGTTTGTATCAACATGAAATGGCTCCGAGGAAATATCGAAGGACAGGGATCGGAACGTTGTGAGTTCGAGACTGAGCGAAAAGAGACACATAAAGTTGTATATGGTTCAATTTTTTTTCGCAGTAAACATTAAATTCTATTGTATTTATGTCCACGGCGTTTTATAGTAAAATCGTAATGAGGGAAAAATATAATTGCTTTGGGCTACAGTAACAATAAATTGTATTAAATGGTGAAGAAAGTTGTACAAACCTCAGGCTACCCGCAAAAGGAAGTTGTAATCAAATTGTAGACAGGCAATAGAAAGTTGTAAGTTGTACAAGCCTGAGATTTTTTGCAAAGCAAAGTTGCTATCGAATTGTTGAAGACGCAATTCAAAGTTTTATATTTTCAAGGTAAGCAAAATTTGGTCCGTATATTGCCTCCACTTTGGTTCGTACAGGCTCATAGATTTAGAATATTCTATACAACTTTTTTCAGATTGTACAAAAGTGTGTATATCTCAGAAACAACTGAAATATATAGATCAAAATGTTCACTGGGTGCTAGAATAACTGCTGAAACATTTTAGGGGAAAGGTTTCCTAAATGGGCCTATCGGGTTAAATGACCCTACGGCTGTTTGATGAAATGGTTGACTAGACAGCTTATCTGACCAATGCATTTTGAGGGTGATACGCTTAGAACATAAGGCAAGAAAGAATTTTATGAATTTACAAACTCAAAAAAATTTAAAAAATCATACAAAGTTTTGATACATTTTGATGTAATATTTCGACTTTAAAAAATTATACGTAAAGAAGCTTAAAACAAAAACTAGGATGGTTTTTGTTTTTTACTCAAATGAACTTAAGAAATTTAACATATTTCACCTTTTGTGGAGTTTTAATAATGATTATATAGTGGAATAATAGAGTGTTTTTGTATGCCCCCATCATGTTTGTAAAATTCCTCCATTCTAAAATAACAGGTTAAATAGAATAAATAAATGATTTTTATCAATGAACCTTCAAATCTAAGCTCTGATAACATCTTAAGAGAGAATTGAAGATCTAAACACAGATTTGATAAAGTTTTTCTCATGGATGAACTGCCTCCATAGTATGGTCCTTTTGTTTTATTCCATAAAATTATAATATACATAGATTTCTATAAAAATTCAGCTTTGTCGTACGGAAATTATTACTTTCTAGCAGTTTCAATGAAATTATACGGAAATATTGCCCAAAAAAACAGAAATTTTGATCAAAACATAAATAGGCGCATTTAGCCCGCACGGTTTGAGGTTCGGCATTCTAGACAACACTAATAATTAAATCATTTTCTTGGAAACAGAAGAAAATTTCAACATAAAAATTACTCCAATGTATAGAAAACAGATGCCTGCACACGTGTATATAGTTTCCCGATCAGAAGGGAAAAACAAAATTGTATCAAAATGAGATATTTTGATAGATTTTTTTTTCTATCCGAATGAGTTATAATTCAGTACTCGTAGGATGTTAAAATATCTCAAATTATATCAAAAAATCTATACGATGATAGCTAAATTATATCAGTTTTTGATATGCTCCTATCAAGATTATATCTCGTTCAGATAGCATAGTTTGATATTTGGCAGGACAAATCCTATCAAAATTATAACTTATCAAGATATGAATGCTTCGAGAAAATTTTCTAGTGGAATGTCAGTAACCCACACCATTTGCTTTAGGCATGCTCCATTTTTGGTTTCCCAAAAATTCGATTCAATTTTATGAATCTGTTAAGCGAAACTCATTAAAGTACAGTTTGGGCCGTTGACTTCGATGTCCGTGTTTCAGAAAAAGTTGCACGTATATCAAAATTAGATATAATCATTTTATTTTAGGACAATCCGAAAAACATCTTTATCATTGAAAATGAGCTTAACGCCATTCAAGTCTGTCAATCAGAATTAGATATAATTCAGATTGGAGAACCTTTAAATCAAAATGTTTGAGTAATTAATTATAACTGAATCAGATGTAAATATCTTGGTGAGATACGTTTAAGTTATTATTTTGATATGCTCTCCTGATCGGGTTTTTTACACATATTCAATGTGATATTTGATTAAATCAGTGTTCTGCTTAATAGGCGCATATAGCCCGCTCCTCCCCTACATCAAATTGGAGTTGACGATAATGTCATTAATAGACAGAGAGACTTGTTAAATTTTAAGACAGCATACAACCCCATCCCGATCAGGAGGGAAGAACAAAATTATATCAAGATGAGATATTTTGATACTAATTTTTTTCTATCTAAATGTGTTATAATTCAGTACTCGTAGGATGTTAAAATATCTCAAATTATATCAAACAATCTATACGATCAGAGCTAAATTATATCAGTTTTTGATATGCTCCTATCAAGATTATATCTGGTTCAGATAGTATAGTTTGATATTAGGCAGAACAAATTCTATCAAAATTATAACTTATCAAGATACGAATGCTTCGAGAAAAATTTCTAGTGGAATGTCAGGAACCCACACTATTTGCTTAAGTCGTGCTCCATTTTTGGTATCCCAAAAATTGGATTCAATTTTATGAATCTGCTGAGCGAAACTCATTAAAGTACGGTTTGGGCCGTTAACTTCGATGTCCGTGTTTCATGGAAAGTTACATGCATATCAAAATAAGATACTGTTATAATATCTTATAACAATTTGAAACAAATTCTTTATCGTTGAAAGTGAGTTCAATCCTATTCAAGAATGCCAATCAAAATCAGTTATAACCAAGATTCGAAAAACTAAGAGTCGTAAATTATAAGAACAATATTCTAACTGAAAAAGATATAAATATCTCGTTTAGATATGTTTAAGTTCTTATTTTGATATGCTCTTCTGATCGGGATAATAGCAAATTTGACACAGACACTGACAAACAAATGTAAAACAATAAATACTGCGTGAAATCTTAAGGAAATGAACCCAAGAAATGCAAGAATCTTGTGCAGAATAAGATGTTTTACCCACATATAGCGAAACGAGTTTTAATTTTGTATGAAAATATGTACGGAGCATAAACATTGAATAATTTCCAGAGATGCAATATATATAGGTGTGAAAAGTATAATTTTGAATGATGAACGGATGATTCCTTTGTTTCTGCACTACATTTTATGTGAACAAACCATGAATATTTCCAGCATCTCTGGCTGATTAAGTTTAAGCTGTTTAACTGTAAACTTGTTTGTATAGCCTTTAATTTAAATAAACTTGGCCAAAATATTTCATGAAGCTATTAAACGCTAACAAGCAAAAGCTTACATTTTTTAATATCCACTAAATTTTTCGAATTTGAAAGTCATTGACAGAAAAGTGTTCCATTTTTTGGTTTTTTGGAGACTGCTTAAAAGTTAAAGTTCTGAGGATTACAAACTGTCTGGCCAAATTTTATCCACCTCTTGGAAAGAATGGATTCAATCATGATCTTTCTTCAGTCACGAGAATACGTTTACTTGAAGCATTTCATGGGTGTATAAGAAATGTTAATTCTAATCTGTATAAACTTCAAGGGATGGCCCAAATTATATACTTATACGCGTTTTATGAATATTGTTAAATACTTAAAAAATAATAACGAAGTTTTGTAACGCCCATCCGGGATTTTTCGTGCTACTAATTTTGTTACTTTGAATATTCTTCTTCTAATTCATAGCATCAATCAGAGATAAACTGTGCGGCTTCTATCACAGCGGTTATTAAACCCAATCGGAATCCGATGAAGCCTATGAGGTGCTTGGAATTCTACTGTTCGCTTAAATTGCACTTCAGAAACCGGTGATTTTCATCAAGTTTCTTCCACATAATTCATCGAACTCACCATAACACAGTCTGCTGTTACCCATCTATGATATTATGTTCAAAGTACCCGCGCGTACGTCATGTTGCAATACACCAACCACAAATGGGGAATCCATCGCCAGAAGAAGTAAGTAGGTACACTTTCGATTTCTGATTGCGACATTCGTGTTTAGCAAAATGTGAAACAACCCGAAAGCCGGCGCGATCTTGTTGGTATAAGTTGTTGGCAGATGGCCGCAAAACACCATTGAAATGGATGTGAGCTCATCCGGAGGAATCTCTCCCGGACGAGAGTTTCTTGTCGTCAGCAGAGGTAGGTGAAGATTTCCCCCTTCCATCGATCGGAGCCATACTGGAATCAAAAGGCTGTGCGACAAGACGCCCGTCTCGAGTTTTGCAATCACCAGACTAACCGGTTCGAGGACTCATCATGCGAGGAATCCAGTTTGGGTGCTTTATTTTTAAGTTCATCCTCCTGCTGGGAGAAAGTGCGTGCTCAAGGAGATTGCTCTTCTGGAGTATGTGAACGATGATTAAGTATGAAATCGATTACTAGCGGTTACTTGTACGCAATATAATTATGATAATCACTGAATCTAAGTTGACACCCTTCAAACGAGTATGTTTGCTTGCCAGAGAAATGCGAACTCTAATTAAAAAACGTTTTCACTCGGTTTTAGCTTAATTTTAATGATTTAAATAAGGCCGGAACAAATAAAATTTTCTTCTTTTGGCCCCTCCCCTCTTCAAAATTAAAAAAAAACCCGAAGGGGGAGAGTAAATAAAGTTTAAAGTATTTTATAGTATTTTATAGTATTTTCCGAAAGATTACAAGGTTAAAAACGGAAGAACGGAATGGTATCACCTTCTGATTCTTGATTTTATTGAATTTTTCGAAAAAAAAAACTCAATTTAAACATAGGTTTTATGCAACGATATTGTGTGCAAAATTGTTGCATACAAGCTTTCGTGCAATTTAATCCAATTTATTATTTTATCGCATTAGTTTTTATTATCCCCCCCTCGCGATGTTAAAACTTCGAAAGGCAAAAGAAGGATTTGAAATTTGTTCCGGCCTACCTGCGGTAGAAAATATACATGACAATACACCAATAAGCTTGCTTTGTCTAAATGGTTTTTGGTAGTTTGAAAACCCATTTTGACGCTGCTTACGTGTTTCTATAAGAAATAATTGAAAATTTTAGATGCATTTCATCACTTGATTGTTGTTTTATTTTTAATAAAAAAAATTGTTCAGCTCGCTTCAATACGTTAAAATTCTGCAACGCATCCTCTAGGGGACTTCGGCTTTAACTCATAAACATCGGCTCAATATGCCACTGCTTTGTCAACTGAGCTATATCGAAAAGCTAAATTCCTTATTTGAGAAGTAAAGAATAAATAACGAACACAGTATTTTTACACCAAGTTTTTGTTGGAATCCGATGTTGAATTACGCTGTTAATTGGACGGAACGATCTGTCAATTTGGAATTCATTTTTTTACATAAACCAGTGACTTTCAATTTTAGCTTGCTGACTTGAAAGCGTTATGTCAAAGTGAATTTACCTTTGATGTTCAAAATAAAACAAGTAAATCTCGAAAAAACAGTATTTTTGCAAATCTAGGATAAAAATATTTTGCTGGTGGCTAGATTTGCAACAAAATTGTTTTAGAAATCATTGAATGGACCTTTCTAGCTTTATTATTATGGAATCTCGGGTCAGTTAGCTATCTTCACTTTTATTCTTGTATAAATTTCGAAAATCATAGCCAGGTTTCGGTGAAAGTTTACATGTCATAGCTGAACTCAGATGTGAAGACGAAGCATTCGATAATTTTTGTTGCTGCCGCATCTGACTAGAATTAACCTGAAGGTGGGTAAAATTTGTCACTTTTTTATTTAAACTTGCAAATGTGTTATCCAATTATAACTCCTTTTCTAAATATCTTCGGGTTTACCTTTGTCAAACACGAGCTGCCTGCTGCTTAGGACTCTCAAGCTTTACTTGTGTACGTGTAGTTATTGGATGTTTAGTAATTATTTAAGTATCACAGAATCAATCACAAAAATATAGTTGAATTTACTATATTTATTGTTCAATGACTAAAATCAATCATACATTTGTAGTTGAATCTTTCATATTAACAGTTGAATCAATTATACCATAACAATTGAATCTAACATATTGATATTTGATTGTGATAGATCAACCAGAAATGTACAGTTGAACCTTTTATACTTGTAGTTGAATGCATAAAATCAGACACATAATCAACTCCCACGACGGTTTTCTTTTCTATTTGAAATGATCCTCTACTCTCTGGTCCAAGAAGCTCATACGATCTGGATACATCTGGCGGCTCAGCCAGAAAAAAAAATTCTAAAAAGGTCGTTGGAATTTGCATAGAAGTGTCCTGGGCTAGCTTGTACGTCTCTTCTCTGTTAGTAAACCTATTAAAAATGAATGTGTTTTAGACGAAATGGCTTGCTATCGCTTGAATATTTTTGCCTAAGCAACATAGTGCACGTTAGTATTTTTCTTCAAATTACTGAACATGAATTACTACTTGAATGAAATTGAAAAAAAATCAACTTTAGCGCAGCTTTCAATTTAAAACAAATTCCGATTTTTGCACTACTTTTGAACCAATACTCGTGAATCAATTTTCTTCAAATTTTGTACAAAGCTTCCTCATTCATACTTACACACTACATGAATTATTGTAATGAAACAAATGTATCTTCAATGAATAAACATATTGTCAAAAACGTCTCTCACAAAAAACATTTCGTCGTACGAGCATCCCTAAGCTCTGACTGCAAGTTTACGCTACCCAAATCAAACCCATTTCAGCATCCATTTTACCACAAGATATTAAACGTTTGAAGCTGAAGCGTGCCCAACGTAAACGAAACGCATTAAAATGTGCTTTTTATTTTCGGAGCTTAGTTTAATAAACGGCAACGGATCAGAAACATCTGTGGCTCGCGACTTGTTAACTTTTGGACACCTGCCCCTCTCTGCCTATCTCAATTGTGGACAATCTAATGAAGATGAACATTAGTACGCCGGGTATAATTGGGCTCTCTTGCCTCTATCATGTTGTACCTGATGGTTAATGATTACTGTTTCCTCAATGAATAATTATCCAAAGGTGGAGTTCCCTTGGGCAAATGTTTACGCCTCTATGCTGCAATAAACCGCGAAAACTTTCCTTTTCAAACCGGGAATGCGACTCGGCATGCGATGATGGCATCGTGTCGATGGTAGTGAATCGAAATCATTGTTCGGCACGTGAATTTTCATTCCGTGCACAAATAAAAAAGTGACAAATTTTACCCACCTTCAGGTTAATTCTAGTCAGATGCGGCAGCAACAAAAATTATCGAATGCTTCGTCTTTTCATCTGAGTTCAGCTATGACATGTAAACTTTCACCGAAACCTGGCTCGATTCATCAGTACCATCTAGTCAACTATTTTGCTCGGATTACACCGTGTTTCGTTGCGATAGAAAGAGATCTAATAGTAGTCGTAGTCGGAATGGGGGAGTACTTATAGCTGTATCATGTAAGTTAAAATCATCCATCGTAACGAATGTTAATACTAATAGCACTGACAAACAGACAGGACACTCTTTTTTCATTCTTCGCAAATTGCTCTAGAAGCTAGGCAATGTCGCCAACAGAGTGCACTGCATTCGGATAAAAGATTTCCAATCATGGTAGTCTTCAATTTTAGGTACATATGGGTATCACCATAGTATCCATGCTGTTCGAATTCAATAATAAACAAACTCGTATTTGCAAAAAAAAATCGGTCGTTCAAAAGTAAGAGCTGTAGTCCCGTAATTTTTCTCTACAAAGTTATCAATATCAGAGTTCCCGGAACGCTAAACCAGTCCACTAGCAGTAAGAGCAAGTTCCTAGCTGTTGTCAGGATAAGGTGGCAAATTGTGTGACTCGATTTCGTCGTTGATTGGAAGATTCATCAGTATAATCAAAACTTAATGTGCCTTGTTACTCAAATTTAAAGGTGTTGAAAGTGGATTCAGTGCCCGAAAAAAGCGTGTTAAGTAGATCCATAGAATGTTACTTGAAAACCTCAATTTAAATATATCATGTATTTCAAAGAAAAAATTTTCTTTCTTTCGTTCTAGTTTTCATATTTCAACCGTCCGTTATGTTTCCTGAATGACTTAAAGCTGGCTGAACTAAATTGAAATATTATCTCGACCAAACTTGATTATAAGTGCTCGAAAACTCATTTGATTTCAGTTAAACATAAATAAAATTTTGATTAACTTTTCACATTCCGCATCTCCTTTCTCAAACTTACACAAACTTCCTTTATATAACTCAGATCGAAAAAACTTGTTTTTGATTCTTTGGGGAGCATCCTGAAAAGATGGACTGAGAATATCAAACCGCTAACAATTCCAATTTCAACAGATAATTTCAGGGATCAGTTCTACGTTCTAGCTTCTAGCTTTGAGTTTTTTATGCATTCCACTAAAACTCGTTATCAGCCATACATCTACCACAATAATTCCTGAAACTCAATGTATGATAAGGTTTTTCAAACAGAATGATGAGCTACACAATTTCTCTATACAACTGATAATTTGGTTGTTAACGATTTGGCAAGAAAAGTGAAATTGTCAAAGGTGATTGATTCATTTTTATGAGTCGAACCGATTGGTAGGCAATGTTGGCTACAGAAGGCAGTATAATCATTCTTGCGAAAAATATAGAAGATTTTCTTAAGAATGTCCTGTCTGTTTGTCTGTGCTAATAGCATCGAAAACATGTGGGAAAAAGTGTCCTATGCACAAAGTTCACTTTTGATAGGATAAGCAAGCATACAATCCACCGGAAAAAGTCAGGACAGTTCAGTGATAGATATGTATGTTGAGGCGTTATCGGAAGCTAGGTTGCAACATCCCCCAAGTGGTATCATTTTTCTTGGCAATTTTAACCAACCGCAATTAATGTGGGTTCGTACTCATAGCAACAATCTGGTTGTAGATTCTGCCACAGTACTTAGTATGGCCAGCGCCTCATTTTTAGATGGAACTGTTTTGAATGGAATGTATCAACGAAATGGCATAAGAAACCTTCAAAATAGAACGCTGGATTTGGTATTCACGGACGACTTAATCTTGATCAGATTTTCGAAGCCAGTTACGCCGTTGTACCAATAGATGTTTACCATCGTCCCCTTGAGTTCAATATTTCATTCCCAAGACCGGTTGCTTTTATTGAGGCTTTCGACGCCTCTG